>NC_081301.1:74514122-74817153 GCF_030435805.1 Mustela lutreola
TAACTTTCTTGGGTGCAATGACATCGGTATCAGGTTTTGCTTTTAAGAGATACTGTGTCTTTAGTTTTAGGAGAAATATGCTGGGAATTTGAGGTATGAAGTGACATGATATGGGTAACTTCTTTTCTTTTTAAGATTTTATTTATTTATTTGACAGAGAGAGACAGCAAGAGAGGAAACACAAGCAGGGGGAGTAGGAGAAGCAGGCTTCCTGCTGAGCAGGGAGCCCAATGCAGGGCTCAATCCCAGGACCCTGGGATCATGACCTGAGTCAAAGGCAGATGCTTAATGACTGAGCCACCCAAGCACCCCGGGCAACTTATTTTCAAACAGCAAAATGTGAAACAGAGGGTGAATCCTAATGTAGACTATGCAGATGTTCACTATAATATTCTTTCAAATTTTCTTCATGTTGAAAATGTCATCATAAAAAGCTGGTGAGAAACACAAGATCCACATACCTGGCAGAAATGATTTGGAAGAAGATGGATCAGGAAAGAACATGTCGTATTCTTTCTGTCCCCATAGAAAAGCAGGGAGTCAGAGGGGAGCCCAGCAAGTCAGCTGCAGGTAAGAGGAGCCCCGTAACCTGTGCCCTCATAAAATATGGGGGTTGGCAGAACCATAGAGTCTTTAGTCAGGGTTGGAGATTCAAAAAATGAATAAGCCTGAATTCATCTTTCTGGGAAGACCTTAAAAAAAAGTGGTTAAGAAGCCAGAGCAATCCCAAGCCTATAATGGCACGAGTAATTAATGAGGGAAACCACAGTGTGTCTAGGGAGATAGAGCAGGGGCCATTTTTATGGAATTTCTTGGTCCCAAACCTCTAAGGATGTCCCTGTGGAGACGTGTGTGAAGCTGACAGAACCTGGTTGGGACACAAGGTGGTGTATCTGTGACTGGCCTGAATTTGGTGGCTGAGGCCAAGTGGAAAGGTGAGCAACACAGCAGCCACCAACATGAAAAAGAAATGAACCACCCATGGCCACAGATACAGCCCCTCCACACAGTGGCATGTCATGACCCCTGAGGATTTAATCCACACGATCCCACACACCGCACCATCACCTGAAAACTGAAATGCGACCTGAGGAAATGGAGCCGAGAGACCCCTGTGAGATACCCTGATCTGATGGAACGAACACTGAATGTTCTGGAATTGTCCAAACTTGCCACACAGACATGATGTTTCCTATGTTAATAGTAAGGAGAATGTGGTTCCACAGTGGAGAATGAAAGACTATCTCATTACACACTAAAACAATAAAGGATATCATCAGAAGTACACAGCAGACTCTTCTAGTGAGTGTGTGATTGTTCTGAATGGTTGTGTAACAGGATGGTAGATACTGAAGCTGGAGAGAACCCTCAGATGCCCTTCAGTCCTGCACTGTTATTTCTGGTCCTCACACAGTTTCCTCTCAGAGGAAAAGCTCAGCTCGGCGGTGGACTGTCCTCAGGTGGGACCCTCGGCGGGACTACGAAAGTGGACAACCACTTGTGCACACAGAAATACCACCTCATTCCCAGATCTCCCCACTCCTGAACTCATGTCCCCTTCCTGCCTTCCACTGTCACTACGTGGGGTGGAGATGACACTTCTGCCTTCAATTCAGAATACTAATCTCTTGGTTCTAAAGACTTAAAAAGTTAGAATGAAGATGTCTCTCTCTCTCTCTCTGTCTCCCCCGCTCCCTCCCTCCCTCTCATTCTCTCTGTCCTCAGACCACTAACACTCCCAGATGCTCACAGAAGAAGCCAGTGACTTCTACTTTTGCTGATGCCTTGAGGAAATCGAAGACCTCCCACTGTCATCTGTCTGCTTCTGCCTTGGCTTCTCTCACAGGAAATTCACTGTCTTGGTCTATGGATATAATAACGTGGATGACAATCGACAGTATGAGGAAGAACTTATTTTCTCCAAAACCCCTCTTTTCATCTCTAGCAGGCTGTGAGCACATCAAAAATTAAAGCCTATATTTGGGGTGCCTGGCTGGCTCAGTCACAAGAGCATACAATGCTTGATCTCGGGGTTGTGCGTTTGAGCCCCACACTGGATGTAGAGATTGCTTAAAAATAAAATCTTAAAAAAAAATAAAAGCATACTTTTGTTAAAGAGACTGTTTCCAATCTCTTTAACTTGCAACCTCCTCTGTGCAAAGGGGAAGCGCTTTTGACGAGAGACTCCATGAGCTCATGTTTCTGAGTTTTAAGCGAATGGTTACTGGGTCTCTTCTGAATCCCACCCCTACCTGCCCTTCCTGCCCCTTCCCTACAGTAAACGCCCCTCCCCAAAAGGAACTAGTAAAACCTCCATACCCAATCCATCCATCAATAAAAGAGATTTCTCTAAGCAGGTGAATCGTTCAATGGACAATAAAATTAAGAGCTTGCAGTAATTCATACCTTTAAAGAATGAAGGGCTTAACAGAAACATGTTTCAGCAACTTTGCTTTCATAAAATATGCCCATAAAAGAGAGACACATTGTAATTACAATTTTTTCTATAAACTCAACTAATAGGCTTGGAAACACTATTATACACTGTCTACATAGAAGACCTTTTTTCTGTAATTCAGACTCTAGTATCAATTCAGACAGGATTCTCCTCGCTCTTTTCCTTAATGATGTATTACTATCTCATAAATCTGGAAAAAAAAAAAAAACAAAAACGCTGCCTCTTCCGGAATTACTTCAATAAGCCCGCCACTAAATTAAGCACTAATTTAATTCTTATAATTTCCCTGAGAGATGGCTATTATTTCCATATTTTTCCAAAGAGGAACCAAAGATTTAGAAAGTTTAAAAATTTCCCCCAAAATTATGGTTAGCAGGTGGCAGACCTGGGACATGAACCCAAGCCCATCTGATTCATGAGACTCTAATATTACATTCCTCTACACTTCCAGGTTTGAAGACTGAAAATTTAACAACTTACAAACATGAAGGATGTGTGGTACTCAAACAGACTGTCTTTCAAAGTGCCACAGGACAATTCTGCTGATTTGGAGCTAAATTTAATCCCAGAGTCATTCAGTCTCTTTGCCCAAAATAAAGGAAGATAAAATCGAAGCATATGTTAGAATTTAAGCCAAGCTATTATCTGTCCTCTTCGTAAATTCTGAAAAGCGTGTCCACCAAAATCAGATTCTGGGAATGAGAGGGAAGAAAACCAAATGAGAAGAAGAATGTAAAATTAGGGAGCAAGGAGACGGGGAAAGACAAAATGAAAGGCAGAAAAAAAATGAAAGGTTAGAAAAAAGAGAAATGGGAATGGAACTAAGGGGAAGAAGAGCACCCCTGTCCCGATTTGGGAAGTCTTTTGCGAAGTCTGCCCATGATCTGTGTGTAAGAGGTTCACCTAAGTGGCTCAGTTGGTTAAGCCTCTGACTCTTGGTTTTGGCTCAGGTCATGATCTCAGGGTCCCAAGATCCAGTCCCATGTTGGGTTCTGTGCTCTTGCTGGAGGTTCCCCCCTCTCCTCTCCCTCTCCCTCTCCCCCAACCTCTCAAATGAATAAATAAATCTTTTAAAAAAAAGTTATTTTACAAATGGCTATAAGACACATGAAAAAATGTTCATCATCACTAGCCATCAGGGAGATTCAAATTAAAACCACATTGAGATACCACCTTACACCAGTTAGAATGGCCAAAATTAGCAAGACAGGAAACAACATGTGTTGGAGAGGATGTGGAGAAAGGGGATCCCTCTTCCACTGTTGGTGGGAATGCAAGTTGGTGCAGCCTCTTTGGAAAACAGTGTGGAGATTCCTCAAGAAATTAAAAATAGAACTTCCCTATGACCCTGCCATTGCACTCCTGGGTATTTACCCCAAAGATACAGATGTAGTGAAAAGAAGGGCCATCTGTACCCCAATGTTTATAGCAGCAATGGCCACGGTCACCAAACTGTGGAAGGAACCAAGATGCCCTTCAACAGATGAATGGATAAGGAAGATGTGGTCCATATACACTATGGAGTATTACGCCTCCATCAGAAAGGACGAATACCCAACTTTTGTAGCAACATGGACGAGACTGGAAGAGATTATGCTGAGTGAAATAAGTCAAGCAGAGAGAGTCAATGATCATATGGTTTCACTTATTTGTGGAGCATAACAAATAGCATGGAGGACATGGGGAGTTAGAGAGGAGAAGGGAGTTGGGGGACATTGGAAGGGGAGGTAAACCATGAGAGACTATGGACTCTGAAAAATAATCTGAGGGTTTTGAAGGGGCGGGGGGTGGGAGGTTGGGGTACCAGGTGGCGGGTATTAAGGAGGGCACGGATTGCATGGAGCACTGGGTGTGGTGCAAAAACAATGAATACTTATACGCTGAAAATAAATTTAAAAAAATGTAAAAATAAATAAATAAATACATATACAGTCACACACACACAAAAAAAAGTCAAAGTGAGTTCACCACAGGGTTTCTAGAGAACCTAAGAATGGGGAACAATTTTTCTTGACTTTGAAGTTCCAAACCTAATTTCTTAAGGGCTCCTTTATCTTTTCAGAAAACACTAGCAGTGCAGAATACGTCTAAACAGAACTGTGTGCACTTTTTCCATCCCAGACACACCTGGGCCCTCCTGTGAAGCACTCGGAGCTGCCCAGGTGAGGGAGGTAGTTTACGAAGTTCAAGGTCAGGGCAGGGGCCGAGGGGGAGAAAAGCTGCTGCTGCCTGCTGCCAGCTGGAGACAGTTCCCAAAAGTTCTACACCCATGTTCAATCTGCCACAAAGAATAAGCATGTTCTGCCCTCACAGACATAACCCAAATGCTGTCCCCCGAAGGAAGCGACAGTGATCAGAGATCAGATCCTCATATCGCAGATGTATATGGGGAAAAGTTTGGTAATAACATTCCTCAAATGACAGAAAAAGAACGCGTGGGTTCTTTTTTTTTTTTTAATATCCAATTTGCTAAATTGTCCATAACTCTTTCAACTGAATGTCTTTTCTGAAATATATGAAAATTCTGTTAAAACCAACAAATTTTTTTTCTCTACTAAGAGAATGTGACGTTATACTCTGAGCTCAGTTAGAAGCTGGGGGGGAAGGGCAGGGGGAAAAGGTTCCTGTGAAAACCTACGTTCTCTGTTACTATTTGGTGAGGCTTACACTCCCATATATTATATGAGAACCAACGAAGCTCATTACTTACTTTTCAAAAGAGTGAAATGTAAGTCCTTCCAAGATTTTTTTCTGTTTTATAAGGGGGCTTTCTGATTCTGATAGAATAATATTCTTGGTTTCTCTGAAAGTGTCACACTAAAATTTGTTCAAATATCTTTATATACTTCCGGGGGAAAAAAGGAAAAAGCAGAGTACTTGATACCAACTTGGAAAAAAAAAAGAATTTCAGTAAGATTAAAGAGCTAAGCTAATACACAGAGAATAAAACTAGTGAAAGAAATATTAAGAATTATATTTACAATCACAGAGAAGGGCATTCCTAAACCAGACGCAAAACTTAGATAGAAAAGAAGAGTAGACTCACTTTTTTTTTTTTTTTTTTGACAGAGAGAGATCACAAGTAGGCAGAGAGGCAGGCAGAGAGAGAGGAAGGGATGCAGGCTCCCCACTGAGCAGAGAGCCCAATGCGGGACTCGATCCCAGGACCCTGAGATCACGACCCAAGCCGAAGGCAGCGGCTTAACCCACTGAGCCACCCAGGTGCCCCTAGACTCACTTTTATAAGAACATAAATCTGCTGTTTTCCAGAAGACACTTTTTAAAAAAGGTAAAGACTAAAAAAAGAAAAAATTGGAGCAATATATATAACCAATAAAAAATGAACATATATGATTTATAAGGTATGTCTGCAAATCAACAGGTAAAATGAACATCTTATTGGTCACCTGATAAAGACATTTCACCTTGTTCTCCTTTTGCTAAAGTTTTATTTATTAATTTGGGAGCAGAGGGCGTGAGCACGTGGGGAGTGAGGGGCAGAGGGAAAAGAATTCCACGCAGGGTCCCCGCTGAGCGGGCTCATTCCCAGGACTGAGTGGAAATCAAGAGTCAGATTCTCAACCAACTGAGCCACTCAGGCACCGGGTTTCACCTCATTATGAATCAGAGGATCGCTTTAACTGAATTGGCAAAAATAGAAAAGATTGATAAAATCTGATATGGATAAAAGCATCAACGAAGGATGCCCTATTATACTACTGTGAGAATATAAATTGATAAAATGTTTCCTCAAGATAATCTATCAATGTATAAAATACACAACCCCCTTTTGTCTTGGCAATCTATTCCAAGTACCTATATCTATATGGAAGGCGTTATTCAAAACACTTTTCTGAAAACTTTGTAAAAGCATAAACATATGGGGCGCCTGGGTGGCTCAATGGGTTAAGCCTCTGCCTTCAGCTCACGCCATGATCTCAGGGGCCTGGGATGGAGCCCCACATCGGGCTCTCAGCTCAGCAGGGAGCCTGCGTCCCCCTCTCTGTCTGCCTGCTTCTCTGCCTACTTGTGATCTCTGTCAAATAAATAAATAAAATCTTTTAAAAAAATGCATAAGCATTTAACCATAACTTTAAACCCTAACAACATAAACAGTAAAAGAAGAAAACAAATCACAATTTGTCGTAATAACTATCATAATAACTAAATGCCAGGACCTTTCCTGAGTGCTTCCTATACATACACTCAGCATGTTTCCTAGCAACCTGATGAAGTGGGTACAAGGCTTGCCCCATTCCAGATGGAAATGCTGAGGCAAGGGAGGAGGAGAAAGTTGCTCAAAGTCACATAGTGAGTCACGGTCAGGGACAGGTTTCAGACCCAAGGAGCCCGAGAGCAGCCGACTCCAAAACACTTATTAATTCAAATGCAGGAGATACCCCGGTACCGATGCAGAAAGATCTATGGGCAAATGGTCTCCTGAAAGCAGACGTAGCCTAAGCCTGGGATTACAATTTCTTTATGGAACCAAAAATGAGTCTGTTTGATTATCTAGATTGTAAGTAAAGCTACGGATTTTATGATCTGCATACTATATGCATTCTGGATGGTTAAAGAAGGTTATCCCTAGCAGTAGAAAGGGAAGCAAAAAGGGAAGGTCAGGAACAATCCTGCTTTTAGCTCCATATGTTTCGAAACCGCTTGAAACTGTGAAAATCAAGAACGCATTCATGTGTTACTGTTATAATTTTTTTAAGTTATTTCTCTTTAAATAAAAAAACAGTGGGGGTGCATATGGAAAACAGTTTGTCCTTACAGATGTTTCTACAACTGTGCTTCTGGCTTTTGACCACATTTTTCCCCTCTTTTAAAAGTTGATCCAAATATCTGTTCAAACTCAACCTTCTCAACTTTCCAGATTCATTTTCAGTTCGTAGAAAAGGCTTTAACCTCCAGCTTCTCTAGCTTCAGTCCCACTATATGTTTATGACTCTTTTGAAATAGCCAAAATTTTGGTTGCTGTTGAAAGACATTTAGGAGACCATTTATAAGAGGAAAAACAAACTGTGGACCTTGAATCTGGAGTCCAGAAAACCTGGCTCTGACTTCTCAGGGAGTGCGGTTCTCTGGGCAGTTAGGAATTGGAAATTTCTACAGCTCAAGTCATAGGAATGAGTACAGATCAGCGGTTTACGTGCAAGGAGAGGAGGCTGCCGATGAAATCTGGAGGCTGGCAACACTGAATGAGAGAACGGACCTCCTAGTCTAGTTCCTCCTGTGGAACTTCTTCGGGTCACTTAGATATATTTACTCTCAATGGACAAAGGAGGCACCAGTTCTCAGGGAATTAACAACATTATGTGGGCTTCCATCGGGAAACGCACGTGACACAAAGCTGATGGTCACAAGGACTCTCCATCAGGATGACGGGTGCCAGGACCCCTCCACCTTTCTGGCTCCCTTAGATTTTTTCCAAGCCTGCACACCATCCACACCATCAGGCGGGGCTCCCAGAGGCGGAGCGCTCTTGGAAGGCCCCACAGTCCTCATGCCCCCTGATGCTTCCATTTCCTTGTCCTGAGCCCTTCTCCATCTTCTGTGAAGAGAGGGAGCCAGGAAGTAATGTGAGAACTAAACACCAGGCTTGGTTACAACACAAGAGCGTGCTGAGGTCTCGTTGCCTGTTCTTTTGGCAATACAGCTGCTCTGGAAAAGTCTTGGAGCCCTATTTCAGTGGAAACTAAAATTAAAATCAATCAGAGGCAGCCTGAGGAGAAAAGGGATAAAATTATGCATTTATGTATGGGGTACGGATACAGACATAGATGGTGGTAGTCTGTTATGTATCTTAGGCATCTATCTTAAGCGCACATATAAATAAGCCCTATACGGATGACCAAGCACTAACAGAAGGCCTATATCCTTCCATGATGACGGTAACCAGATACCGAGTAAGCAAGTAGGGTGGTGTACAGACACGAAAATGAGCGTGGAAAAACAGACTGGGGTAAATTCTACCTCCTGACATCTCTGTTGACAAAAGGCCAGCAGTCCACTGAACACTGGCAACAAGAAGCTTAAACTATAACAAGCAATAGAGAAAGATACATTCCAGGTTAGCACCAAGCTGGGAGCCACCACCAGGCACCTGCGCCAGTTTCAAAGCTGACAAAGACACATATCCCGAGGCCGTACATTCACAGGCAGAGAGGCAGAAATCCACGATGCTTGTGTGTAAAACAGAAAGCCAAAGTGGACCTCCAAAGTGAAATAGCAATTGTATGAAAACTTAGAAATCTTAAGCAAAAATCTAGTAAAATGACCTCTAGGGCCATTACTTATCCGGAATAATCAAAGAAAGCAGGGATTGGGGGAGGAGAGGGTCTCTCGCTCCTTAAAAACTTAGAAAAGCTCTCTGGTCTCTCTTGAACCATCCACATGCAGGCTGTCCTCCAAACACCAACTGTTTTCCAATCACTAAACTGAAGTGACTTAAGTTGAAAATTCTCGGTGAACGAGACCTCTACGAACCCTGTCTTCACAGAGCTCCCAGCCAAAGCTCCATGTGTAAGACGGTCCCTTCACAGTGAATTAACAGAACAGAGAACAAATCCTAGGAAGCTTCCAGTCACATAAGCCCACCTCCAGAGAACACACACCACCCCTCACTAGTGGTATTCTAAAAATCTAGATTTAACTCCCAGGTTTGGAATTTAGAGACCCCCTTCGCACAGAAACAACACCATCAATCATGTTTGGGTCCTCGGTCAAGCCACAGGGCTGGAGTTGACTTGCGTTCAGCTGCACTGTGATTTTTCAAAGAGGTTTCTGGTCCCCCCAAGGCCCTTCTGATCAACAGTCTTAAACTATGGGTGTGATCCCAGGCCGCTACTGAGATGATAGGGTCGGCATTGGAACCTCAAGCATGGATGGACGAAAACCTGCGAATGCTTGGTGCGTGGGCTAGCTGCCGCTTCCAAGCTCAGCCTGTCTCCAGGACAAGGGACTAGGCAAGCAGGAAGAATCTCCCGAAGGGGCTTCTGAAGGCAAGGATTACATTTGGAATAGCTCATTTGCACATCACACAGAAGGGAGCATAGGTCCCCCGCCAAGGCTATTCACATTTCCCAGCCAAGGCCATGCATGCACATTTCCCATGGTTGTTACTGAGAAATCACCACTCACATGTTTCCTGGCGATTTCAGGAGACATAATACTATTTTTACATATGTCTTTTTCAGCAGTGATCCTGGCACTAACAGCATTTAAAGTACAATGACTTCCATTAATGTTTAAATACCACTTTTTACGCAGTTTCCTTTGCCCTCATCTTGTCTTCCAGACCCCCACCCTTCCCCCCAAATCATCAACTCAGCATCTGACAGGTAAAACTGTCACCTCAGCTCAAGCCCGATGTGTTCAAACCACGGCATGGAAAACAGAAAAAGAAGCTATTCTAAACAAAACCAAGAGTCTCCGAAATGATTTTTTTCAAAACAACTTTACTTATGTTTGGAAATAAGGGAGTGAAACATACGATATGGTAGCTACTGCCTGAAGGAAGTCATTTACTGGCTCTGGGACAGGGTTCAGCAAACTCTTTCCTACAATTCATTAAGGATCCCCTTAGGTTATACACGTTCGGGAAATGTAGGTGCTTTCGCGGTTATCATCCCAAATTATCCAAATAAAAATCTGTTTCAGTCTTCGTGTGGGAGTCTTTACAGGAAATACAATCTTCCTTGAAACAAATGTCTACCTTCTATTCCCTCTCTCCCTGCGCCGAACAGACCATGTGAACACTTACAGACCATTCTGGAGGTTGTTTTCCTAACACAAACCTGGGTTGGGGGCGGCTCCTAAATATTGCTGCTGGGGTTCCGGAAGCTTCTGTGCAGCTCCCAGGAGAACCTAGACAGATTGTTCTCTCTGAAGAGCCCATGCGATGAAAGGTCTCAAACGAAACCCTCAGGAAGGTCTCAAACGAAACCCTCTGGCTCTCTCCAGTAAAATCCCTGCTTGGGGACTTCCACCCCAAGTGCCTCTAA
This sequence comes from Mustela lutreola, assembly GCF_030435805.1. Classification (NCBI taxonomy): domain Eukaryota; kingdom Metazoa; phylum Chordata; class Mammalia; order Carnivora; family Mustelidae; genus Mustela; species Mustela lutreola. Next base: position 74,524,590 of record NC_081301.1, read on the forward strand.
GGAAAGAATGTACTTGATCAGAATGAGGAAAACGAAACACCGTGGTGGGTGGCTGACAAGCCGAGAACAGTAGCCTCGCCCGGACCTGGGCCCAGAAACGTCTGCGAAGTGACACCCCCCACCATCTTGTCAACTCAGAAGGTGCTCGCCCACATTGATCCCATAGAATGCTGATTCTGAAGGAACACTTGGGCCACGATAGTATGGGCATCCCTTGGAAACTGTTAGAAATGTCAAATATCAGACCCACTCAGACCTTTTAAATCAGCAACTCTTGGGGCGGGGCCAGAAACCTGTGTTTTCACAAGCCCTCCAGGAGCTGCTGATGCAAAGTCATGTTCGTAAACCAGCATCGTAGTAGGACTAATTAAAATCACTGTAGTATAGTCTCTCCTCCAGGCCTTATTTATAATTGGAGAATGAGAGAGCTTTCTTCCACCAAAAGAAATGTCAAGAATTGGCAGGTAAAAGAAAGTCAGGAGCCGATCTGGGGGCCAGACAAGGCCCAATTTACCACTACACCTCCCTGTTTGTTTCAGGTTTAGGGATTTCGATCATGGGCACCCAGAGAGAGAGAGAGGAGAAAACATCAAAAATAGATCCTCGCCACCCCAGAGCTTGGTGTACACTGGACAGCATATTGCTCCATTAACATCCCTTCCAAGTGAGTAGGCGACGTGAGTATGATTGTGATGAACGAGACAGATCAAGAAAACCCACCACTTTGTCTCCAATTCAGCAAAGCCACCACTAACCCTTCCTTGTGGCTTTCCCAAACTAGTGGCTATTTGTAAGAGACCACACAAAACTCAACAATAGCATCTTAGTCAGTACGTAACGTTTAAACTTCATAGCAAATTCTTCTCAATCACTGAGACTCTTGGCTATTTATGTAACAACATTTAAACAAGTTTTCTCCCCTAAAATGAATTTTCAGTCCTCTGAAAGAGATCTCTAGTCTATTCTTGGGCAACATGGCCACCAATTTTTAACCGAGCACTGGGAGTCTTTCCGTTAACACATGCACACACGCGCGTACACACACACACACACATTCACAAAGTTTCAGTGTACAGCTGGTGTTCTGATTTCACTGCCCAACGCAGTTCAAATCTCAGAAGATGAGAATCTTATTCTAAAAGCAACAGTAACTACAAAATCTACCATGGAAGGGTCTGGAAGGCACCTGCACAGCAGAAAGGACCCTTCTGCACAAAATACCTGTGTCCCTAACTAACCTGTTGCCACCACACCTCGCCTGCCTTTCTGAAGCCAAAGGGAAACCCAAGCACTCTTCACCTATATCCTTATTAGTCACTTGAGACGCAGGAAACCAGTTCAGTGTCTTCTGAGACAACCACCCTCCTTGGAAAGTGGGTACTGCTGAGTAATCAACATTTTTTTGCTCTGCCTTGATTTGTAGTATCATAGCCTTGGTACTATTTTTTTCAGCCTTAAAACCTAGTCATCGTAAATCTAGCTGCTTCTTTCTTTAGTGGTAATTAGCATTAGTCAGAAGCCAAAAATGATTCCACATAAGAAGTAAAATAAACACAACCCTTCTTACCTTTCATGCCAAACTTGGAGTGTCTTGCCAACTTCAGCAGAAACAGCATCACCAGCAGACAAAATCCCACCACAGATGCAATTACCACCACAGCATAGACCTAGAAGAAAAGGAAGGAGGGTGGTCATGACCTTGCTCCTTAGTTCCCTACATCCAGATGATGACGACGATGAGGATGACGGTTCATATTTACCACTTGCAATGCTAGGAGCTTTGTGTCAATCTGTTCATTTACCCCCCAACAACTCTACAATGAAATATCATAAGTCTGAATATTAACCTTGCTTTACAAATGAGAACACGTAAGTTAGAAGCTTATAAAAAATTAGACACAAAGATATATTACTCTCTCCCCATGTATCTAGCCTCCTACCTACCCACCCGGAGAGAGGAGACAGAATATACAAAACTTGAATAATAAAATACTGATTATTTCTGAAGCTGATGAAAGATATAAAGGGAATTCATTTTGCTATGCTCTCTACTGTTGGGCATTTAGAAAGCTGTCCATAATAAAAAGATTTTTTTTTTTTAAGTTGGCTATGGATGCTCTTAGAAATCAGAGTCCCGCGGAGCTGGAGTACACCTGGAAGGGAGAAGGAGGGGTACCCGTGGGTGAGTTCACTTGTGAAAGTTCATGGGGTTGCAGACTCATGATAGGTACACATATGTGTATGTATGAAAGAGGCCAACACAACGTTTTTTAAAGCTTAAAAATGTAATCGCAACATGTGGATGATGCAAGTAGAGAGGGTAGATCTCTTTGCAGATCCACGTGAAGATCTCGCTGCAGATCCACGTGAATCCTGCCACACCCCTGAGCGAGATCACAGAGGCACAAGTGTGTAAAGCTGATGAAGTACATAGTAACATTCCAGAAACAAAGATGGAAGTAGGACAATGCATCTCCTTCCATTCCTACCACTCACTCCAAGGTCTTGCTCCCAAGAAAAGTGTGACTCTCTAAACCAGGAGGTGGCAAATTTTCACTACAAAGGGTCAGGCTTTGGGAGCCATACGATGTCTTTCACAACCTCTCAACTCTGCTGGTGCAGAGTGAAAACAGCCATAGACAATATGTATAAGCAAATGCGCATGACTGGATACCAATAAAACTTTAGAATTTTTTTTAAAAGATTTTATTTATTTATTTGACACAGAGAGATCACAAGTAGGCAGAGAGGCAGGCAGAGAGAGAGAGGAGGAAGCAGGCTCCCTGCTGGGCAGAGAGCCCGATGCGGGACTCGATCCCAGGACCCTGAGATCATGACCTGAGCTGAAGGCAGCGGCTTAACCCACTGAGCCACCCAGGCGCCCCCAATAAAACTTTATTTACAAAAACAGATGGGTATAGTTTGCAGACTGCTAAACTGTTTAAGATGTCCACACTTAATTAGATGCGTAATTTTCTTTTTGTTTCATTTCATCTGCATAATAATCCTTAAGACAGATATTATTATTCCCATCTGTGGTAATCATTAACGCTGTTTACCAAACATTTCTATTTCTCCCTGTGTTTTTCTTTGGAAGATTCACTTCCTGGCTTCCTTGTGGTAAGATGGGTGCATGTGACCAGTTCTGGCCAATGAGGTGAGACTTGTCTCCCTGACAACAGAGTATTTCACTGCTACATGAGATCTTAGACTGAGGCAGTTATTCACACCCAGGGATAATGTTATACCCAGGGGACATCTGTCAATTTGGGGTTGTCACAACTGGAGGAGGGTGCTAGTGCATCTAATGGGTCAAGGCCAGGGATGCTGCTAAACATCCTACAACACTAACAGCCCCCACCCCCCCGACAACAAAAAGTTATTCATCCATAATAATGATGGCAATAGCTCCAAGGTTGAGAACGCCACTCTCATACTTCTTTCTCTCGGCCTTCATAAATGCTAACTTTCCAAAGTGGCTGCCTTTCAATCTAGTCTCAGTTAGAATGAGGACAAGGCTGACAGAACTCCCAGTCAACACAAATAGTTAAGCAAGAAATAAACCTTTGTCGTTTAAAGTTGCTAAGATTTGGGGATTTTTGTTACTGAAGCATAACTTATACTGATTGATGTACCCATTTCAGAATGAGAGGCAGTCCAGGGAGAGATAAGAACATGAGCTCCTCATGAATTTGGAATTTAGATTTACCACTTATTAGGTGACTGACCTCAGAATCACTCCATCTCTCAGCATCCCACATGTCTCATGTGTGAAGCAGGGAATAGAATCATTCTACCTTGCAGATTATTTAACCACTCAGTGAGATAACAGGTTTGGAACAGAGTCTTCTACAATAGATAATAAATTAATGTTGGCTATGAGGATGGTAAAACTGAGATTTATAAAAAATTAAATAAGCAACTCAAGGTCACAGCATTTGAGCTTGGAATTCGAACTGAAGTCTCTAAGTACAAAACCTGGGGCTTTTCCATGATTTAGCCTTTATACTACTTCTTCAAAACCCATGGCTGAGAGGGAAGGCAGGATAGTAAAAATGCATGGCTAATCCTCCTGCGACATCCTCTTTGACGTCCACTGGGGACAGGACAGCACTAAAGAAGGTATAAAACCCAGGAAAGGGCACATGCCATGCCCTTGGCCAGAGGGGCACCAAGCTGTGAGAATCCTCCCCTTGGCTTGCAGTAGTGAGTGGCTCTCCCACAGAATCCCTCCACCAAAGTCTGAATGCAGTCTTAACCCTCTCTCTGTGGCCTAGGTAGAGTGCTTATGATTCCTAAAAGGTTAATTATAGAACAACTTGTTGTAGCTAAGACCATTGCCCTCAAACATACCTAATGATTTGGGGTTTTTTGTTTTGTTTTGTTTTCTCATCTTTAGTTCTAACTAACATTTGCATGGAAAAGAGATCATAGTATATTAGCTCTCGGTTTCTCCATCTTATTAAGTTCCAGACTTGTACTGACAGAAGGAGAAAAATTGAATAAAGAAGTTCAATCCCTATTTCATAGATAAGGAAACAGGGGTGGAGAGATTTTAGGGGACTTGCCCTGAGCCCCACAGCCTCTCTATAAGACCAGAGACAGCCTCTGATCCACTTTAGAAAGTACTCAGTTGGCATTCAGAAGACTTGGTCCTTATGCTCACAGGACACCTTGCCTTTACGAGCTGGGAGAGCTAACAGATGCTTCATTTCTGCAAGCCTCCAGTCCCTCATTTGTACGTGAAGTTCATACCTTCCCTGACTTCTTTATTTATAGAGTGTTTAAGTCAACCTGGAAAATGGGAAAGGGTTCCACCACCAGGGATCAGGTAACGATCTGTTAGCAAATATTTAAAACTATGGAAGCAGTTCTGTATGTAAAAAATCCTTTAATAAACAAAGAATCTGAAGACAATGAGAAGAACTGCTTCCTCAACAATGAGTTGTTTGATAAATATAGTCCCATGTACCATGCGTGTGTGGGGTGGGGGTGGTCTTTATGTGAGAGACAAGCAGAGGTGTATGTATTTGTTCATTTATTTGCTTCACTGGTTGGCTTGGTTGTCTGGCTGTCTGGTTGGCTGGTTAGCTATTTGATTAGCTGGTTGATTGTTTAGTTGACGGGTTGTTTGGTTAGTTGGTTGGTTATTTGGTTAGTTGACTGGTTGTTTAGTTAGCTGGTCGGTTGTTTGATCAGTTATATGGATGTTCAGTTGATTGGTTGATTAGTAGTTTTTAATCTGAGGCTATCTCTCCGCATAGAACAAGGGTCTGCCCCACTTGAAAAATCCAGCAAGGTTCATGAGGATTACTTACTGGACCAGAATCAAGAGCATTTGAGGCTGTCTTCCAAATGCTCTGGTAACACCTTTAACTCTTCTACCAGTTCCCTGACTCTGACACTCTTTTTCTAATTTAATAATCCTCCCTGTGATCAGGAACTATTCATATGTTAAACATCTGATCCAGACTTAAGTTTTACATTTTCTTTAAATTCTACAAAGCATTACCTTGCACCTGTCATGCAGATTTCCAGGGACCTCAGGTGGAACTTTCAACAGAGATTAATTTTCATTGATCTCACCTTCCAGAGGCCCTACTGCAGATAGTCCAAATATCCCTGAGATATGCCCTACAGGGACTTAAATTTATCATTTGGTCTCAAAAGAGAAAAGTGAAGTTGGCATGTAATTTTTAGTAACTGGAATAGGTACACACCTGTGGGCTCAACAGATGCTCCTTGGATTCCTTACATACACAAACAACTTTCTCAAACCAGAAAACACTAAGTGGTTTGGTATGAGAATAAGCCAAAACAACTGCACAAGGAAGGAAGCAGAAAACATTCTGCAGCTGATTTTCTCTGGCATTTGTCCTTGCTGTTTCAAAGCAATGCATACCGTCAGCTACGGAAATACGTGTGTGTGTGTCTCCAGGTACTGGATATGCATATTTTGAGTTGCAGCTGAACTACATCTGTTATGAGCCTCCCGTTCCCACCACCAGGGCCCTGGTTTAAAGATAAATCACATCTCTTTATGACTGCTCCAGACCCCCAACTAATCACACTCCTTCCAATCTCTCTGTCCTGCAACCCACTCTGGAATGTTCACCATTACTCTAATCAGTCTCCAATTTTTGTGATCCCTTAAGTGCCACACACTATTAAAGGGATGATGGGATGCAGCTCTGAAGAACACTGACTGGGCTGCCTAGAGTTGGAAACTCATTAAAGAATCTAGGGAAGGAGGGGGGTCTGGGTGGCTCAGTTGGTTAAGCATCCGACTCTTGATTTGGGTTCAGGTCATGATTTCAGGGTGGTGAGATCGAGCCCCACCTCAGGCTCTGAGCGTGGAACGTGCCTGAGATTCTCTCTTCCTCTGCCCCTCCCCACCCTCATCCAAGGGCAGGTGCTCTCTCTCTAAAAAGAATCTAGGGAAGGAAAAAAGACACACAAGTAAACAATAAAGAAGCAAGGGAATTACAGACCATAATAACTGCTCAGAAGAAAATGGAACATGATCATGGCTGCCTGGTGGCTAAAGCCATGCGATGACCACTGGGAAGTACATGCTTTTAGAGGGAACAGCAGACATAAAGGCTGTGAGACAAGAGTAAGCCCAGGGCATGAGAGAGAACATGAGGGCAGGGTGCAAGGTGAAGGCAGAGACACAGACAAGGGCAATATATGTGGGGCCTTTCTGCCACCATGAGGAGCTGGGCTTTTGTAATAAAAGTTCTCTTACACTTGCATTGGAAAGACTCAGAATGACAATAAAAGTGATCTGAATTGTGCTTTTCCTTTGAAAAGGCTGCTGTAGGGAGAAAGGCCCGGAGCTCACAAGATGGGAGAGGAGGGCCAGGTAGAGGCTGCGGAGGTCATCCAGGAACGAGCACTGCGGCAAACTTCCTCTGTGAAGGGCCAGACACTAAATACTTCCAGCTTTGCCGGCCATACAGTCTTTGCTGCAGCTACTCCAGCCCTGCTGTAGCAAAAAGTAGCCACAGACAATATGTAAGCAGGCACGACCGCGTTCCAATAAAACTTTTTATTTTTTTACGGACACTGACATTTGACTTGCATAAGATTTGCACGTGTCATGAAATATCATTCTTCTTTTCCTTTTTTTTCCCCCCAAAACACTTAAAAATGTAAAAACTCATCTCAGCCTGCAGATGGCACAAACACAGGGGGTAAGGCGGACTGGGCCCGGGGGCCACGGCTTGCCCACCCTCAGATCAGGCTATGTCCGTGGCAGCAGAGGTGGGGAGATGTGGATGGGCTTGGGGTCTATCAGGTGGCAGACCTCACAGCACAGGCGACTGGGTGCATGTGACAGTGAGGACAAGAACGCGGGACGCTGCTGGTGCTTGAGCTGAGCAGCTGACAGACCAACCCTGCCAGAGTCCTGGGGCTCAAGCACATCCCCTTCAGTGGCTTCTCCCTGCATGATAAATCTAACGCCTGGCACCGTGTTTCAAAACCCCAGGACCTGGCACAACCACCTCTCCAGCCGTGCCTCTGACTGGCCCCTTCACACCCTTTACCTTCCCATCAAAACTGTTTTCCAGCCTGCGGGCTTGTGTGCGCACACCCCGAATGCCTTCCCTTTGTTTGCTCTCGGTCTGAACACCGGCCATCCCGCCCTGCTGGAGAATGCCCCTGGCCCCACCAAGACACTTCTGGCTCTCCCAGCGGGAAGGAGCCGGGCACCTGCCCCTCTGTGTGCCGCTCTCCCGTCCCGCTGCTTCTCTACCTGGGCCACAGGGCTCGTATCCGTTCACATCTCACGGCTCTGACCGACAGAGAAACTCCTGAAGGACAGACCTGCTATTCCTTCATAGTCTGTCTGTCTTCCCACTGCCAGTCCCTCCCAGAACCCATGGGATCCCTTAAATTTAGTGGGCAACGAGACTCTTATTAAAATCCTGAACGAGACAGGTGCCGAAGACGAGAATAACGCCCCAATGAGACCCTGCTCTTCTAGTGATAGTCTTTCCAAGGACAGACATTGAAAATAAGAACCACTAGCAATTAAAGGGGCGCATAAAAGGGGAAGCAAGTAAGTCAGAGGCTGCCTGGCACATTTATCCCTTCTCTTGAACCTTTCTGTGAAGTCTTCCAAACATCAACACCCTATTCACACCTGAACAGTAAAAATGTGTTGAAAGACATACGCCAAAGCAGTTCAGGTCCCCCAACATTTAAGCTCCCACGGCGTTCAGAGCCCACCTAGGAAACAACTCTTTGTCCCACTCACCGAGAGATGTTCCCGACCGCTTTTGTCAGCCACATCTGTAGAAGGGATTTCATTACTTCTGTTCGTGGTGTCCCCAATGTCATTTGCTGCAGTCCCATAATCTTAAACGAGAGAAATAGAAAAGAGAAGGAACCATGAAGTTGTCACCAGGCTACCAACCAGCACGAGGATGCAGTATGACCCAGAACCACGAAGCGACACAAATCACAAAGATTCCAAGCCCCCTGACAGCCTGACTGTGGAGGAACAGGACCAGCTCTTGGGTGAGAGCCATCGTAGTGCTGGGATTGTGTGAGGCTCAAATGTTACGCAACCCAGATCTTTCCATCATTGGTTTGGAGGACAAATTCTGAACCAGGTTTCCCTTGGTAGGTAAGAATATATCTTTTTTTTAATGATAATAATAATAATATAAATATGAATATGAAAGGAAATACAAATATGAAAGGAAACTGATCCTGTAAGAGTCATACATTTCTAGACCTGGAAGACCCTTCGGATTAGGATTCTAACTGCCAGTTTTATAGCTGAAGAACGTCATCAGAGCAAAGTCAAAGACTACTGTAAGGTCAACTGGCGAGAAGGAAGGTGGCAGAGCCTAAACTTGGGTGCCCATGTGAACTTTTTTGAAAAGGTCTGAATTGCCAACATTTCAGTCTCTGAATTAATACAGAGGGAGCTACACCAACAGAGTATTTAGAATTGTGGGCATACACGCTCCCAAGCACATCTCAGATGTCACCGCCATCTTCTAAAGGGATTTTCATCTGTATGGATCAGGTTGAACATAAATGATGGGGGGGGGGGTAGTGAATGTTTTTATTAGTAATATTACATAGAAAGAAGGCATAGAAAATTTTTGATGAACTTATTGCAGACAATGTTTATAAATGTTTGGTACTTTTCTTCTCAATAGATATGAGGAATGAGATCTCCATCCTGAACACACTACCTCATTAAGGCAGCCCCGGCTGAACTCCCCTCAGTAGGACTATCAGGCTGGCTTCAGGCCAACAAATTTAAATTATATTTGTGTTAGCAGAGTGCTCCTTTCCATGTGAATAAATAGTAACTGAAAAGGCATCTGTTTTCTGTTTGCTGTTTTATCCTTAACTTCGAAACTACATTGTCACCATTCTCATTTTAAATATACTAGAACATTGATTTCAACCAAACGCTAAGAAATATCATCCATTTGCTAATTTTTTACTTCTTCATATTCTAATGAGCCACACATGCAAAATTAAATCACTAAAGTATTGATAGTTTAATATCATATTTGGCCCAGAGATCCAAAGTGGGATCTGAGGCCAATGGGAAGATGGCCTTTTTAAAATCTTGAGGTTACTAGAAAAAAGCCCAAAACATAATTTTAAGATGTAAAATCACAATTCAAAGATAACTCTCTAGTGACACAATTTGAGATACTTTTTCTTTAAGCCGTATTGGGACAAATAAAAACAAAAATACACAAATCACATGCACAAAATCACCTATAACACAATTTGAAGGAAATATAGTTTAACATGCATAAAACAGGTAAAGACAATATAGTCCTCCATTAAAATTAGCTCAAGTTAAACACATACATATAACAAATGTACAAACATAGAATCTTTTTATAAAAAACTAAAATGTCCACATGTACATCAAGTTAAAGAATGGAATATTTAATAGAATTAGTTATACTTGTCACATTTTAATAAAACGAACTTTTAATCAGTCTTAAATTTTGAGCCAAGTCTTGAAATTGAGGCTGTCACTTCCCTAAACATAGGCTTCCTGGTCATGAAGGGAGTTTGGGAATCTGTTAAAGACAGATTTTCACCCACATCCCTGGAATTCCATTAAAATAGCAAAGCACAGATGAGAGGTCCAGTTAAAAGCTAACGTCGTCCACCTTCTGGTTTTTCCCTTTCCACATTCCTAAGAGAACCCCATCTTTTTCAAAGGGTTCAATGATATTCTCTGAGGAAGACTTAAACTCCAGGGCTGGTTCTAGTTAGCCAAAGGTTAATTTGTCCCTCATATCAATAATTGAGGCAAGAATGGACTGGGACCCACTGGCTCTGGAATCGGATTCAGGGAGGGCTGATGGATATCTCTGGACAGTTCCCTTTCCTCTGGAACACTTTCAGAAGCTCTTCATTTCTCCCAACAATGTGAGTGACAGCGCCCCCTCTGTCAGCATCATCTTACTACCATGAGGGGCGTCAGCCTTCGGGGAAGTGGTTGCAGCCCACACCGGGTATAGAGATGAAAAACTTGGGTGCCTGATGACATGGTAGAGCTGCTGGGTTAACCAAAGCTAAAAGCATGCCCTACTTTTGAGGTTCCTGTCTGTGAGCCAAACTTCCTTATTATACAAGAAATATAATTTTGAAATGGGTTTACTGTCAAAGCCAGAAACTGATACACCTCCCTTTTCTTGGTAGTCATGGCTTTTAAACAGGTAATTAGTTCCCAATTATAGAAACAAAATATCTGTTACAGTGGAATGGATTTACTACTTCCAAGAACAATACATGAGAGAGAAAACGCTATTTACAAGCACTGTAAATATCAAGAGAAAGCAACCATCAATATTGAATGATTTTTGAAATATTATTGTGGCCTGTGTATGCTTAAAGCGTATATTTAACTGAGCTTAAAGTCCTCTTTTAGTTGATTTGTTTCATTTTAGACAAACATTTTGAAAAAATACAAAATAAAGACAACATGATAGCTACCTTCATAAATTACATCAGGGTAATTTGGGTTGGCACCTAAAAGGCAAAACAAAGATTTGTAAGTATGCATTCAGAGTTAATATTAAGTATCCCCACTAAAATGAGCTAAATAAATATTGAAGGTTTTATAGGTTTATAGGCTGTTTTATAGGACAGATACATGAAACGTGAAATTCTTGGTTTGTTTCATGTGAACTCTTTCCCTCCCCAGTCCCCAAACCTCCATCCCTTCAAAAGAAAAGAAATGAATGAAGAGAAATTGCCAAATCACTTTACAGCTGGGAAAACTTCAGCAATCAATGCATTAACGACCATTTCTAGTATACAGCTGGCCATTTTAATGGCAATACTGGTACTTTTTTTTTATTACAGAGACAGATTTTCTCCATATCACTTTAAACAACAAAAGATAAAACCAATGATGGCTTGGGTATCACTTTCAAAGTATATTTCAGCAGGTCTACTTGCTTTCACAAACACGTTATTAACCAGCCCAAATAATGATACCTAATGCACAGTCTTGCTCCCCACTTGGTGGTCAGATGGGTTTGCCAAGGTTGAATCAACAAACCTTTTCTTCACCTTAATACAACACAGAAAGATAAATGTGCTTTCTTTATTGAAATGATTTATGTATAAGAGATTACACATAAATGTTATGTCAGGGACAAATGCAAAAGTATACCCACTTAATCTGGGGGTTGGGGAAGGATTCTTTAGTCACCAAAATGACCAGAATATTCTGTTTCAAAATATTCCCATGAAAATTTGCAAAAATTTTTTTAATTTTTTTTTTAAACCATCATCGGCAAGAACTGGTGACAAAACCATTTGCTATTTACTCTCCAGTCAGAACTAACTGGATCTCGATATGAAAGCCTACTTGGAAATAAAGTTAAAATTCGATATAACATTTGCGTGATTACAAAATAAACTTCCAAAGCTACTTCCTATGCTTTTAGTCTCCACTTACTTACTTGTAAACCGTAAAGCTTATTTAGCTCTCATTTCACTTCTAAACCCTTCAGCAGAAAAATATCATTTAAGATAAAGGAAAACTAGAGCCAATTTTCTGTTCATGTATTCCCTAGTAAGTAATAAGGGTAGTCTAAATAAAGAACCAAGTAAACATGACCTTAACGTTCAAATCAGAATTTTAACACAGTTCAACTAACAGAGTATCTGTTTCAACAGGGGAACATTAAGTAGATGGTTGTGTACGTTGATTCAGGGAAGCTTTAAACTGCTGAGTATTCCATGCTACATGGGACTCCATTCAGGCTGTAGTCTATATGAAACTGTGCAGTGCACAACCTGTACCACCATAGGAGATGGCCCTGTATCAATTCATGCAAAATCATTGATTCTAGTATATTTCAATAGTATTTTGACTTTTATTATCTCAGACACCATTTCAAGGTAGTCTTCAGGTATTATGTGTTAGTATGTGTTATCAGAATTATTTGCAGTGGTAAAGGGCCTTGAAGGCTGACTTGCAGTCTGAAAGATAATTCAGTGGATAAAGCAGCATGAAATCCCAGTGGCAGCCCTGGTGATGTCATATGCAGGGCACCCACCCACCTGCTGAAATTCGCAGAGTCCCTGGACTGAGTGGGTGTCCTATCTCTGTAAGGATTTCCTACCCTCACTGAAGGAAAGGATCTGTACCCCTAAGTGAGCAAGTCATTGAACTGCTCACTAAGACAAGAGCTGCTCACTAATGCATTCCTTTACAAGATCCCCCTCTGGTTCCCTCCTCACCGTGCCCTCAATATAGAATTCAGCTTCTGTAATTATACCTGCCCACCAGAGTTCACACTCTACTTCTAGACCTCAATCCAGGACCCAGGACCCAGGACTCACATCTCCTTCCCCGCACTCCCCGAAGACACACTTCCTAGGATTAGCTGGCCTTTTCCCTTCATCTGTCAGCCCGCAGATGGCCACACCACCAGGATGAGCACCTTCTGACCCAAGACCCAAGGGAGGGGGCAGGGCTGAGCAAGGGCAGGTGAGCTGTCACATCCATGAGCTTACTGCCTCTCATATACCTCTCGCCATATAGAGGGAGGCACAGGGCAGGGGCAATGGCTGGGAACACGTTCTACCCAAACTGCTAGGTTCCAGCATGGAACTCCAAGAATCCGCAAGAATCAGATGCTCGTACCCAGCCTTCCAGGTCATTCTACACATATATGTGCCAAAGTAGGAAGACAGATGCTATTTTATTAAAAAATTCATTAACTTGATTCATAATTTTTAAGTATCTGGATATAGGTATACAGATCTTCCTTTGTACTAGGGTGGCTGCCTGGGACCCAGGGCATTCCGGAGACAGTGAGTTTTAAGTCTCAAAACTGGGATAGTCCCAGGCAAATCCTTGCAGTGTGTCCAGAAACAAAGGCTCTCCCCAGACATAGGCCTTCAAGCGTGAAAACTAGGACTAATCGGTCACCCTGATTTGTACTCAGGCCCTGAGGGACCTCCCACACAGTCACCTCCTGCCTTTACACGTGCAATCCCATAAAGAAGCAAAAAGGCTGAGGATCCAGAGCCAGATTTATCTAAACCACACACTGGGAGGACTGAGGTACAGGTGGAATCAACCTCGTCACAGAAAGGGAACCCCTAAACACATCACTCACACAAGACCCCCAGGGAACATCCAGAATGTCAAATCAGTTCAATGCAGCCAAGACCAGGTATGGAAAAAGGATTTGGGATGGGATCAAAAGTAAATAGTTTAGCCCATAATCTGGAAAACTAGTTATTTTCCAGACTTAAAATTCCTATTGGTGCATGCCTTTCCTACTGAGTTCACCAGCAAAACCATTAGATCACATCTATGTTTTCTGAAAAGTACTACATTTTCCTAACTTTGTTTCTGCAAATGTATGAAAAGAATTGTCACTTGACCTTCGTGGTCTGAAAGACGCAAATCAAGTGTGAGTTTATGAAACTCACAGGAAGACAATGAGGGAAGAACAATAAGGTGTTTTCTATTTGCCCCTCCTGACCATACTACACAATGTCTGAGGAGGGCCAGCTCGCTACAATAAAGAAACACCCTTGCGTACAAAGATTTAGAAAGCCCAGCACACGGACGGACACACAGACCTAGAGTTTAGCACAAACAAGGGTCACAGTACTCCAGCTAACCCCAGCTCATCGAACACAGTATTTTGCTTCTAGGAACTTCTCGGTCAAGCTAACCTCCCGTGGTGTTTATACTCCAAGAGGAAGATAGTTATTTAACATCATGTTAAATGCAGATACAAGACAAGGTCACCCCTTCCTTTTCAGACCTCTGCCAAAGGTCATATTGGGAAAATATCCTGTCATTTTTAAGTCTAATTTCTAACTGGTTCCTTCCACTTAGTTTAAACATGTTCATTATATATCATTATAGGCTATAGGTAGAAATGCCTGTTTGAGGTATTCAGGACGAAAAGGTGAGCAAGGAGAGACCAACACTGATGATAAGGAGCAATGAGCCTGTAAGGGGGCTGAGAGCAGAGCTGTGCTTCCTTGAATACCATCCCAGCAGCTCACCAAGCAAGAAATCTCAGATTTAAGCATCAAACCCTAAAGCTTCATGTTGAAAACTACCGGAATAAAATATGGAAATTTCTGGAATAAATCTGAAAACCCGGGAACTCCGTCAACCCCACTCCATTCCAAACAAGCAGCACATGACCCCCCAGCTCGCTCCAGCCTGGAAGGAGCTGCTCCTCCCCAACCCAAGGAAGGTGACTGCCAAGCACAAATTGTTGCTTGTCTCATGTTCCAATTCTGTTTTCTGGAGAGTGTGTCAAGCGTTGGCAAGTGCTTCATACACTTGTGCTTTGTTCTGGAACTCGGGCCTGTTGTTGGGAATTTGGGGACTGGGACTATCAGGTGCAAGAGGCAGCCTGACGTGCTCTCGGTGCAAACAGGACACCTCATATATGGCCACACACGTGCTCCTGACAAAGCTCCAGATTGCACCTGGGCTGTCTGCACCTCCAAAGGACGGACCTTAGGGCATTCAGGCTTCTGAACGTCAATGATAAAGTCCTTCTCCCCAATGTGTCAGACCAAAGCACTTCAGCATCCTTTGACCTCTGTGCGAAATACCTTTAAATGGAAGACTCGAGCTTCTCTATTCTAAGCTGTTACAGCTCGTGAGTAAATCTTAGGACTCTGCGTAAGTCCTCGTGAGTAAAACTCCATGACTTTTTAACTGTAAGACTCTGTAGTTAAGGGATAAAGAAAACCTGTGGGAAGGCGGGAGGGTTCCCTTTCCAACCTGCTGCATAGATAAAAAGGATGGTGAAGGCCAGAAGAAGACACAGCGGCTTCCTTTCTTTCAGCTTTTAGTCTCTCTCTAATGCCCTACAAAAAAAAAAAAAAAAAAAGACTTCTCTCTCAATTCTGTTCCCAGACTCTGTTTAGTGTGTTTGTGAAAAATATTTCAAAGAATTCCATATGATAAAGAAATCGCAAAAGATTCATTCTTTCCAAATCAACTGTCCTTGCTTTGTCAGCACTGTTGTCTAACTCATGGCAGTCCCTCCTTCTGACTTCCGAATGCTTCCCCTTTCCTTTTCTAAATGGCAGGCAGAACTCCCGGCCCCCACACACTGGGGGTCCAAATGTCTGGGTTTCACTTTTGGCCGAACCACTAATGTACTTTGCAGCATGGGGGGGTGAGGGGGAGCTCTTCACTTTTCCTGTGACAAAGGAATGTTCTATACCTCAAGAGAGGATAATAGCATTGGCCCTGGCAACTCGTCAGGAGCTTCGGGAAGCATAATTAATTAACATGAGTACTCTTGAGACTTAAAGAACTATTTAAGTATAAATCTTAATTATCATGATTATTAGGAGCCTATAGCCAAACCATACCCTTCTCAGTTATTTAAGGCAGAAAAGCCCATCGAACTTTCTTTCCTTTCACTCCCAGGACAAGGAACAGCTCCTGACAAACGGCCAAGGAGCAAGTCGTGGGGGGCTTTATATTTTCTTAATGTGTAACATTTGGAGAAATTTCCTCTCCCTACATTCTTTGGCCCAAGTACACCAAAACTAAATCTGCCAGTTTGAGGGCAATTCTAAGTGCTGCAGAGAGCTCTAGTTCATCCAGACGTCATGAATCTTTTGATAAAACAGCACGAATGGGAAGCTGTGGGGAAAACTCTTCCAATATTTATAGTTTGTTCCCGACGCACATTTTGCATAGGAGACAACTGCTCCCGAATTAGGAAGCATAAGTCACTAACTCCCACTGCTTGTGTGAATGAGCATTCTTGAGCTGTGACATTCTTCCTGAATGAGTGGGCCATAGAGACACTCTTTATGTGCTGCTTGAAGAATGGGAAGCTTTCGAACACGGGTGTTTTATCACCCGGTGCTCTGGCTAGGTTCGTGGCAAGGCTAAAGTATTAATCACTTGGGTGAGATTTTCATAAAAGAATCTACTCTTCAACAATCAACGCATTCATGATTACAGAAATACCTGACCTTGAAAATTCTTGAAACTTGTGCTATCTGATCCAATGATGCCAGCAAAGGCCCTAGGTTTCTTCCTGATTACGCTCACAAGTAATCTCTCTGCCACTGATCTCTGCTTACCATTCTGCTTGAAAAGACATACTCACCACTTCTAACCTCCACTCATTCTCCATGCACACTTTTGAGTCCCCAAGAAGGCTTTTCTGGATGTAGGACTAGATGTCAATGACGGCCACCTAGTGGATCACTGTTACCCCAGGTAAGTCCCATCTCTGACTTCTAAGCAGAATTTTTGGAGCCTCTCGGGATAGCCCCATGCTTCCTATCTGTGTGTCCCATCAGGGCTCAACTTTATCCACTCTCCCTAAATCTCCTTAAGCCACACATTGAATCCATCCTACCTTTTGCCAAACCCTGTTAGAGCTCATCTCTGTGCATAAACTATTCTGTATTTTTATCATTATTACTCGTCAATATTCTCAAGGAGTCAGTACTGCCATCTTGGCGAATGTCCATGCAGTTCATCCAACAGCTTCCCCCAGGTTCTGCAGGGCAGAAGGGAACTATCTTCACTCCCCAAAGTGTGGTCTGGGACCTGCAGCGTCTGCATCAGCTAGGAGCTGGTCATAAATGCAGCATCTGAGACCCCTTCCAAAATCTGTGGCATCGGAACCTGCATTTTAGCAGATGTCCAGGAAAGTTACGCTCATTAAAGTTTGGGAAGCCCTAACTTATAAGTCCATGAGAGGTTCAACCAAAGTCCAAAAGCTACAGTGGGCATAGAGGATGGATCTTTACAATGAAACATAAAGCAAACCTTAAAACACCCAACTACCGAGAGAGGTGGGTACTCTTCGGCAGTGACCATGACAAATGTTAGGGGTAAGGGCGGGAGATGTTTTGTCCCCAGTGACATACGTTTGAGCCCGTTCTGAATGGGAGGGGAAGAAGAAGGAGCCTGGACACCAGAAGGAGCTTACCCACCCTCTCCAGGAACCCAACTGTGCTTCGTTTTCTCTTGAGTTCCACGTCTAGATAGTTCGTGTAGTCAAGTGGCAGCGTCCAGAAGTCTTTCTCTCTGGGCATGCACAAGCTTCTGGATAAGGAAGACAAAGCAGTGCCCAGAGAAAAGTGGTTTTGGGTACAAAGTTTCTTCCTCATGGCCACAAAGGAGGTGAGGAATGGGTACGCTGGTAAGGCTATTCTCCGTGCCTGCCTAGGCTAGAACTGGATCCATGTCCTTTGAAACCTTGGCTTCACACTGAGACTTCCAGAGGTCCCAAAGAGGATGGCAGGTGCTTATACGGGACTTCTACAGAAGTTTCTACGTAGCCATGGGGCTTCAGGACAGCACTCTGAGAACCCAAACTGAGTTCCCCGCAGGTGGAAGACTCTGAGGACAAGTGCCTGCGTCTGGCCAAAGGAGGCTAAAACAACCTATGGTGGCAGGAGGCAGATGGCATTTGAGTTCAACCTGTAAGCCCAGAGGAGTCAGGATGAGGGACCACAGGGCCTCCCTGTGGACCAAAAGGAGGCCCCATGAGAGAAAGTCCATCCTGACCCCAGCCCCTTTGAGGGGGCAGAGGGACCCCTGCAACAGAAGCCTTGCCCCTGGATGTTGAGGAAGGAGATGCTTCCACCTGCTGGAATGGAGATACGTTTGCTTGTTGTCAGGGAATCGCAGGAGAGGGTCCCACAGACAGAGGAATTGCCAAGATCCCATAAAGCTGTCCAGGAGGAAGGTCTTCGAATCAGCATTGAACACACCCAGGTCCCAAGAGACAGAGCCACCAGCGAGCACACTTGCTGGCCACCCGGCCCCCGGCCCCCTCCCTTCTACTTGGGCAACAGAAGGCATGAATTCTCCTTAGACAGCTCCGACCCCCCACCCCCATCTTGACAGCCTGGACTGGCAGAGGAGAAGAAACTGGGCCTTAAATTAAGTCCAGAGTTCTGGTTTCTAAGTCAGACAGGACATGCTATTTTTCAATTGAGATTTTAGTCTGGAACCTAAAGTGACCAGAGGATTGTCTGTTACTCAACAAGGAACAGAAAAATCTTACTTGGGTCAGAGCTCTCATCCAGACTGGGGACACTCACCTTTGGGTGCATACTGGAGTCACTAGGGATCTTAAAAATAGAAAAGGCCAAAATCTAAGCCTCATCCGGGAGCTGGTGAATCAGAATTGCTAGAGGTGGGCCCTAGAAATGTGTGCTAACTAATGAAATAACCATTAAAAATCCCCAGTTGATTCTAATGCACTATAAGGAGATAAGGAGCAGGATCCTAGCATTCAGAAGCCAGAGAAAATTATTCCTAATGAATACATGTTCCAGGGACAATGGAAAACAGCGATGAAATAAAATTAGTTTGATGGTCACAAGCTGCACTCCTCAGGGTACTAGAAGGATAAATGCTACAGTTTCCTAAATTTCGTTTGGAAGCGAACAGTTGAGTTTTGGGCTTTAAATTTGACCCCAAGCTGATCAGAGCCAGGTTCAGTTCTAAACGTGGGCTCCAAAATGATCAGTCTGGTGTCTAGAGTTTGGGAAAGCATCCCCTCCCTTTCTCGGTCAGTAGCCAGCTTGCCAGTGATTAACAGATAGGAAGGCACTGGCTTGGTGTCTGGGGCTCTGCTGACATCGAAAGGTCTCATCACACCTGTCCGTCTTCATTAGCACCCTGGCTGGGTCTGGTGTCGGAGTCTGCGAGGGCCCGGCTCTCTGGAGAGACACTGTATGGGGATCTCTGCCGACGGCCTTATACCCACGGATGGTGCTCTCTTGACCTGGCCAGTGGTGGTTCCAGGTCTCTCGGCTCCAAGGAGGAAGGAGCAGCGTGTCTTCCCTACCATGAGGTATGAAAGGTCATCAAGGCTATCACTACATCCGACCAGTCCATCTTCTTCACCAGAAAGCTCACCAACTTTAATTTGAGGGACTTTGTTTCTTTGCTTTTATTTCTGTGTTCGTTTCTTTAGGCGCTCTTCATTTTACATCTACAAATAGACAGTGAAGGCACGTTCTGAAGACAGCAGAGCCGCCATTTTAAGTCTCCTGGCCGCATATGGAAAAGCAACTCACTTCACCCCTCCCAGGCCACCTGCTTCCTCACAAGCCAGGAAACTTGCAATCCAAAAAAAAAAAAAAAAAAAAAAAGTGTCTCTTCAAATAAAGTAGCTGAGACATCTTATCAAAAAGATTTGTAAGAGCTAAACTTCTTACCAATTACTATGTGACAACAACAGAAATACTGAAGGAATATAAAACCACATTTGACCTGTCATCCTAAACTTGTAAACTTTAGACCAGCAGGGAAATATATATATTTATATTTTCTATTTGTTTATTTTCCTTTAGTTTTAAAGGAGGGTAAGAGGGAAAGGAAGCAATTCTTTAAAAGGCCATTATCTGTATTCTATGGCTACAAATCTCATAAATACCAAAGATTCTATCACACAAGCCAAGTGAGGTCAATCTCTAATTGGTCACACTGGTTTATAGCCCACGAGGGCCATTTATATCCACTATCACCCCGGGCCAAGTCTCTTTTATTTCCACTTTCATTTATTACTCCCTGATAGCTGGCCCTTGAGTAAATACTTAAAGGGGGAAAAATTGTCCTTCCTAAAAGCAGATATTTATATTCCAAAGATTTGATAAAAACAAGAAGGAAAGAACAAAATCTTCATAACATTAGCCTTGACTTTTATCTTTTGGTAGATGATTATTTCCTTTAAAGGGAATACATGAGTGACTTCAGGTGATTCTTACACCAGAAATCAATGCTTTCCTATCATTAGCTAAGTTAAAACTAACAAAAGCAATCAATAAAAATGAGGCCACATGGGTAAGAGGAGTGGAGCGCTACCAAATATTGGCACCACACAGAAATGTTCAAAAGAAAATACATCAACGCCCTGTGTTAAATAGAAGCCAGCAGCTTTACCCTGGCAGGACCGAGCATCAATCAAAGCGCACAAACCACTTCTAGAACCTTCCGATGCCAGACCCTCACCCTGAATCAAGTTCACCTCCAACAGTTTCAAAAGGCAACTGCTGACAAAATTCAAATAAAGTCTGAAGTTTAGTTAATAGTCATGTGCCCATGTCAGTTTCTTCCTTTTGACAAAGGCCACCGCAGTAATGTGAGACGTTCCCAACAGTGACAACTGGATGAGGGGTGTCTGGGGACCCCGTGCTGTCTTTGCAACTGTCTGGTACATCTAAAATCATTCATAAATAGAACAGACTCTGTCCCCAGGCAGAGTCTGTGGATTTTACTCTAAGGCTCTACTCCCCCAAACATGCAGGAAGAAACACAGTGATCTAGAGATTTACTACAGCAAATGGGGCCAAGCAGCTAAACTCTCAATGAAGAGGAAGATTTAATGGCACAGAAAACAACCGCCAAGGGTAGTCTGGGTAAGGTGTCCAAACATAGCTTGCTTTATGTGCTCCTGAAAGGCTGTTTGTAAATCACATTTGCATAATTCAAACAACACTTTGAACATGCTAAGGAAGCTTGTGCATTTAAAAAGCTATTTAATAAACACCAGGGTAATGGAGAGGTTTATTGTGTAATGGAATAAACTGGTGGCTACAGGTGGCTTCTCAAGCATCATCTCTGCCCGTGGAGCTGCCCGTCGAGCCCCCAAGTGCACACTGCCCACACAGCCCCTGCCTCCCTGGCCTCCAGGTTTCCATCTTCCCTTTCCTCCGCCAAGCCATCTTTGTGCGACTGTGATTAACTCAGCGTTGTTACAGCGAATTCTACTCAGGTCCAGGTCCCAAAGTCCAAATAGGCCTCAGCCTCCACAGTGTTATCAGTTACTCGGGCAACAAGATCCAGCAAGTAAGAACACTCGCCAAGCGACAGTATCTGAAGCAGGTAAAGGCACTACAGTTGTCCCTGCCATAACTGGGACTCACACTGGAATTCTCCTGCTGGCCACGAAATGGACTCCTGATGGCCAGCCATCCTTCACCCAGTCCAAACCATCAGTCAGAGGGAAGCACTTACCGCGCCTAGAAACACAACTCGGGCTCCGATAAAAGAACCTCTGCACTCGGCCCAGGTAAGCCACGCATTCCAGGACCCTGGTCTCTCACCCATGGTGGGAGGGCAGGATCCTGAATTCCAAACGGATATGGGGCTAGGAAACACATCCTCACCAGTTCATGAGCTGACCAGATATGGTTCACCTGCCCACAGTTTTGCATGGGTTTTGCCATTTGGGGTACAAAACATCATTTGGTAACACTTGAGATAGAAATAATGGGTGCATCTGACTATTGTTCAAAATGATTCATCCTCCCATCACCTCCTTGGGAGTATGAGTCCCTGTCCTTGGACTTGGCTTTGGCCCTATGGCTTCCATTGGCTGGTGGTATGCAGCCTGAAGAGACCATGTACCAGTACCGAAGCTAGTCCCCGAGATGCCAAGCCTATTTCTAGTTGCTCGCTTGCCGTCTACACTAGCTACTATGAAGCAGGTCTCTTATGGAGCTTCTTCACCTATACCCCAGAATAAAGACACACGGAACAAAACAGCCCCTCTGACCCATAAGCAAGACTAAATACTGGTGTTTTAAGCCACTGGGTCTGGGAGTGGTTTACTGTAAGCACCATTTTGTCAACAGTTGGTGACATGACCGATCATCCCCCCTCCGACTCCCCCCACCCCGTGCTGAAGCGCCAGGTACTCACCGTCATCAATTCCAGGCCAGCCCATGAAGTGAGCAGAAATCTGTTTCTCATCCTTCCCGTACTCATTCTTGGCTACTAACTTGTAGTCCCCATTGTTCATGTGAGTGGGATTATCCAGCTGGAGGCAGCCATGGTACTCCGTGTGATTGGTAACATGGATTTTAGTACAGATGTATTTGGACTCATTCAATATGGCCCCGTTATAGAACCACTGAAGCGCTGGTTTGGGGTTGCCTTTCACAGTGAATGGAATGCACCAGTGGTGGTCTGAGGTTGGAGATTCGAGAAATGTGATAGTTGGAGCAACTAAATTGAAAAAGAGAGAGTTAATAGCACCAGAACGCTCAGAATTCTCCCCATCTCCAGATTTCTGTGTCATCAATAGGGGATTTTATTCAAGGACCCTTTGGTTTAAGAAAATACAGGACTGGCAACTCTGGAATCCATCAATATTTTGAATCATCATCAAGGCTGATTGAACTCCCTACAGAGAGCTTCAAAGAGACTCCTTTCCTTATACTTAAGACCCATGAATCATAGTCATTTTTCAAATCTATTCAGTGTGAGAACCAGCTCCAAATAGATCATGGAGATTTCTGACAGCAGAAAAGGGTTCATTTGAAGTTAACTTTGGTTTCGAATAAATACGCCTTGATCTTATGTAGATTTGTCACCAAAACGCTGAGGGGCACTGTTTTTTATGGTCCTTCACTAAACAACATAAATACGGACAAAAATGACCTTGGAAATCTTGCCGGAAGCCTGAATCTGACATCACTTATCGAGAACAGATCGAATTGACTAAGGCTATGAATGCTCTTACCAATGCAAACTGATTATAAAATATGATTAATTGGTACT
This sequence comes from Mustela lutreola, assembly GCF_030435805.1. NCBI lineage: Eukaryota > Metazoa > Chordata > Mammalia > Carnivora > Mustelidae > Mustela > Mustela lutreola. The sequence goes on from NC_081301.1 coordinate 74,547,646, forward strand.
TTTTGCTGATTGCCAATAGTAAATGCTCTTTAAAGGTGCCTTGGTGGCTCTCAAGTCATGATCTCAGAGTTGTGAGATCAAGTCCCACTTAGGCCCTGCACTCGGTGGGGAATCTGCTGAAGATTCTCTCTCTCACCCTCCACCCATCCCCCTGCTTGCTTTCTCTCTCTCTCTCTCTCAAACAAATAAATCCCTTTAAAAAAAAAAAAAAAAAAGCATCACATTTCATTACAGCACACTCCATTTTTGCTAGATTTCAGAAGCCAATGTTTTGATCCTTTCTAAATGTCTGGGGTTCTATCCAAACTTAGACAAACAAACTAGAGATTACTTTAACTTTAAAGCACTCTATCCTTTGGGGAAACAAACCTTCAAGTAACATCTTTAAACAGAGTACTTATCCTGAGGAAAGGTATTTAAAGTCCCTCATAGTTGTTTATTTTAATGTGGTCTGACTTTGATAATAATACAACTGAGGACTGGAAAATACCTCCAGAGACCTCATAGCATCTTTTCTCAGGTCAGGAAACCCAAGTCCAGTGAGGTTAAAGGACTTGGTCAAGTTTAGTGAGCGAGACAGATCTGGAACAGGGATCCTGGTCTCCTGATGTCCGACCCAGAAGCCCTTCCCTCTTGACCCTGCTTCTTGTGGTACGTGTTCATCACACAAGGAGGGGAATTACAGCCTGCTAACACTTTGGCCAGAGGCACTACCAAAGCTGTCACAGTTGTTAAAATTCTTCACCACTTATTCCTTTTATTCTTGATCTAGATTTTGATAGATAAGGTCAATTGCTCAGACCATGGTGACCACCATAGATACTACAAGAGGAAATTTTGAATGTGAGCGTCCTGATTTGTAGGTCTGTGTTACAAATACAAGGACCGCAGCAGGATAGGGACAACACTTACCTTCCTCCCACCAGCCCAGGCCCCCATGCCCAGGACCCATTTATTCCTTCTACCATGCTCAAAAGAGCTTTTGGTGAATTGGTGACTTAAAGACATAAAGTCGGAAGCTGGTTGCATGTGTTTGGGGATAACATTGATTTCAGGCATCTGGGTGGGTCAAAATGATGAGAAATTATAAGTCCAGTACCTACTGGGCACAGAGGTTGTGCTGACAGTGACAAAGGGTTATGGTTGGTGACTGCAGTCATGCACCCCAACAATTACATATGGAATTTGTGCTGTGGTTGAACACTAGCCAGCGTATCCATGTGTCTGCATGTGCGTAATGTGTATTCGTACATACACACGTGCCCACTTGTGGTTTTCTCATCCAAATCCTGACCCAGACACAGTAAAACCTCATGAATTTATACCAGATTAGCTCAGAATTTGGAACGATGTGCAAAATATATGTGATTTTTTACTGGAGTACATGTTCGCACGAAACGCTACAATCTGGAATGTTAAGATAAGTGTGGATGATTTTTAATACTGGAAAATAATGCACATACTGAAGAAACATAATGGCCCGTATCTTACTTTGAATGTATACAGAAATGTAAAACCATCATAATAAATGTTTTCTGCAGGTAATAATAATTTTCAGTCATTTAGGTAGGACTCCGCCAACCTGCCCACAAAAACTTGATGTCAAGCTAATAAGGCTTTATTTTATCAACAGCACACTCGGGTGTTCGGGAATAGACTGTGCTTTAGGTGACATAAATTTAAATCTTCATATTGTTTTTATAGAGAACAAGATTTTAGAAACTGGTGTATCAGAACATAAGCGAAAACTGATTAACAAGAGGAGGATAACCAGCTCAAAATACATTCTCTCAAAAAAAAAAAAAATACAGGGGAAGACACAAGAGGATAAACTTAAGATTTAAAATAAAACAGCTTAAAAGAAAGACATGCATGTGTAAGAGAGATTTGCAGAAATAGAACACTGATATTTCTTAAAAAAAAAAATACACACAAAACACTGCACACACTTTTTTTTTGACACTTAAGCAGCACCCAGAGGGCCCCAGTGACAAAGGCATGTGTGTCCACGATCATAGGCTATTAAAAACATATGCCCCTCTGATTACGTACAATGTACAGTGAGGTTCACAGAATCTTGGTCTTCTCCTACAAGATTTTCTGCCACACAGGAGATCTGCTTTCCACTGTCATCAGATGAAATGTTAGTTATCCTTAAGGAGCCCTGCATGTGGCTTGTTTCATTCTACAAATGAATTAACAGACAAAAACAATCCTTATTAGGGCTGATCCCAAAGTGATAAGACTTGAGGTTTCTCCCCCTACCTAAAGAAAAAAATATACACCATTAGAAAAGGTTTCTGGCCTGAACTGGGGCCAGGCAGAAGTGTAAATCCAGAGTTATTCTATTTCTCCAGAGTATAACTGTTCAATGAGCAAAGTTTCTTTAATCCTTGGATTCCTATCTACCTCTCTCCAAGGGAAAAGACCACAAGGAACATCCCTTACCTTGCTCACAAGGACACAAGAAGCTCACTAGAGACCCAGAGACTCCAATCTACTGGATATACACAACTCAAATGCAAACCTGCACTCCTCTTTGTTAATTACAAGAATGAACAGAAAGTAAACGTACATCGAAAACTCATCATAAATTTCTCTGTATGGTCCTATAAAATATTAAGGGATCATCACTAGATGAATCCAATCTAAGTTCTGAGACACTCTCATCTCTCTAGGAACCCAGAGCCAAACAAAAGCCTTACCATATGTTTGGAAACCAGATTACCGACATCCCAGTACAAATTCGGGACTGGATCGCCTTCAACGCTACAAGATAATGTGATAGACTTTCCCTCCTCCACAGTGAGGTTAGGTGCGGCCAAATTTGCTGATGGCAAACCTGTGGAACAAGAAAAGTCAAGTGGAGACATATATGAATCACCTGATGCACTGTCAAAGTAATAGCAAAAAATCAGAAACTCTTCCTGCTTTAGAATCAGTAATTATTGACTTTCCGAGACAGATTTATGTTGATCTGAAAAAGTGCTGGGTTGGTAAGCTTTACAGGTTTAAGGTGCACCAAAAATGTGCAGTTATGAGATTTGAAAACAAATTTTGCACTTTGTTTAAAAGTGTTATTGCAGCATAACTTTTTACTATTAAAAAATGTAGTTTATAAAACGTAACTTGGTATCTGTAGACCATCTTGTCTTGTTGTTCTCCTCATTTTTCCCTTTGTTGCATCCATGTTTTTACATAAATCCATTTTTTATGCTAAGTGATGCATAAAGATGACCCCACCATCAGTCCTACATTTTGAGACAGTCAGATTACAGAAGAGAATGTAGCTTTGGGGGGGTGTATTTGTTTTTAGAGGGAGGGAGGGGCACAGGGAGAGGGAGAGAAAGACTCTGGAAGGCACTCCAGCCCCAGTGCAGAGCCCAACGCGGGGCTCAATCTCAGGACCCGAGATCATGACCCAAGCTCAAACCACGAGTGGGATGCTTAACCGACTGAGGTGCCCCAAGAAAATGCATTCTTCACACATGAAGAATTAAAGTATTAAAGCATTCTTCACACATGAAGCTGGACCATTAAAATATCAGAATGCCCCAAAGCTATATGAGTCATAGTTCAATATTAAGGGAAAAATGGGTTATAGTAAAATTTCCAGTATGGTTTTTTAAAAAAGTCACATGGATCTATACTCCCACATTTCAAAAGCTTTATTGATGCCATTACCACTTCCTTAAACTATCACACCTATTGGGTGTTTACACTGCTTTAACTCACATGGGACTCACAGTATTTTCTGTATGAAAGTATGTCCCAGACAGCGTAATAACCGTATGCCAGGTCCTGCCTGTCTAGCTAGTCCCTCACTTGGTATCAGAAACTTCTAGGGGCTGCATTCACCCTACAGTTGTGTCCCCTACACCTACAATGCCTCATGAACTCAGGAGCAACCCGGAGATCAGAAAAGGCAATTCATCTTCAATACTCATTAACTGCAATAAAGCACCCACCTAGGGCTCCCTGACCCACTGTCTCCACAGAACTGTGTATAAACTCCTCTCCCACCACACAGTCCTTCCTGACCAAGTCATTCTTCTTTATGACCAAAACCAGCCTGGAACGAGACTGTCCCAGGGGTCTGTCTCACGGTGTTCCCACCATCGACAGAGGACTTCCCAACCAGACCCGGCTTTCAGTGGCCATCAAGACTCTTCAGAAACTTTCCTGTCAGCAACCCACAGAAAACTGTGTTCTATCTTTCACAGGGTTTCAAAAATGCCCCCTAAGACTCTGAGTTTCATACTCAGAGGTTTTCAATCTGTCATATTTTAACTTCCAAGGCTTTTCTTTTGTTCCTGGAGGGTCTATTTGTATAGGACTCTGTTTTTGTCTCCTGGGTGCAACATGGCCTGATCTCTTTGAGATCTTACTCATTTCCTTTTGAACTTTTCTTCTCTCCACATCAACATTGTTTCTGGCAACTTGTTTTCCTTCATCTTTTTGTTTGGTTATTTGTCTCTTGCTATAAGCTTTTCTCAAACAGTGGGTATCACTGGCTGTTCAGACATCTTTAAGAACAAGGCACTAGAAGCGTTGTGCATTTAACGGTGGGTTTCCTTGTGGGGCCATATTCTTAGCCTTTTTTCCTGGGTACCTCCTGATGTCGATATCGTTCGGTCATTTTGGGACAGAGTCTGGTCAGATTATTCAGATAATGCTCTTCCAGTGTCCTACCCGGAAGAGGAAGTAGGACGGAAATATCGACATTTGGTATGTAAATCCATCCTTCTATGGTTCTCACAGCCTCAGCTCTTCCTGGAGTTCCTCATAATACTGACTTCATACTCTTTAGAGAATAAACCTTCAGTTTTCTGCTGAGGAGGGAGGGGTGCAGTCACCTGGATTGTATGGAGTGAAAATGGGACTAACGGCTCCATCCGGGACTTGACCCACTCTCTTGGGATGGGTGCTGCCTGCAAGCCTGCTTCTTCCTAAGCCTGGTAGCCTGCATCCCAAAGCAATTTCCTCTTGCCTTTGCCCTCTGCCAACCTGGTAACCAGCATTCTCAACCGTCAGCTCAGTTTCTATCCGTCTGTCTGCTTTCCAGCTTGCAACCATTTGCATCCTGTTGACTCCTCTGCCATTTCCTTGTGCTTAGAGATTTATCTGCTGATTGTGGAGGGATCACAGAGCCAGGGCCTTCCCTGGTGCTTGTCCTCAGGGTATGACCTCCTCCACCAACAGATCGTGGACATATCCCTCTTGGCACCTTGAATACAAACTATGGGATGAATTTCCTACTTCCTATAAATGCATATAATAGTTTGGAAATTCTGAGCAGAAAAAAAAAATTTAAAAGAGAGATTCTCAAGAGAGAATGCTATGCCATAATCTCTATTTCCCCAAGAAAATTTAGTGCAGTCTCTTCCATCAAGCCTAAATTTATATAAACAATGCTAAAAAATGTGTGTTTAGTTACAGTAATAGTACTATCATTTACTAGGCTTTCATTGAGCCAGAACCTTTTTTTCTAGTATTTTCAGTGACTGGTTCATGTAGCCCTTACAACCATCATGAAGTTAAGTGTTTGTCCTCATCTAATTAACAAAGAATATGAGTTCCGGAAAAGTCTAATACATCTCCCAAAATTCCCTACGTACCTATAGACCGGGGATTCGGACCAAAAGCTCAAGGTCCTCACTACTACACTCTACTTCCTTCCCAGATGGCATAGATCCATTTTAGCATAAATACTAACATGTATCTATAACTAAGAATTTAGTTCATTTAGAAAATAATTACGTGTCTATTTGTGAAGGAAGAATGAGTCTCCTTTATTTATAGAGAATTGTATCACCCTGTCACAGCAGTCTCCAAAAGAATCTGCAAAATTGGCCAAGTCTAGATCTTCTAGATGTAAAGTCTTCCACAAATGAGTAAGCATCTGACTCACGTTAATTCTAAAGCATTAATATGCTGGCCAGAGATTCAATAATGGAAAAAACAATCTGTACTTGAAATATCACTTGAGGTTTAATTAGCACAATAAAAATGAATTGGGCAGCATGAACAGCCAAGGCAGGATAAACCATTTGCCAGGCACTACTTCCTGGCTTAATAAGATTTGAAATCGGCACAAGTACAGAGCAAAGCTCAGCAGTGCTTCCAAGAGCTTCCAGCCCTACTGTCATGGGATCCTTATTTAAGCCTCCGAGAGGTCTTCCTCTGCACTCTGAGAAACCTCCCTGGACAGCAGAGTTGACCAGCCACCGAGAGTCCACACAGACACCTCTGTGTCAATGTGTCTTGACCCGGATGTGTTCAGAAAGGATGCACCAGCCTACGGACCTCAGCAGGAAGTCACCAGCCACGTGGAGAAAAGGCTGACTTCCTTTAGACCAGGGCTTCCCAAACTGTAATGTGCGTGTGACTCACCAGCAGATCTGATTAGAAACACTGCTTCTTTCCAGTAGGTCTGCATTGCAGCCCAACCCATGGAGCAAACCCCCTGTTCCACAGACCACACTTTGAGTGGCAAGGGTTTAGACGACGGGTGTTGGGGTGGACAATTGCTCACTAGGTTTTGGGGTCTATGACCATTATTCTTAAACTCAGCAGGGGCCCGAGCAATCAGCTCATCCACGGAACTTTCCCCAGTGTGTTCTGTGGAACTCAGACTCTTTGACACACTCTGTGTTGAGGGAGTGGGGGTGGGCGGTGAGAATGTAAGATTCAAAAAATTAAGAGCCTATAGTAACTTCCATAACTCTGGATGTTTACTATGCACATTACATATGAAAAAGCTTCCAGAAGTCCTGCTCCAAATGAATCAGTTCACTTCCATGGATCTTATATTCCCCCAGCTGTTTTGAGTACACCCTTTCTCCGTGGTATCTTGTTTTGGTTTTGTTATTTTTATTTGAAGTAACCTGACGAACTAAAAGAGACACACGTATTTAAATCTAGATGTAAAATATATTTAAGGCTACATATTCATATCAATGGTATGAATAACATTAATAACTCATGTTTATTGAGTACTTAATATGCGCTAGACCTCATCTGCAATATTCTAGATATTGGGTTATTTGGCCTCCTAAAGACTCTTGCAAGTAGGTGTCATTAGTATTTCCAGACAAAGTTAAGGTTTATCAAGTACCACAACTAAACAGCTAACGAGCGGGAACTGGGCTTGACCCTCCTCTTTCTGTCCACGGCCACCAACAATACATGTATTGGCTGCCTCCTTTACTGGGCTCCGCCCTGCCTCTGTTCCCTTCCATGAGCACACACTTCCGGACAGCTGACTTATGTCTAAGGATCACTAATTTAAAATATGCAGGTTCTCCCCTTTCCTTTATCACCATTCCAAAGGGACAAGAAATGCTCATTATTAGCACAATATTTAGGTAAAAATAAATTCAGTCAATCTATCCCCACAAACAAAAGTAGGCAAGGTCTCACTTTCTAATCATTGAGGAAAACTAACCTCTAATCATTTTGAGTTATTAACTCAGCTTTGCAGTGAGTGAAAGGGGTCAGGACTGGGTTTTATTTTCCACTTCTAAGTAGGGACTATGTTCTTTCTCATCTTGTTTTAAACCATCTTGTTTAAGCTCTGTTCATTTTGTGTTTGGTCATCATTCTGTATGTAAAATATTCAAATAAATTATGATTTTTGTCTACTCTCTCCTCTCCTCTCATGTTCTCTCCTTTTGGCATATCTTCCAATTTCTCTGTCTCTTAAAACATATATATTTCACTACCAGGAAAGAAGCCAGAACGAGCCTGACCTATTTAGAAGTAGCTGCTTTACACCCAGTTACAAAAATGACAGAAAATTAGCAAAGTGACTTTCCAAGCCCAAATTGGAAATTGTGCTTCTATACTTGTGTGAACCATGTCATTACAGTGAAAGCAACCAGGAAACTTCTAAACACAAAAACTGTGTCAGCGGCTGACAGGTTGGGAAAAAACAGCTTTATTTGCCATTCTAAAAAGACAAAGGAAAACAATGGTCCACTGTGTGGCTTGCTGTGTTTTAGGAAACAGAACCTGATCCCTAGTAAAAGCAAAGCAACCTGGCAAACTAGACTTCGTACATGTTTTTTTGGTTTGGTTTTTTTTTGTTTGTTTGGGGGTTTTTTGTTTTGTTTTGTTTTGTTTTTGTTTTTTGTTTTTTGTGTTTTGTTTTTGTTTTTCAGAGAAGAAACAACAAGTCAATCCAGCTAAGGTGGTAAGAAATCAATATGTTATACCAATCTAACTTCCAGAGTACCGACATAGCATTTCCCCCAAATCTTCCATAAGCTCTACCAAAGCAGAATTGCAATCAGTCTGGTTTCCTGGTTCGAAACAAAGACGGACTATGTACAAACATGCTAAGTAGACAGGTACTACAAACCACAGTGTAACAACCAAAAGCAAAAGCAAATCTTAAAAAGAAATCAGGAAAACCAATTTACCTCAAGGAACCAGCCTTCTTTTCCCAGGCACCTGTGAACTGACCTCTCCCATCATAAATATTTTGTTGATGGGTCTTAAGGAACCTCTACACTGAAAGTCTTAGGGTTGGGGAAGTGGAAAATTGGAATTGTTGTTATAAATAACAAGGAAACCAAAGGCAGGACTGATTTCAACTCGTGGGACCATTAAGGGAGTTTTCTATAGTAGCCGTACAGTCCAAGCAACAAGTGAATTACCACCTTATATTCACTGTGGGACTAGCATGTTCTACGGTAACCAGTTACTAGTAAAATGGGTTGAGGGATTGTTTTGATAATGACCCAGAGGAATATGCCTTTCTTACATGCATTTGCCGTCTACTTATAACAGAATATCTCAGCCACTATTAACACCTCCTGAAGAAACTCTCTTCTGGAGATTTAAATCTTAATTATAGGATAAAAAAAAGTTTCAAGTATAAAATATCCTGTTCTTTAATAATCTCATTTAGTGAGGGGAAATGATTGCAAAACTAAATGCTGAAGATCAATCAAAGTGGCAGACGCGTTCTTGTATTAGATCAGCACAACAAACTTGGTGAAAGAACCTTTCTTTAGAACTTGGGTGATTTGATCTCTGTCTTCAGAACCAGTGTGCCTAGCGACTCTTTCTTCAAATTACTGTGGAAATTTTAGAAGAATGTGTTTTGTTGCCTTGCAATTAATACAGTTTTTCTAAAGTTAAAAAGGACCTTGTGGAGAAACAGACCACAACATGTTTCCCAGCATGAATAAATTTACAGTAATTCACGCCAGGAGGGGCTGCTAGAAAAATACTGTGAGACATTCTGACCATGCTGCTAATGGTAACATGGCCATTAAACTTCCCAGCCCCACCTATCATGTTCCCTTGATCACTAAGGGTAGGAGGAACGTGAGACTCTTTCAAAATGGGATGATGACAGAAATTTCAGAGGGAATGACAAAATGTTAATATATGGAATAATTATAATTTATGTAAATTATAATTTAGCTAGAATAATATAAATCTTTAAGTTATTGTAACTGAAATATCTGCACCACTATATAAAAATCTGGTCCAATGCAATCATTACTACAACATCCGTGGTTCATGCACTTACTAATTGGTGAATTCAGCAAACACTAATCAAAGCCTATTACATTCAAGGGATACGTTGATACCATGGAGGATGTATTTTTGTTTATAAAATGTAAAGAGTTTGTTCATATAATACTTACATGGTGAAATACTAAAAGGAGAAGTTTTTAAAGAAAACCCATCTAATAAATGAATGAAGTCTCAGTAGCTCTTTCTTATTGAAATTAAGATGTTACCAGTTGCAAATTAAGGGAGTAACCATAGTTATTGCAAATCTTTGGTTTACGATGCCGAAACAAACACACAAGACCATACAATACTCTGAGTGACCCTTACACTTAGCTAACAAGTTGCATCCAAAAAAAAAAAAAAAAAGAAGAAGAAAAAATGAAGATGAGTTCCATGAATCCGTGATGTAATTAAACACAACAGATATATTTTAAGTCTGCAAAGGGCAAGACTTAAAAGAAAAGCCAACCAACCACAAATCCACGCTCTAAACAAGACATCTAAGTTGAAGACAGTGACATATTATCTGATTTCTTTAGTATGGACTTTCAGAAAAAATTTAAATCCAACCACCTTGTATAAATCTACTGCTCAATTTGTCTAACTTCTCTTTAAAGAGCCCAAACTGGGAAAACATGATGAAGAAAAGTAATATAAGACTAAGCTCCAAACCGAAGCGTCTCCTTCTGATCTCTAATCTCTAGAAAATTTTTGGAAACTCCAGAACCATGTTGGAAAATGAGAAGGCATGCTGCTAGTGGATAAGACACCGTGAGAAACCCCTGAACAAGAGAAAGCAAGACAGTGTGATGAAAGAAAATGAGCCCAGCCCCAAAGGGGCACATAAGTATTCCCTACACAAAATAGGGAGGCTCTAGGCTGACCCAAGAATGATGGGGCAGACGGCAAGACAGAGTGCCTTGGCTGAGCCACAGGGCCACTGGTTCAGGACATACACAATAGTGTGTCCCCAAACTGTCCCTACCCACTCATTGTGGACACAACATCCAACAAGAAGCAACAAGTACGGGAAACTTACTAGAAAAAAATCAGTAGTGCTAGGTGCTGGTGACACCCTAGAGATAAGATGAACTCCAGCATGGGAAAAGGTGTTTCAGTTACAAAAAAACAAAAACAAAAACAACAACAACAAAACACACACACACAAAAAAAAAGTCAGTAGAGATTGCAGAAATTAGAAACTGAGAAAAATTCTGTATCTGCAAAAACGGGTGAAGGCCAAAGGAGTGAGTCAAGCCATTTCCCCGTAACACAGCACAAAAAGACAAGCAGATGGAAAGAGCTACTGAGGCTGAGGGGTACGGTGGGTGGAGCTGTAAGTGTAAACAACCATCTACATAAATTAGAAAACTCTTCCAGAACTAGGACAAAAACCCTGAAAGAGTAGGCTGCATGTCAAACAATAAATTTTTAAACACACACACACACACACACACACCCTTAAGTATGTTGTGGTAAAAATTTTAGAATAACTTGAAAAAGGAGAAACTTTTTAAAGCTTCTAGAAGGAAAAGAAAAGCAGAGGTTCCCTGTCAAGGAGCAAGCATAAGACTGGCCTCAACCTCTCATCAGCGACACTGAATACAAGAACATGATACAGTATCTGTAAAGGTCTAAAAGGAATTCTTTCGAGTCTAGGGTTTCATACTCGGCCAATTCCACTGAAAAGAACAAACACAATCTGATTTTCCACCAGGCGAGAACGTGAAGATTTTATGCTTCTTAGCTTCTCTGAGAGAAATATTAGAGGATACACACCAGCAAAAAGAAAAGCCACTCCAAATGGCAGTAGGATACAAAAGTTAATGATACATACAAAGAAATAGTAAATCTTCAAAATAGTCAAGTAACAACCTACAAATAAAATCTTAGCTGACAACAATCTGAGGGATGGGAAGAGAAAGTAAAAGGAAATAAAACTCTCCCTTCTTCTCTTGCTGGGAGCCATCTCTAGATACTTAAAAGAAAATATGTTTTAATATGAGTGGTGAATATTTGAGTATCCTATATTTCCAAAAACACAGAAACATGATTAATAACCTTCAAACAAGTTAAGAAAAAAAACAAAACACACTAAAAGTGGAAAAGGAAAACACTATAGAAAAATAGACAAAGCTTATAAATAGGCAAACCACCGAAGAATAAACATAATGTTCCCCAAACACAGAAGATACCCAACAGTCATCAGGAAAATGCAAACCAAAAAGCTATGACCTACCATTTTTTAGAAAAACAAACAGATAAGAAGTTTCTTAATATCAAGGTATGCTTTGCTGGAGTGGCTCTAAATTAGTACAACTATTTTTTAATGTACAAACCTAAGCCAAAACTTCTGCTTCCTGCTCTGTACTGTGGGAAAACCTTTTCATCTGTACACAGGTATAAAGAGCACATGCAAAGACACTCATTCTAACATTTCTGGAGTGACAAAAGATGGGAAATAAGCTAAATGCCATCAATGTGGAAATTTTAATGTAATTAGATAGATTCTATCATGAATCCCATGCATTGATTAAATAGAACATTATAGATCCATAACCACTAACCTGAAATGATCACAAACAAAAAAACACAAGCTTTATGTGTAATACAGGTTCTTTTTAACCACAAAATGTATCAACAATACTTTTGCAATCACAAATAAGTAAAAAACACTTGGAAAGAAAAAAAAAAATCAATAAACAAACAACAAAACAGTCTGAGTACAAAATCTGTAGAGAAATAAGTCTATCCATTCGCCTTTTTTACAGTGTTGCTTTTTGAAAAGCATCACCGACACTGAAATCAGGTGTGAATGTTACCATGAACGTAATCATCCCAACCGAGCAATCAAGCCCATTCCCTCGGAGTCAGGACAGTGAATTCCCAAAGTCCCTCACACACACAATTCATTGATTAATTTGCAGCAAGCATAAAATTACTAAAAACTGACAAATTCATCTGGAAAAATGAGGACCAGTTTTCTCCCACTCTCGCCCTCTCCAGTCACTACAGTCTCACAACAACACATCAGGTGAGTCGCAACACTGGAAACTGTCAAGACAACACAGCCAAAAATTAAAGTTTAAGAAAAGAAGTGGTTTCAGGCAAGGGCAATGCAGATGTCTATTACGGGGCCGTTTGAGGAATCAAAGCAGGAGCTCCTTGCTCTCTCTTCCTTCCTTTCAGTCATGGCCGAACCAATGTGGTCACCACAGCCATGAACTTGGGAAGCTGGCCAAGAAGCCAGGTGACTCTACGCTGAATTTCTTGTCCCTCTAGGCGATTTCTCTCAGCGGTGCAAATTTATACCAGAACAGAGCACAGTCGCCCTCTTATCAATCAGGAAAAGATATATATTAAAAGTTGGGGTTTTTTTTTTTTTTAAGTGTTGTATAGCAAAGAGAGCTGAGGGAAGTTGGCAAGAGAACAAAGCCTGATTCCCCTGTTAGGAAGCCACAGGGCTCGAGGAGAGAGAAATCTGTGGGAAGAGTAACTGCTCTCTCGTAAGCCCCTTCAGGGTAAAAAACAAATACTTATCTTTCCTTTCATGACATTCTCCTTAAAAATGAACAGCTGCCCTATCTTCCTTCAAGAAAAACTGATCTCAAACAATACGAAGAATTGAACGTTTGTCAGAGGGTGTCCTCTCCGATTCTGGAGGGGCAGAGGCTGAGGAGAGAAGCGAGGGCAAGACTGAGGCGGGGCTTGAAACCCAAACCTGGAAAAGCGTGTGTGAGGGCATATTCCTGGTGCCCCATCAGGAGACACAGCCAAGTGGCAGCAGGACAAGTTGAAGGGGCTGTGCTGACTTGAACTGCGTTTCCTGGGTACAGAGAGGACACTCTACCACCACAAGATCCTTCCCTCTCCATTTTCTGGGTGCCAGCCATGTAAACACGTGGCCAAGGAAGTATCACACTCTTCACACATAGTTTTCGGATGGACGGACAAATGGATCGATGGATGCCATGACCAGACAAATGAAGAAAGAAACAGTGGAATGAACAGCATACTTCTCCATGCGCGTCAAAGCCATCCATTCAGAATTAATATTCTACTTGCGAAAAACAGTCAGCAAAGTTGCTCCCAGCTGATTTCCCCACACTGCACACAAATGTTGCCCAGCTCACCAGAGACCTCAACAGCATGCTATATAAAATCTGGGTAGTGATAATCCTCCCAGACTCTTTACCACACCAAGGCAATTAGAACAATTAATAGCAAGTAGAATTCATTGATTTGAAAGTAAATTACCACAATTGGGTATCTGCAGGTTTGCCAGGGGAATATTCTTGCTGCTTTCATTTAGGCAGTACAAATCCTGAGTTTCTGGGCTGGATTTAGTCTCCTGAAGAGTCTTGATCCACATAATGTCACAGGAGCATGTAAATGGATTGCCCACCAAGATCCTACATAGAACAAAAATGACACCTGATCAGGCTTCTCTTTGTCAGTGTTCACAACGCTAGCGATTACAAAGTGCTGCGACCTTATGAGTTCTTTCTGGCCAGCAATCTTCGGGAGTCATACCCACCTTTACGGTTTCACAATCCTTATTCATTCCTTTATCTAATACTTACTGATCTTCTGATAGGTGCAAACACCACCGTGGGCTCCAAAGGAGGCAAAGTGATGCAAGACCTTTCAGAATCATAGGGAAACAAGACAGGAACAGGCAGAACTATAATAGAGGCTAGAAGAGGATATGTCTCATAGAATGGGGGAAAATCAGATGCCGTAACCAATTTGCCACGGCCATTATACAGCAATTAAGATCTTTAGTGAGGATGCCAATCGTTAAGTTGTGAGGAACGCTAACATACTTATTCCTGACCAGGCTAGAGATTCCAGTGTGTTCATTTAATAAGCTCATACCACAGTGGAGAGCAGAGTGATTTCATCTGACTTTACAATAAGCCTATAAATACAAAGTTAAGGCTGAGACGTGAGGGCCAGTAAGGCGGCACTTCCAGCTTTCTGCATGGGGCGACCACCGTTCAGTGGGGCGGATGCAAGAAAGTTGGAGTAAATGTGAATGAGAGAGCCTGGAGGGGAACTCTGAGACCTCCTACACACACACACACACACACACACACACACACACACACACACACCAAGTTCAGGGTTTCTGCGAGCAAGGGCAAGTGAGCTCCAGATGGAGCCACTCAGCCCACTGCGGGAGGGTCTGCGAAGAGCAAGCCACCCATCCGCCAAGCTGCCTGGGCTCCCGTGGCCTGTGCCTGGTAACGGAGGAAGTAGTCAAGAGGAAAATAAAAACCACAAGAAAAAAAATCTTTAAATGCTTATTTATAATACTCAGTGGCCTATTTAAGATGAATTCCATTTATGGTAATGAGCCTTTAAATGAGGCCATTTACAATCGTTACATAGGCTCTGCCTGGCATTAACCACAATACTTAAGATTTCCTTGAGGACAGGACCTGGGCTTTGCAGCATCATTTACTCCTGTGGTTTTTCTGGTTGGGTTCGAAGAATCTCAGGGATCCCCCGAGACTCTTCCAGGAGTCTCTTTGGGGAAAATGTGGTCATGGCAGCCTCGTTTAATGTGTGTCTGCTTGATCGCCTCTCAGTATCCCTCCAGCAGATACAGAATCGAAGGCAGAAGAGATCCACAGGGCCTCAACTCCAAGGGGTTTCCTGGCCTTCTAAGTACATGAAAATCTAAAGAATCTCCCAAAAACGAAGGCATGACTGAACCCACAGAAGGGATAAAGGAACGAGGGGTCTTCGGCTGTGGCCATAGCCATGTCCGCAGGAGCACACCACGCTGGCAGACAGCTGGCTCCTTTCTGAAGGTCATGGGCAAACCCGTCTTCCAGTGACTACCATGGCACCTGACACTGGCGCGTTTACGCTCCTAGCTCTCCACTAGACCGCAGAGTCCTGAAACACAGGCAGTGTTCTCGGTACGTCCCCACAGCCTGATGCGTGAGTCTGATTCGCAACCAGGCCCACAATGAACGTGTGTGGAGTGACTTGATTAAATCTGCTGCTGGGAGAAAACAGAAGCCTTTGGATCTGGAGTCAGAACTCTGAATTCTGACCCATCAAGGTCACATTCCACAGCGATGCTCAAAAGGGTCACACAGGGCGCCTCTCATTCTGTTTCTTATTTCCTCAAATCTTACCTGCCCACTGCGGGTTAGAAAGCTACCACTTCAAGACCAGGGAATTCAGTGTAGTCCGAAATGACTGCCCATCGCCCACACCTGGCACCAGGCAACTCTCATTACAACCTACTGAGTCATCTCTCCACTAATGGCATCTTCTCATCTGCACATGTGCCTTGCGAGCAGGTGTGGACCCTCCAACCCAGGCAATATATACAGTGAGAGCACAAGCTACATCCTGGTATTCAAAGGCCTTGCCCGTCTGGGCCTCTGCTGACATGCAAAGCTTCCGCTTTGGGGTTCTTTGGGCAACTTACTATAGGAGTATCTACAGTTTATATTTGCTTCGTGGGGCCAGCGCAAGAATTGAGCACACCTGGAAACGCTGGCTATCAGTCACTAACACATGGCAATCTTTTTTCCCTATCATTTTGCAGCAAAGCACATTAGAGCATAAGGATAAATCCTGAGTGCAGGGGCAGACCTAGAAGAAAATCTCACAAGGACGGGCAGGGAGGGAGAGGGATGACCTCTCCTCCAACATCCATCAAGCACCAGCAGGCACCAGGGAGTTCTGCCCATGGGTATTTCCTCTTTGACTGGCTCTGCCTTCCATGAGGGCCTGGACCTCACCAACGCTATGAGACATGTCACCCTTGTAATGCAAAGCACCTCCCCATCTTTTTCCACTTTCACTCCTTTAGAAAACAAATCTTTATGTAAAAACTACATTTAAACTCATCCTAAATGATACCTCACTGTTGAGATTTCTGGGTTTTGGTTACTGAATCAGGTTTATATGAGGGGATAAAAAAACAAGTGGAAAAAAACCAAGAAGTCATTTTTTAAGAGTTTTGATATAAAAATAGATCTGCACATCACTCATTAAAAAAAAAATACTTAATGACTCTTTCCTCCGAAACTGTTTCCCCAAATGTCACACAAGGATCATTACTTACAGCTCAGACAAGTCAAGGTGACGAAAATGTTTCCTAGACAAGCTCGTCAGTTTGTTTCGAGTAAAGTTGCTGAAAGAAACCAAAAACATTAAATGTGAACTTAAAAATGTGACATCTCAAGAAGAGTGTATGCAAATAGAGATATTTTTTCAAAATATGGTTTTATTTGATCATGGTTCATGCCTTCCTTCGACCATCATCTCTTTCTTGCATCTGGAGTAACAACTTAGTTTTTCGTGCCTCTGCTAAAATTCTTGTCCAGAGGGTAGGGGGAGAGGTGAGCATAATTTCCAAAAAGTCTATTTTTCATCTCTTTCTTAACCAAAGGTTTATTTTTCTTATGTTGATTCAGAGCCAAGTTATATATGTCCTAGATCTCTGAACTCTGAACATTTAACAGAAAGAATTAATTTAATCTAATTTAAAATCATAAAACTCACTAGGGGAAAAGATGGCTTAAAACTAAACAGCATTGGGCGCCTGGGTGGCTCAGCGGGTTAAAGCCTCTGCCTTCGGCTCAGGTCATGATCTCAGGGTCCTGGGATCAAGTCCCGCATCCGGCTCTCTGCTCGACAGGGAGCCTGCTTCCTCCTCTCTCTCTCTGCCTGTCTCTCTGCCTACTTGTGATCTCTCTCTGTCAAATAAATAAAATCTTTAGGAAAAAAAACTAAACAGCATTATGAGTATTTTGAAATTACATGACACATAAAACTCTGAATATAAACTGAACTTAATGCATCCTTATAGGAAAGAACACACCCACTGATTGATAACTCGGGTAGGCATTGTCCGTATGTGACTTCTAAATAACCGAAGGTCACGTGATGAGGGCAAGAACAACAAAATATCAAAAAACAAGGAATACGTCAGATTTCATCTGAAACTATTCTAGCAACATATCATCTTACGCTCTAGACCCACCAGTGGCTTTGGGGCACCTGGGTGGCTTAACCAGTTAAGTATCTGCCTTTGGCTCAGGGGGTGATCTCAGGGTCCTGGGATTGAGTCCTGCATCAGCCTCTCTGCTCCAAGGGGAATCTGCTCCTCCATCTCCCTGCCCCTCCCCATGCAAATGCTCACTGGTTCTGTCAAGTAAATAAATAAAATCTTAAAAAAATAATAATCTGGGGGCACCTGGGTGGCTCAGTGGGTTAAGCCTCTCTGCCTTTGACTCAGGTCATGATCTCAGAGTCCTGGGATCAAGCTCCGCATTGGGCTCTCTGTCAGTGGGGAGCCTGCTTCCTCCTCTCTCTCTGCCTGCCTCTCTGCCTACTTGTCATCTCTGTTAAATAAATGAGTAAAATCTTTTTTAAAAAAATCTGGACCAAGCAGATGGTGAAAAGTCAAAGAAAGCAAGTCATATTTGTGATTGAAAAAATACCAATGAACCTACTGACGTGTTCTGAATACCTAGTTTTGTTCAATGGGCAGGAGTTTCCATTTCTGATGATCCGGGCTGTAAGGCCCTGAGTTGGAAAATTCAGAGCCCTAATTCCGGCAGCTAACTTGTTCCGTGAATGTGTTTACTGGTTGAATTTATTCAAAAAGTGTCCAATGCTTGGGCCTCTAGACACGTGTTTAATAACTAGCAGGAATGTAAAACAAACATCAACTTGGACAGAAACCGCCAAGCCCTCAACAAATTGCACTGAGTCTTTCGGGATCTGTTTCCTGTTCAGGAAGCGAAGTGCTGGGCGGAGAGGAAAGAGCCAGAGGGTCCCTGCCCCTTCCCTGAGGCTAGTCTTCTGTGTCAGCCCAGCAAACTCTTGGGTTGCTCAGACATCCCACTATGTCTGACCAGTCACCCTTGGGGAGGGGTTTGAACCCAGGAGCTAATGTAGAAGCAGAGTCTGGTCACATGATGCATACAGAAACTGCTGTTCCAGGGTCCCCCAGTTCGAGACTGCGTGTGTCCTTTGGAGAGTCCAAAGTGTCTTCTTTGGAGAGTCCCACTCACCCAAACCCCTACCTACACAAGTGGTTCCTCTTCCTTTGATGCTTACTTCTGCTGTCTTTACACCGAGCATAAAGTGCTCACCCACATGAAAAAATAATCCACTGGGAAGTTGTAAAATGTGCCCACATACATCTTTTTTCTTTTGGAACGTGACTTAAGAATGAGTTTCAGGGGCATCTGGGTGGCTCGGTGGGTTAAGCCTCTGCCTTCAGCTTAGGACATGATCTCAGGGTCCTGCTCAGCGGGGAGCCTGCTTTCCTCTCTCTCTCTCTGCCTGCTTCTCTGCCTACTTGTGATCTCTGTCAAATAAATAAATAAAATATTTTTTAAAGAATGAGTTTCACTGGAGTATCACACATTGAAAAGTCATTCTGCCTGTGTTCTCCAGGTATCTTCAGAAACTGCCACCCTCTGAAGGAAACACAAACAAAACCAGGACTCTTCCTCCCAAGAACCACCAGGAGAGAGCAGGCAAACAAGGAGGACCCTCCGGTCAAGGTCTCAGTCAGCGACAAAGCCCCCCGTCGGCACCGGCAGCAGCTGGCCCTCTCGGGCTGCCAGCCGCATGGCCCAGAGTGGGGTCACATGCCAAAGAACAAGATGAGTTTTATGAACCATACTTATTATCGGGGACAAAAGCCAAAAAAGAGGAGGAGGGGAGGAGGAAAAACCAACAATCCTCTTACTGTTTGATGACAGAACTTTGCAAAGGAACTAATTAGCACTTCGGCAAAGTCCCTGGAAAATACAAACACTGGCTTTTCTCACAACCCCTGGGTTCTCAGACACCGGGGAGGAATTGAAGGCATCAAGAAATAAACTCAGTGACCAGTCACAGGGGCGGCGGACAGTCCCCACACGATGCGGAATATGCCCAGGGCAGAGGGAGTGGTGGTGAGACAGGATCCGATCTGAATCTCCCTAAAACCCAAAGTGAAATACCGCTATGCAAACACTGTTATATCGTTGGGGAGCTATAATCAGGATATCAGAGATATATAATCAGAGATAATCAGGATATCAGGATACCCACCCCCCAGCCCCCCAAAAAGGAAAGAGAAACAGTTTCTAATGCACATTTCTTCTTCCACACCCTGGTCTCCGCAGTGTTGATACCCAAGAGGACTGCAGAAACTCAGAAAAACAAGCCAGTGCCCAAGTCCTCAGTCCTTAGCGGAGGTCGGGACTCAGGTCTGCAAAAGCAAACACTTGATTTGCAGCCTCCTCCATCCCTGCCATTCTCAAAGCCAACTGCTTAATTTAATTAAATTCCGGTGATGAGGAGCCTCTGTCATCCATGAACACTGTATATGAAGTTTACGGGCATTACTGACTGTCTGAATATTGTCTAACTTCATTCTGTCTTAATATTTGATCATGCCTCTATGTCAATAGAGTTTTTGTTGCTTGACCAATGGCCTGGCTTCCCGGCCACTGCCTTTTAAAGAAACCATCTAAGATATGTCCATCTCTTCGGTTTTCCACTCTCAAATGACACCTCTTTGGGAGACAGGGATAGCTAGTTGGTTTTATAGAAGTGGTTGACAGAACACAGAATGCCATTAAAATTATTCTTCCCTATATCACCCTGAAAAAATACACGAGCGGCTCTGGTGTTCCTATAAATGGCATGCAACAGGGAGCAAGGGGAAGCATGAAGAGGTAGAGTAAGCCCTCTTATGAATAAGTCCCCTTATAAATAAATACATTTATTACTAAAACGACAATTAACCATAGCCCACTGTACATATCACGTCGTTAGGGGAAGTGATGGGGTAAAACAGCCCATAAAATGGGGTCGGGAGAGTAATTCAAGTGGAATGTTAGCCGTAATGAAAATACCAGAACTTAACCACCGAGGTCATTAATTACATTTAAGCGATGGCTTTACAGCATTTTGACTTTTTTTTTTTTTCTCTCTGACTTCTGTCTTGTTCGTGCCCTCAAGACCCACACAGACATCAAATCTGTGCAGGCAAAGCAACCACAGAGATGAGGCCAGAAAAGCATTTAAATGAAATGCATGAATCAAGCTCTGTGGGGTTTTATCACAATTTTGCTGAATGTTTTGTATCCTTATTCTACAGACGTCATTTTTAAACAGATTTCATCATTAGTGCCACCTAAATAAAATACAAAGTCATGAAACTAGCTTTAGGAAGTTCAGGTTTTTCATAAAATCAACAAATCTACATACAGTGTACAAGCGACTTGCTCCAAGACAGTGATTTCTTTTATGACTGGCACAGAAATCATCTGGGGAGCTTTTCTCCCCAAGAAAAGAAAAAGGATAAATATTATAAGAAAGGCCGGTTATCTAATTACACGGATGGTATAGATTTTATTTCCTGTGAAGAGCTCGGCCAGGGCTGGGCCCTGGAATCATAACTCTGTCACTTTCCATGTGGGGACCCAAGCAAATCCTTGAACTTCCTCAGTCCGGTTTTATGTCCATGAAATGGGAACCAAAAAAGTCTTTTCCTGCCAACTGTCGGAAAATTCAAGTGAGATAACGTGGGAGAGAGTCCTACAGGTAAACTGCAGAGGAGGAGACAGAAAAGCATCATTACGGAGAATCTGCAAGGCACCCAAAGGCCAACGACTGCAGGCAACATGTCCACACTGGGGCTTGGGGAACACCAGTCGGAGCTGAGGGCCAGGCGAGCTGCTGTTGAATGAAGAAACCTCTCAGGAAGAAACCTCTCAGGAATGAAGAAACCTCTGGGACGACAGGCCATCACCTGACAGGATGTAGCAGCAAACACACCGAGAAATCCCACAATCCGTATTTCCAACTGACTTTAGTTGACAAAGCACCAGTGTGACTTGGGGGCCAACACTTGCTATCTTATAATCATCTGAACCTCGGGCAGGTCCCATGATTGATTTTTCTCCACTTTTATCAATCATGACAGATGATTTCTCATGTGAGAAAATGAACTTTGAAAAGCGAATCTACGGGGACAGGGGGACACTTTGGTAATTTTTAGTTCCCTAAAAAGGCCATGGCTAAGTCAGTTTCTTTTAATTCCACTAGTTTGATGTCTTCCAGGGAACATGTCATGGTTCCAAGGAAAAGAATCAAGGACCGTGTACCAGGACATAGTTTTCACATCAGACTCTGCTGTTGGCCTGTTGCTCCATCCAAGATGGAAATGGCCCAGAAATCCATGAAAGGGAATACACAGTCTGTTCTAAGTACCCCTCTGAAAGCTATTCAAAAACCAAAGCTAACATGTCTCAGCTATTGTCACATGTATGCTAACTTTAAAAAAAAAGAAAGAAAGAAAGAAAAAAAAATGGAGTTTGAGTCTTGGAAAAAAAGGAAGAGAGGGGGAAAATATTGAATAGTTAGGGACCCAGGAAGCAAAAGAATCAACCTTTACTTACATGTGCTGTAAGTTGCTGTTTTTCAGAAAGGCTTTATGAGCCACAAATTTTAATCCGGAATCTACGATTGTCCTAAGAAAAAACATAAAATTGCATGTACATTAGAATGAGCTGGTAAATGCCCGCTTGACTATAACAGAGCCTAAGAGAAAGTTCTGAAATAAGGTACGCTAGTCCTGAGTACTTACAGATTTTTCAGTCCTGCATAAGCTTCAACATCATCTTCATTGATGATTTCCAACCTTTTCTGATTGGCAATGTAGCTGCAAAAAGTGCAGAGAGTGAAAACCAGTGACTCAGAAGCCAGACAGTACATGAGAAGAATGGGTAGCTTCCATCCTGCCTCACCAGGGCAGCGAGCCCTCCCTACCCACCCTAGCCCCACCTGTTTCCTTAAAATACAGAAAAGGGAGGGGGGGATGGAATGTGACTGGGAAGAAACCATGACTGAGCCGGTTTCAAGGTCAACGACAGGTTCACCAAGTTTCATTTTTTTCCTAGATCCTGTTATCACTTTGAACTAACAAATTCAGTCTGCCTCCCTCTTCAAGGTATCCCCTGTGTAGAGAGGGGGAAATAACCTAGAAATGCATCCACTACCTCTCAAAAGTGTTCCTCCTTATGGTGATGGCCACAGGGATGCTGGCATCGTCACACGCAAGACAGATCACATCTTTCTCCACATGCCATGATAACCGGTCACTCCTTCTTTCTACCTCTTAAAACACTGAAACCAATTCTCTCCACTCCCTCTTTTCCTGTCCCAGGATCCCCTTTTCCTGCTCTCGTCATGTCAGCACTCCTACCAATATCCCCTTTCAGGAACCACATTCACAAAGGCAATGTGGTCCTAGAGTACTCTCTGTAGGAACCCTCCTCTTCCCCACCCACCAGCCCCTCAGATACAGAAGGAAAATGGTGACTGACAGGACAGAGGATTCCATCCCCTTGATCATGATGACTGGCTAGGGATGTTCATGTGGCCTCAACCAGACCAATAAATATTTTCCCTAAAATCGAATAGATGATGCTCAGACAGAGAAAGACTTTTTCCCTGGGATCCTAGTTGAAAGGTTATACAGGCCCAGGGCCTCCATGAGAAATTTCCCTGCCACCATGAAAGAGACCATCTAACAACAGTCAGCACACAGAAGGAAAAAGAGCTATGAGATATAATAAGAGAGAGGACCTGAAAAATGCCACTTGAGCCCTTGGATCTAGGTGTCTCTGAGGTTAAATGTCACTAATGGAAGTTTGATCTGAATTTCTGTCACTTCCAACCAATAAAATCCCTAGTAATACAAACGCAAAGCTATTAAACCTACCACTGGAATTTCCTTGTGCGACAGTTATTCGAGTCCTGGCTATTCATTTTTCCTAGGTCATAACCTCTTTGAAGACAGCTGAATCCTGGTCTATAATTCTTAATATCACCACAGCATCTAGCAAAGTACCCTGCACACAGTAGGTATTCAAAAGGTAAAGGGTAGATTGATGAATGGATGGGTGAGAGGGTGGGAGGGTGGACAGATGGATGGACGGATGGACGGACAGACACATCCATGAATGGGCAACAGCTGGGGTTCCAAAGGCACCATAAGAAGCTGTGTCAGGATGGGTCTTCCCCTTTCTTTAAAAAAAAAAAAATTAAGATATGTAACATATTACCATGAAGACATTGAAAGCAAATACGCAGGCCTGCTCTTAACCACCATGAGTTAAATGAAAAACAGTAACTAGTGGGGGAGAAAATCCAGCATCCATGGGTCCCTTCTTCTACACAATCCAGAAAAGGAAAAATAGATGTTAAGATATATGATAAGAGTTGGGGCACCCATTTTTAGAAAATACATTTTAGAAATCAGGTAAAATAAGGAAATGGTCTGAGATAGCAAAATCACACCAAAGAAAATAATTTTCAAAGGATCTCCATAAACATTGTTCTCTGTTTCATTGGGGAAAAAAAAAAAAAAAAAAAGCAACCTCTAAGATAGAAGGAGGCATCTTCTGCTCAAAGGTCTTGGTTCTCCCTGATATCCAGGGTCTGGATAGATGCACAGAAAGGATTCACTCCCTGCTCTCTTTCTACTACACTGGAAGGAAACACTTTTAAGACTCCAACCTAGTGCTCAAACAATTTTCAACATCAAGATTTTTTATGAAATATTTCTAAATCATGACACCTCAGATTATTTAAATTATTCCACTATATTTTCAATACAGACCATAAGGACCTCCCTCTTCTCAATTATCTCCCAATAAGAACTTCATTCCAGAGACCCCCTAAATAGTAATCCTTTTTTTCATGTAACTGGCAGCAAAAGGGGCAGATAGCAAGGGCATGGTTTCCTTTGCAGTCACAGCCAGGACTTCCAGAGAAGCCTGTTCTTGCCTTATAGCTGAGCTAGCACGGTACCTGTCACTGTTCTGAAATCATCTAAGAGTTTTTCAGATCTCTTGGTGAGGCCACCACTGTGTCCTCCATGCTTATGGCAGGGGCCTGATACTCAACACGTTCTTAGTCAACATCTGTGACACAGAGCATTTATCTTTAACTTTTCTATTAGTTATTGATGGCTTTTGCTTTTTTTAATTTCATTTTTCATCAGATTTTTAATTGATAAACTCCCCGGTTGTATTCATGAAAAACAATGAGCTCACATAAATTAAAATGGAGGACACAGAAGAATGAAAAGGGCAGAGATATCAACAGAGTGAGCAATCAGGTTCAAAATCACAGGCTTAATTCTAAGCTTTCTAGTTACCGAAACCCTAGAAAAGAAGGAAAAGGAGATAAGTTTCATCAGTGGTAAATTCACAGTATTCACGAGATGAAAATATGTCAGACGTTAGGCAAACACTAACAGTTCTTAGATCTAAGACCAGACAGGAGATTGTATGGAAAACCATCAAAAGAACCATGTGAAATTATGAAAAATAGTCACCAGAGAGTACTTTTCCACTGTGGAGGCAGGAATACTCTGGATAAATCGTGAAGGTTTCTCCTAGTTAGAATGGAAAAACTAACAGAAGAGCTGGATTAAAAGGTGGTAAGTGCCCTCCAGAAGACAAGAACTGCCCTTCGTAAGTTACCATCTGCAGACATACCCACAACACAGCTGCCCGCTATAAACTGCTCATCGATTCTACTCCGATGGCCAAGAAACTTCCCTGAGCTACCTCGAACTGAGGAACCATAGGGTTAGAATGGAAACCAGTACAGGTAATAATAAACAATCCACAGAAGGGAAACCTCAGTAGCCAAGAAACAGAAGAAAAACTGCTCACCCCACAAGAAATCCAAAATGCAAATTACAGGCTGACAATATAGGGGCGCCTGGGTGGCTCAGTCTGTTAAGCGTCTGCCTTCGGCTCAGGTCCAGGGTTCTGGGATCAAGTCCCACATCAGGCTCCCTATTCAGTGGGATGGGGAGTCAGCTTCTCCCTCTCCCTCTCTCCCTGCTTGTGCTCTTTCTTGCTCACTCTCTCTCAAACAAATAGAATCTTTTAAAAATATTTAGAAAAATAAAGTCTGACCATATAAAGCATTTGCAAGGATGTGGGGATTTCTCCTACATTGTTGGAGGGAGTGTAATTTGGTACAATCACTTTGAAGAGCAGTTCGCCCTGGAAAATGATACATCAGCACACTTTACAATGCAGTAATCCCATCTCTGGGTATTTACCTGAGCAAAATTCTTACACACACACACACACACACACACACACACACACACACACACACAAGAATATTCACTGTAATGCAGTCAGAATTCAAAGTCAGAAACCACCCAGGTGTCCATCAATTAAAAAACAGAGGGGGTGTCTGGCTGGCTCAGTTAGAAAAGCATGGCAGTTCTTGATCTTGGGGTCATAAGTTCAAGATTAGCTATATAAAAAAAAAACCTAGCGGGGGGGGGGGGGGAGAAAGAAACAGGAAACAACCAGAGGGGAAGTGGGAAGGTGATGAGGGCAATAGCTGATGGGGATTAAGGAGTTCACCTGTCGTGATACACTGGTGATACATGGAAATGTTGAACCATATGTTGCACATGTGAAATTAATAGTACACTGTATGTTAACAATACTAGAATTAAAGTTTTTTAAAAAAATTTAAAAAGAAACAGAAAAAAAAGGTGTAAAGTTGAGCCAGATCTTGTATTTGAGTAGGAAGATCATCACGCTGAGTGAGAAGGCTTCATAAGCAAAATTGCACGCTGATATGTACATATGATATATCATGATTTATGTGAACTTTAAAAAATACACAGAAAACAACACTGCATAATGCTCACAGTCAAGGGTATTTGTAAAACATAAAAAGAAGACTGCAGGAAGCCCACCTGGCGAAAGGAGGATGCGTCTAACTATTTATTTTACTTAACTAGAAAACTATTTCTTATTAAAAGAGAAAAGACTTGTAACAAAAAAAGACAAAACGCTAGCACTCCAGCTCGGAATGTAAGTACAAGAAGCATTTTTTTTTTTTTTTTTGGAAATTTTTAAATTTCCGAAGAAAAAAGAAAGAAGGGGAAAGGGAAGAAGGAAGAAAGGGAAGGAGAGAGGAATGGAAAAAGACAGACAAAGAAAGCCACACAAGTAAAGTGACTGCAGGGACACTGGACCCCAGGGCTTCGGGGTTAGAAGGTGTTCATATACTCCCCAGGCTCAAGGTCATGATTCCCTAGACCACGGAAAACACAGTCTCCAAAGCCTGCTCCTGGCCCCAGAGCCCAGGGCAGGAACCAGGAGATTAAGGAGCAGGTTGGACTGCCCCCTACTGGTGACTTCCCCGTGCCTCCCGCAGGATATTGACAACACCAGAGGAGGGAGAGAGAAAGCGGAGGCCAGGATACGCAGCTAGAAGACACGTATCCAGGACAGGCTTTGACTCCAAAGCGTCTTGAAACTCCGAGGGCTCTTGACCGAGTCAAACTTGGCTTAATAAAGCCCAGGGTTTTATTAAAACCAAGAAGTGTTTCGTTCCCCTCAAAGCAGTAGGAAAGCCTGGCATTTTGGGCACAAACCTTCCTCAGAAGCTTTCGCTCCATGATGACCCCTAACTTCTCCGACAAAAACTTAGGCCCCGGGTGTTTTAAGTACAAGACATCAGCCCAGAGCCCATGTGCCAGCACCCTTCTGATAAGGAATCTCATGAATGAGCAGTTTTGATTCTTCACAGACAACTGTTTCTGCCGCCCTAACCTGCAGGCCCTGACTTCATTCTCTTTTAGGCAAGTCATCAGCCTTTAAATGGTGACACGCAGACACGGTAGGTTTGGGTTTAATTTGGTACTCCTTAAGAATTTCTCCATGTACCTCCTTGACCTCCCAGCCCCTCTGGCCCAAACCTCCATCAGTGATCTGCCTAGAATCATTGCTGGCCTCCAACCCTCGAGGCTGTTTTGCCCAAATATGCCTTCCTTCTTTCTCAAATCTACATAGAGGACCTCATCTTATGAGGGTTATTTTAATAGTTGCTTTTCACTTTTGCTACATACCAGAATCACTGCCTACTGCCTTAAAAGCTGAATCGCATATTTAAGGGGCTTTTCAATGAATTCACCCAAATCTATTCTGGGACTCTACATTACCTAGAATACTGATTGATTTGGGGGAAACACCAAAAAAGACTTTTTTCCAATCAGAACATTTTTAGTCCATCAGTTGGCAACCAATATTTTTTTTTTCTTTTTGGTTAGCATTTATTGTACTTCTTAACTTTGTACTTAAGAATTAGAGAGAATGTGGAGTGCCTGGGTGACTCTGTTGACTAAGTGTCTGCCTTCAGCCCAGGTCATGATCTTAGGGTCCTGGGATTGAGCCCCACGTCAGGCTCTCTGCTCAGTGGGGAGTCTGCTTCTCTCTCTCATTCTCCCTCCATGCTCTCCTTCTCAATCTCTCTCAAATAAATAAATAAAATATTTTTTAAAACAATTAGGGAGAATGAAGGTTCTCTTTGTAACTACAATTGTATTTTTCTCTTAACCTACCTGACCCCCAACTGAGCTGTTAAATTCCTCAGAGGGAAAGGTCTTATTTATCTCACTGCATCTCGCTTCCTAGCATAGAGCTGATGTTCTTGGGATGCCGTTGACTTAAAGCAATCAAACAAATCCACAGGTTCCCCACTTGAGAGTTTTTATTATCCCATTAGAAAGACCAGACATAAACACACATGTGTGATAACAGGAAATAATCAGGTACAAAGCAAAGAAAGGAAGTAAAGACAGTAGACAGTAACAGAGGAGGACGGAGAGCCAATTTCAAAAGCAAAATTAGTCCAATCTAGAAGCAAATTTAGATTGCAAGCATACAACATATTTAAACCAATGAATTTTTGTAATGATGAAAACTGATCACCCTTAGAAGAGGAGCAATGATTTCCCACTGGGCCCCTCAGTCTCAAGAATGTTAAGACTAGAAATGGCCTGAAAGAGTCTTCAGATACCGGGCACCTGGTTGGCTCAGCGGGTTAAAGCCTCTGCTTTCAGCTCAGGTCCTGATCCCAGGGTCCTGGGATTGAGCCCCGCATTGTCTCTGCTCAGTGGGAAATCTGCTTCCCCGCCCCCCACTGCCTGCTTCTCTGCCAACTTGTGGTCTCTGTCTGTCAGATAAATAAAAACAAAACCTTAAAAAAAAAAAAAAAAAAGAGTCTTCAGATCCAGGGGTCCTTGACTTTGAAGGAGATGTCCTCTGAGGAGGACAGTGGTCACTGCTACAGTATTTGATCAGCAGATAAGAGAAGGGTCCAAGCCGAGGTCCACATGCTGAGAGGACACAATGGAAGGAATTACAACATGTGACTGGGCAGGTCAGGAGGGGCCTACATGGAAGTCAGGGCTTGCGAAGGGCCCAGAAAGTTGAAAGGTAAAGAACATGAACATAAGCAAAGTCCATACTATTTGCCATTTGGTTCCAAAGCATCTCCAGTCTCAACTTGACATCCGGGACCTTCATTAAGACATTGTCGGGAGGGTAAAGAATTTCCTCTCCTTATGCTTAACAAAAAGCGTATGGGTGGCTTTTTTGGAAAAGAAGAGAGAAGAGGTAATTTTAGGCAAAATTCACAGAAACATTTCTGAATTACAGGTTCCTGGAAAGGGTAACTCATCCCATTTGAAAAGATTTCAAATTGGCTTGAACAGCCCTACCAGATAATTCCGACAGGTAATCTTCCAAAGGAACAAAGAGTGGCTTTAATGCATCTTGTCTTTGTGTGTATTAGCTCAACAGAAGTATTGCTCAAAAGTAAAATTTCCCTTTAGCTTAGACTTTATTGCCTGAACTGTACTTTGGCAACACATTAGAAAGAAAGGGAAACTGCAGTGAATATTTCTAATGGCCACTCCTCCAAATGGAAACACTTCCTGCTACCCAGGCCACCTTCCCCAGCACCCCCACGCCACTACCAAATAAATAAATAAGCAAGCTAATTAAAGTAGAACTCATACGGCTACATGAGATTACAATATGCACCCAGGCTTACAGCCATGGGGTGAGGCATTTCAGTGCTGATGTGGACGGGAACTTCTCTACCAGAAGATTTATTTCATAAGGAATAGAATAAGCCTTAAAAACTACTGCCTGTGGTCTCTGGGTTCTACACAAGGCAGCTTCAGTTTCTCAGCAAAAATGCTGAAAGTTTTGAAAGTCAATCCCAGATGCAAGCTGTACTTTGATGGACCAAAGCAAGACTCCAGGTAGGAATGTCTCAATCTATGCTTAAACAAATACACCAGTAGACTCGTCCGTTCTTAGGAGAGGGTGCATCACCCCAACTGTGAAGACATGAATGCAGAGAAGACCCAGTAAGCATGCTCAGAACTTGAATTCAAACAGCCTCCTAATGCACACTGTGTGGCACGAACACTTCCAACTGCTTTTTGGCAGTGGGCATAAAGGAACATCAGTAATTCCCTTCAGTGGAGTGCTGTGTGCCAGGCACTGGGGAACCCAGGGATGAAGGGTGCCCTCTGACACAACAATGGTACCAGGAGAACGTTTCCATTGCTTCCACCTTGCAGAAGAGAAAACGGAGGCAGAATCATGCCAGGTCACTACCCCAAGGTCACACAACTGTCCAAACAGGATCTGCACACATGTCTACCGGCCTAGAGAGTCTGAGCTGGGGGCCGCTGTATCACACCACGGGGGCTACGGACATGTAAATCCAGAACCTTTGGTACAGAACATTTCTAAAATGTTACAGGTAATCAAGGCCTAAAAACAAGAGTTGATGGAGAGAAACGAGAACATTTTACAGGAGGCTCTCGTGCATTCTGTGGACATAGAGCTATAACCGGTGATCAATGAGAAATCTGCAGATCTTTTCACAATGCCACGCTCTGGGAACTGCAGTTTCCTAGAAGAGCCTGACTACCCCAGGAATCTAGGAATTAAAGTAGCTGGGAAATCATCTTTGGAGTCGTGCAAGGGATACATGCACTCTGCTAGCTTTACCTCTTATGAGCTCTATGACGAGGGGACTGGGGGCAAGTCCCCAGGACTCCACAGCCTCGTCTGTCAGGGTATTGGGGAGATTAGGAGACGGCCCCATGAGGGCATGGGAGGTCCCATATGAGGAACTCCATTAATGCTAGTCATGACCAACGATCAGCAGAGAATGGAGGTTCCAGGGCTGTCCTGGTCACCCCGCAGCTGCCGACTTACTCTCAGCCCGCCTCCAGCGCCCACACCCAGGAAAGAGGACATTTAGACTTGATGATGTCTCTGTTCCCTTCAGCACACACATTATAAGAAAACGGCAGCAAACTGGTATGGAGGAAAATAACACTCTGGGTTTCTGAGTATTTATACAGCATTTTCCTCTTCTCTCTCAAGAAACAAGGGACACCAAGGAACACCACAATTGATGACAAGAGAAATTGATGATGGAAAAAAAAAAAACCTTAAAGTTGACTTTCTATATAAAATATGCTGGTCTTGGGGTGCCTGGATGGCTCAGTGGATTAAAGCCTCTGCCTTCAGCTCAGGTCATAATTCCAGGGTCCTGGAATCGAGCCCCCATTCGGGCTCTCTGCTCCGCGGGGAGTCTGCTTCCTCCCCTCTCTCTCTCTGCCTGCCTCTCTGCCTACTTGTGATTTCTCTCTCTGTGTCAAATAAATAAAAATCTTAAAAAAAAAATATGCTGGTCTTCTCCCCAGGAAAGGTGAGTTTAATCGGACTTACTAGGATAGCCTTCCACGTAGCCTTATGACTGGACTCCAGCCTACAAATCATGTGACAGGTAAACCTTATAAGCTGACCAGAAGTCACAACAATCACATGAGATCCAGATCGACATCTACTCAACGCAGGGTCCTTACTTTCATTTTATTTTTTTACATTTTCTTCTTAGTCGCCAACTTTCCACATGTGGTCCAGATCGACATCTAGTCTATGTCAGGTCCTTTTATTTTATTTTTTCACATTTTCTTATTAGTCGTCAACTTTCCAAAATTTCACATTTTAGAATTCTAAATTTCCATATCCTTTAAAAAAACAACAACAACCTGAAGGTCCGCCAAACTGGACGAGCATTTCTTCCTGGCAAGGGTCGGGACGAGCTGAGTAACACCGCCCCTGGAGGTTTGGGGCACATTTCCAGCTGGTCCCATTCCTGCTGATCTTGGCTATTTCACTGACCCATGGAAAGATTCTGTGACACCTGACTTAATGCTCCCCTGAGACGTCAATGCTCCAACTATTCTCCTCCACTGATAGGTCATCTCCACACACAGACACCTCTACAGCGAGTCTCGTCAAAAAAAAAACGACACAGAGGCCCACAACAAAAATACCTCATTTTTGTTTAAAAAGTCCCTTCTACCTGTCCCAGAAGCTTTACATGCTTCCTCTGTTGTTAAAAACTGAAACTGACAGAAACATAGCCAAGTTTAATTTTATACTTGATAGAGTGGTAAATATAAGCCCCAGGAGAAGCAAGGAATATGGGCTTTTTTTTTTTTTTCCGACCAAAAAACACACTGTTTTCTTTCCAACTAATTTAATAATCATTGCACAGTTCACGTTAGGTCTCAGAGCGTTCGAGAAGTCACAACCACCTACCATAAGTAAATGGAAAGACAAGTGAAAAAACACTCACTGTGACGGAGTTTCACCATATTAAACGAAGAGCCCCAGGGTGGAAAGGGTCCAACAGTCAACTACTGTCAAGAAAGGGGCTCAAGTTCATAGTCAAGCTAAATTTTTAGTGTGGGTGGGTATTGTCTAATGTCGGTCAGAATGAAACCCCCAGAAACACGAGTCGGCTCACTGGGGGACTGGGGCTGCACTGTGCAGCTAACTCATTGTGGCCTGCCCTCAAGGGGCTGGCTCTCTTGGGGTTGGGAGCACCTCAGGAACCTGAGCAGGCTTTTCTTCTGGCTGGGAAGCCATCTGGTCACACGTGCTTCTAGCAGCTTCTAGACTACACCCACATCTGCTGTGCTCTGTGGAAGGAACTCCAAGGTCTCAATGGAGCATCTGTCCACACTGTGGGGCCATCGGAGGGCTGCTTCCCTGCTGGCCTGGGTCCATCCGCCAGCACCTTCCTAGCCCATCTGCAGCTGCGGACAGGGTAGCTTCCACCTGGATGAGCACAGAGGCTGGGCTGCTTGGTCTTTGTAAAAGGGTGTCAGCCCCTCCATCTGCTTGTCTGAGTTCCAAAGAGAATGGATCTGGCCTTAACCAGTACCAGAGATTAAAATTTTCCAGGCTCTGGTCAGAGGGGACAACATCAAATCATCTGCCGTCCAGCTTCTAGTCCAGCAAAGCCTGGTCAGCCAAGGGGATGGCAGACCAAGCTCCCATGTGGCATCGGTTTTATAATGCCAGCCCTGGGAGATTAAATTTGGGGGCCACTTTAGCCTCCTTGCAGAATTGATGTCCTTGTCACTTCCCCCAACTGTCACTGGCTTTCTCAGTAAGAAGAAAATGAAATCTCCTTCTGTGTGTTTTACAAAAGCCGCAAATTACATCACTCATTGTCCCTGCAAAAGAAATTCCTTTCAGAACATAGTGCCAGACAAAGCTATGTTCCTGTGGAATTAGTAGGCATTCTCTTTATCAATAATGAGCTTCTCTTTTCACCGCCAGGAAGTTGAGAACAAATGTTGCGCTCAGTTACAGCAACTATGTCAACCATTCGAGTTAGTTGGGAGTCCTCGCCCCTTTTTTCACTTCTTATTCCCTCCCTCTCGCTTTTACCTTATTGACCTTCCTGTGTAAAGTAATTATGGCCAGTATTCCAATACTAATGATAAAGTGAATAACCGTGACATTTCTAACATTCATTCAATGCAAATGAAGTGGCCATTATGACCAACAGGCCAAGACTACAGAATTACCTGGAGTCATTTTCAAGAAACAGATTAAATAATTTCATCCACCATGTTTTTAGGTTTCAGGGTGATTGTTCACAAAATCTTCCTGCAACTCCAACCCGATGCATAAGTTATCTTGCATTAAAAAAAAAAAAATGTCTATTCCTCTTTCCCTGCTATTCTAGGCCAATCAATGTTTCACTTATGCCTAGTGAAGAACTTCCAATGATTAGCCCAGGCCTTAAGAATTCTAAGAAGCGTTCAAGTCAGCACTAATCACAACAGAACACAGTTCTGAAAGCTCTTGGCCTCCAGTCAGGTCAAATCATTCCATACGAAGAGCATTTTTGGAACTAATATTTCTGCTCCAGCTTTAGGACAGATCAAGCACGGCACAGAGAAAAATGAGCATCAGGCACAACGTCAAGAAAAGAGAATGATTCAAGTGGTAAAATTTTAGGATCTCTGTGTGAAGGTCTGTTTTGATTTTGGCACAATTTTTCATCCAACATTTATAGGCCGTGGGAGTAAGGAGAGCGATAGAATGTGAGCAACACTTCCAATTTTATCTTCACTG
Source organism: Mustela lutreola (assembly GCF_030435805.1). Classification (NCBI taxonomy): domain Eukaryota; kingdom Metazoa; phylum Chordata; class Mammalia; order Carnivora; family Mustelidae; genus Mustela; species Mustela lutreola. The sequence goes on from NC_081301.1 coordinate 74,581,521, forward strand.
GTTTCACTTCACATGTTAACCTTTAGTCATTTTTATAGAAGGTTAGAGATTACTTTCTTTGGAGTGAAACTACAAAGATGCTGCTGAAAAGGGATCCCAGTCGTAAGTGGTTGTGTAAGGCCACAATACAGAGAAGCTATTTTGCAGAAAGGAAGTGTGAGTGCATCTAAAAATCCTAAACAGATCTCTTACAAAAACTTTAATTCAAAGAATGCATCACAGTTCAAAAGGATGTGTATTTTTGAGGTACCCCTGGTTAGTTAAATTCGCCACAGATCAAAAGTAAAAGTGAGGTTGCCTGGAGCTGCAGGGAGGGGAGTGGAGAGTTGTTCAATGGGTACAGAGTTTCAGTTTTGCAAAATGAAAAGGGTTTTGGAGAGGGAGGGTAGGTGGCACACAAGTGTGAATGAACTTTCGCCCCTGAAATATACTCGTACAAAATGGTTAAGATAGTAAATTTCATGTCATTCCACCACAATGTTTTAAAAGATCTTTCTTTTTAAAGGTTTTACAATTAAAGAGTGAGAGAGACAGTTAAAAGAGAAAATGATGTACAAAGTAACTGATGACCTCCAGACTCCCAGGGAGCTGTTATCAACAGCCTAATAAATAAAATGGATCAGGACTACAGAACAAAACAAAGTTGTAGAACAAAGAGCGTGACCTGAATAATAGCTACAGCAGAGCCTGGACTGCTCAGCACACCAAGGGTCCGTGTCCCACTCGGCAGAGCGTGCCGGGTCCTACATAGGAGAGTCACAGCAAAAGCAAAAGGGCAACAGTTGCACTAAAGGGAGCCAACGCCCTTTACCTCTGTCCTCTTAACCCCAGCGCCTGTCCAGTGCCATGATCCAGGCAGATTCTCTGGCCTTTCCCAGCTCCCCCAGCCCCAGGGAGCCTACTGTCCTTCAGAATATAGTCACGAAGACCCACACAAAATAAAAACACCCCAGCTTTATGTTTTAGGTATGAACATTTTACATGTGTCAGCTCATTTTAACTTCACAGAAACCCCATGAGAAAGGTTCTGATTGTCCACTTTGACAGATGGGGAAACGGAGACACAGAGAACTTGAGTAACTCATCCAAAGTCGCGGGGCAGACCAGCACCACGGAGGGGCTCTCCACCCACCAAGCGACCCTACCTGCCAGCCTGCATCCCTCCCTGACACAAAGCCCCGAAGAAAATGACAAATTACATTGTTGACCCTCCTCTGTCTGCCAATGGACATTTTCAGTGATTTCTCAATTCGGGAAAAGAAATGATGAGGAAAGGGACTTTTAGACACAGTTTGCAGAATCCCAGGATCCTCCTAGGGTACCACTAAAAAAAAAAAAAAAAAAAAAAAACCAAAAAAACCAAAAACACACATATATATATTCAGCCATAATAAGCTGATTCTTAAAATATTGCATTCAGATCTAGACCTTTCAGGGGACATTTAAAAATCTGTATGGGAAAAAGAGAAAGGTGGGAGCTGGTAACTACTGACATTGAACAGTCCCCATTCGCTGCTGGGGACAGATCTGGGCTTGGCCAGTCTTTCTGGGTCTGTGATAGCTCAAAGCTGATGATATGGTTGGGCGGCGGGCGGGGGGGGGGGGGGGGAGGGGTGGATCTCCACGCGCTGTCCTTGCTGGAAACATGGAGCCTTGTTGCTTGACAATCCCTCTGAGGAGAGGGCCACGGCAACGGCAGGAGCAGTCTGGGTACCCTGCCCACCCCCCATGCACATTCCCATGGCATAAGTCCCCTCTATTCCAGAGCCATCCCAGCCCAAAACTACACTGAGGCAGAGGTCAGATCCCCAGGGCAGAGGCCCAGAAGGCATTTTCCTTTGCTCTGGGCAGTGTCCAGGGACATTAGTGGCCCTCTCTCTGGTGGTCCTCCAGCCAAGTTCCTCCAGATGACATAGTGAGTCTAGGAGCAGACAGGATGCTCTTACACTTTTCCTGGTTGACTTAGGAGGATTCCAGAATTCCCCACCTAAGAACCCTGAGTCCATTCCCAGAGCTGATACAGGCCTTCTCTGTAAGTCTGTCCTCCCGAGGGTGTAGCCGTGCTATTGTTAGACACACTCCTGGGGACAGCAGTGTGGGGGCTGCTGTCTGGGGTGGTGTGGTGTCTCTCTCATTCTAATTGTGAACCCTTTAACGTACAGGCTAGACTCTCCTCAGAACTTCTAGAGAGGAGGGTGGGGAGTGACCTGACTGGGGACCCCCACTGGTGCCCTTCAACAAGCCGTATAAAATTGGGAGCTGGCCTCAGTCTTGTTACTCAGGACCTAGAAAAATGCCTGGTCGGCAGGACATGTTCAAAAACATATTTGTTGACCGACTCACTGACTGAATAAATGAACGAATTGACCAATCGATCAACACATATATGTATAAACAGTCCACTGCTGTCCTCCAACTCAGCCACCTATGGGAAAAGGGACTTTGTCAACAGAGTATCTTTTGTCCCCTGAACTGTATAAAACACAATGAAAGGAGAGGAAAGACTTTCTAGGGTAGACTGAGGCAAATAAAAAGCTCAAGAGTGCCCGCAACATGCCAGAAGACACTCTTCATTGGTGAGAGAGAAATTTCGCGAAAGAATAAATGAAATGGTAGGTTCACCCCAGAGGGTCACCATGAGAGCCAACGACTCAACCAGAACTACGACTTTTCTCATGAGACGTAAACATCATGTGTTGGTTCCCCAATGCTCATTCCTTTTTAAAAATTTAACTTTCAAAATACACATGGAGTCTAAACTATTTTCATTTGTATGTATATTATGAACATACTGCAGCTCATAAACATAAATAAATGGATGTTATTTATCTCAAGGGGGAATTATCTTTTTGGATTATTCAACACAATCTGTTCACCTATATACTTCCCCACTCTATTTTAAAAGACTCCCAATCTCATATGTCTATCAGTTGTTTTATGATTGGTTTCGCAAACAACGATCAAAATTTCGAGATGCCTGATAGTGTTAATTATTATAAATATAAAGGAAGTCCCACGGAACATTCACAGGATCAGCCCAATGCACCTTGATTGCAAAGACACAAAAGTATATGTATCGGATGCTGCGTTCAACTGGACTTGACACACTATCTTTTTTATATTCTTGATGTCTGCAGTACTTTAAGAAAAATGAAGAGCCTCTACAAGCCATTGGAAAAGGAGGATAAATCACATCTGCAACCTCACACCAGAATCACTTTGTAAGTGAAGCACTATAAAGGCCGTCACAGGGAAAACTGTAACTGAGCCACAGGGATAGCCATTCTCAGCTCTTACACAACAGAAAAACCACAGATCTTTCTCATTAGACCTATTTGTTTGCTGGAGATCAGATGTCCCTAGAATGATTATTTTCCCCCGGATCTGCCTCTGGTGTTGAGTTGGCCTGTTGTGCCCCTTTCGTCATCTGCTTGCCCTCAGCCTCCCATATCTTCTCTGTCCCTCCTTCCTCCTGTTGGATACACAAGACGCCTGCCCCAGCAAAGCTTCGTCTTCCTTCCTTTCCAGCTATAACTACACTATGTCTCTACAGTAAACTGATTTTTTTTTTTTTTTTTTTACTGTGCATGAATCAGCGTTGTGGTATTTAATTCCATAAAGGTTACTTATTCCAACAAACATCTTAACCCGATGTCTAAAAAGTCATGGCTAGAAATCTCCCTAACTGACAGCCCAAAGGACAGCTAGTACGTGCTCTCACTCAGAAATCTCAATGATAGATGTGTAGGGGAGTGCACGCACGCACGTCCATACGTCCACGTGTCCGTGTACGAGGCAGAGATCTAGGGCACTGGGCTGGGTGCTGGGGAAGAGTGTGACTGAGATGCACGTGGTCCTCACCTTCATGTCACTTATGTCCTCGTGGTGTGTACTGATTGGAAGCCAGACACGCATTTATGTCGCTAAGTGACCTGTTCAGGAGTTGGGAGAGGGCACAGGGTGGGGACACAGCCCAGAGGCAGGGAGGCAGGGGAATTTAGCCAGAGACAGAAGGCGGGGTGGGGGGGGGGGGAGGGGTGTCTCAGGCAGAAGCCAGAGAATTCAGTAAGAGCATAGCTCCAACAGGGGAACCCAAAGCTCAGAGAGGCTGTATTATCTCACCGAACAAAGGAAAAGGTAAGACAGGAGACAAGAGGTTTGAATTTGAAGATCCAGTGCTTTTCAGATTCATTAAGACTGGCCTAAATATATAAATGTAATGCTGTCTTCGTTTAAAACACCAACACAATGTGGGGAGAGCTAGGCAAGCAATTCCTACAGTCTGTATGGAAAAATGATCATGCAAAAATAACTGAATATTCTGAAAGAAAAGACTAGTGAGAAAGACTAATACCTTGAATAGAAAAAATAATAATAATATAAAGCTTTAGGAGATTAAAAGTATAGTGCTGACAAGTAAATAGACAGACTGGTTAGCATAATGGATAGATCCTAAAATGGCCCAAATTGTTAGTTGAAATTACTGGGGGACAGGTAGAATTATATAATCTACAGCACCAAGAGACCTGATTTAACTATCTTGAAAAAAAATCAGAAAACTATTTTTTGTTACCTTCCTCTTTGTATGCTGAAAATCCAGATGGAGCAAAGCTTTAAATATGAAATAGTGAAAGTAGTAGAAGAAAATGACTTTTTTAATACTCTGGGGGGGGGGGGGGGACTTGTAGCCACATTTACAACACAGAAGCCATAAAGGAAATAATAAATTTTACTCCAAAAAATATACAATATATTTACTACTAAAATATATAAAATACACTACCAAAAAACATACCAAAGAGAAGAAACGCCATAACCAACATCAGAAGACAAGCAAAACATTAGGAAAGGTATAAATTTTCTTTTTTGTTAAATAGAGTTTGTGACTCCATTTCTTTATAGATTTATTTATTTATTTGAGAGAGAGAGACAGAGTGTGCAAATCGAGGGTCAGAGGCAAAGGGGGAGAGAAAGAAAATCTTAAGCAGGCTCCCTACTGAGTGTGGAGCCCAATGCAGGATTTGATCTCATGACCCTGAGATCATGACCTGAGCACAAACCAGGAGTAGCGGACACAGGCTCCACCTACCGAGCCACCAAGGTGCCCATGAATTCACTTTTCCAAAGGCCACCCACCCAATAGATAAAGAAAATAGCTAAGGGATAAGACAAACATAGTTCCCTGAAAAAGAATACAAATAACTAGATTTCAACCCGGATCATAATTACTGAATTGTCAAATAAAGCAGTGGTGAATACGAGTGCCCAGGAATAGGACCGACAAAGGTCAGAAGGTTTGGTAACGAATAATACAGCTTAGCGATAGAAGAACAGGGGCTTCCTGGTTGAGTGGGAGAATGAAATGATGTGATCGCTCTGCCAGACACATCAGCCGGCATCTGTAAAAAATCACAAACATCTTACAAATGTCCCTGCAATTCAAAATCTAGGAACTCTTCCTATAGATAAAATCACGCACGTGTGTAAGAACTTGCCTGCAAGGCTGTTCAAATGGAGGTTGGTTAATGAAGAAAAGCCTATTCCTTCAATGGACTACTACTGAGTGGCTTCGAACAGTTAAGGCTGATGTACATGTGCTGACAGAGAAACATTTTTACGATACAGACTTAGGTAAAAAGCAAACAAAACAGGGGCGCCTGGGTGGCTCAGTGGGTTAAAGCCTCTACCTTCGGCTCAGGTCATGATCTCGGGGTCCTGGGTTCGAGCCCCGCATCGGGCTCCCTGCTCAGCGGGAAGCCTGCTTCCCCCTCTCTCTCTTTGCCTGCCTCTCTGCCTACTTGTGATCTCTGTCTATCAAACAAATAAATAAAATCTTTAAAAAAAAAAAAAAAGCAAACAAAACAAAACAAAACACCAGCCTGCAGGACAGTGAGTATAGTACGCTTTCATTTATATACAAACAAAAAGGACATATGTATACACTCATGTATGTGAGAAGACTCTTTCTAGGAAGCTGAGAGGTGAGAGGGGTTAACTTTTCATGATACGTTCCTTTGCACTGTTTGCATTTATCACTTTCAAATATAACTTTTTAAAAAAGCTAATCACAAATAAAATTTCATATGGTAAAATGAATGCATTTCAGAGAAAAGTTGTGCAAAACCACTTTATGAATCTGAAAGTTTCCCAGGCTTGAGCAAGGCTTGGCTGAAGGCACTTAACCTTTCCAAAGAAAGAACGTGTCACTCAGAATTGGTGCTGGGCAGTAAATGAAGGAGAGAGAAAGGAGTGTCCATCCAGGGGACACAGGTCCTCGCCAAAGTACTTCAAGTTCTGCATTCCCTTTGTGAAGGCACTCCCATTATGGAGATGGATGCCTCCGGCAAGCTTAGCTTAATGCCATTTAACATTTTAAATGCAGAATTAAGTGCCCTTGCTCTAATTCCAAGATCACCCAGCAAGCTTCCAGTTATAATTAGTTAGTTCTCCTTTATAGATCTACTGGTGTAGGAAACAACTGTAATGCTGATCTGTGCGTTTGGGTCCTTGGGATTGTTATCTGCCTTATTATGGAGCAATGTAGCGACAATCCGAATGTTGTTTGCTTTCGAACTACAAAATAAAACAAAACAAGGACAAACAGGAGGCACCCAGGGCCGTTAGAAGCAGGGACATAATTAGATCAGCATTTTAGGAAGACCACACCCACACAGTACGGCAGAGATGCGTAGAGAGGGACCAAGACTAGGAACAAGCCCACCAAGTAGGAAGGTTTTGCTGCACTGTAAGCAAAAAAAAAAAAAAAAAAAAAAAAGAGGATTTTTTTGGTCCCCGTCGGGGACAGTTTACTCAACAGGACTGTCCACCTGTACTTCATGTACTTTTCAGTAATTACATTGGCGAATCCACATGTTCACATCTGCTCAGAACACCGGCCCCTGGATGTGTGTTCTGAGCATTTCAGCTCCCCCAGGATGCCGGGTCAGATGCTGTGAAAGTGTGGACGTGAAACCCACACCCCACCTCACCGCCCCGTGCCCCTTCGAGTCATGCCAGGTTCCTGGACACTGCTGCTTCTCCAGCTGTGTTGAATTTATGAAACCAGGTTCAGTGGGAAAGGTCACGGTCAACCCACAGGACTTGCAACCCAACATTTCCTCATGATCCGTTAAAGGGGCTTTACAGTCAGGCGCCTGCCTGAGTGTGTGTAAGAGTGTGTGTGTGTGTGTGTGTGTGTGTGTGTGTGTGTGTGTGTGTTTATTGGGGGCAGTGGGGAGGAGGATAAGAAATGCCACCAGAACCAGAGGAAGAAGAAAGAAGAGTGACCAAGGGAAGAAGCCCAGGAGCAGTCCAGGAGCAAAATCTGCCACCAGCCACCACCCTCAGACTGGGCTGGCGCTGCAGAGCCCCACCTTGAACCTGGGAGCCAACTACAAAGGTGTCCTGGTTTGGGCTCCGCTGGGGTTTCTCTGCCTGCGCCTGCCAGAGAATGCAGAGGCCATCATGCTGTGTTTTCACTCGCCCAGCCCTGCCCAGCCCTGTTCACGCACTGCACGGGTGGGCGCACCGAGGCTTGAGATGGGAAGCAAGGGACTGTCAGAGAATTCGGGGCCAGGCCCCCCTGCCACCTTGCAAGAAAGGATTGGGGGAAAGGGAGAGGGCACACAAAACAGGGCAACTGGTGGCAAGACCTGGAGTTTAGAAGAGCCTCCTTTTTGAGAGTGTGTTATGTTTCGAGGGTGAAACCAAAGTTCGACCATCTTTTTATTTAAATTACACCCTTGTAGAAATGTCCCCAAACACTGCATTCTTTTGTTGATGCTGAGAAGTGATCACAGAGGACAGACACGATGGGTCATAAGTAGCCAGGTTGGGTAATGGCATCAAAGGACTAACACTCCCTTCTTCACTCAAGTTCTCATCAAAAGAAGTCCAGAATGATTAAAACAAAATTAAAAGTCTGGGGGAGATCATGTACAGCATGGTGACTACGATTAATACCGTGTTGTATATTTGAAAGTTATGGAGAGAACAGAATAGATCTTCCATGTTCTCATCTCAAGACTAGACTCACGGTGGCGATTGTTTGACGATATACAGAAATATCAAATCATTATGTTGTACACCTGAAACTAATATTGTGTGCCAGTTACAGCTCAAGAGAAAAAGAAAAACGTCTAGATGGTTTCAGGAAGTAAATCCTAAATTATTAGGAAAATTTTACACTTTCAGATAATTAAATCTGAGAGGACTACACCTAGTGGAGTTTTATACGTATGTTTCCATCTCCACACACATCACATACACACAGAGGGTCCTGGTGTGTGTGTGTCTGTGTGCCCCAAGGGCTGTTGGGATATGAACTTTATAGGAAAACATGGGGTATGGAATAGCAGCAATAGGTCCTCATTTGCAGTAGAAAAGAGATTCTAGATGGTGTGTAATTGTTACCATTTTTATTCTCTAGGAGAGGATGCCATATTCCCAAGGGCACACAAATCGTTGATCTCTTGATAATCTAACGCATGGAGCAGGTGGAGAGGGTGATGGGTACCATGGGGAGAAGCCCCAGTCCACCTCCTTCCCACCGCCACGCCGCTTAACTTGTGAACATTTATTGGAAGCTCTCTACACTTCTCCTAAAACTGCTTCTACTCTTGTGCCAAATTTGAGCAAGTGGGGCTGAGCAAACAGAGCCCGAAGCGGGATACTGGCAGGTAATAATTCTACATGTGAGTCAACAGTCTTTAAGCTTGCTCAGTGGCTAGTCATTGAGCCCAGCCATCAGTCCTGAGCAAAGAGAGAAGTCAGTGGCAAAAAGAGAAGGCAGGAAAGAATGAGTACACTCTGGCCACTGGTCTTGCACAGGAGGGAAGACGGGCACAAGGTCTGGGGGGGCCTCCACTGACACAGCCACCCTTGACGGTGGCGAAGGCTCCAGGGGCAGCAGCTGGGGTTCTGCCGGGTCCGCTCTGCCCTCCCCGCACACCCAACCGCCAACGTGGTCCAGCAGGCACAGGGTTAGTGTCCCACATTGCTCCCAGCTCTGGAAGGTTTTCTCTGCAGCCTGACTTTTGTGTATGAATGGCATAGAGAAGAAAAGCCTTGAAATTTAAAAACAACAAAAACAAACGCTGCCATCAAAACAAAAAAATGTATTTCTTTCAACATGAAAGTAAGACCGTTGTTTTGGGGTCCGTAGCTCAGGCACTTTTGAAACGCTTTGTCTCCAGTAAAGACAGCATGGCCCAGATTTGGTCTAGTACTAAGCATGTCTTTACATCACTGACACTTCCCAAAATGGTGGGCCGCGGTTGGGGTTAGTCCGCTGGTGCAGAAAAAAAAAGGAGGAACCCTGAAGCAAGGGCCATGCCCCCTTCCTTTCAATGTCAGGAGAAAGAGCTTCTAGACCTGTGCTGTCTTTAACGTACCACAGCTTAGACTTTCCGGGCCTGGTTCCTGCAGAGGGGGCTAGAACCGAGCATTTCTGAGACCTTCTCTTTCTGTGGTACCAATTCTAGGTGACTCTGTGTGTGTGTGTGTGTGTGTGTGTGTGTGTGTGTGTCTTTGGACTCCGCAGCCCAGCACGAACATGCCACCAGTTTGGGGAGATTCAGGGCAGACACTGAACACAGGCACATCTGACATTGTCACCAAAGGCCCTCAGACTCTCACAACACCCTCTGCTTCCTAACTGATGTACAAACCACGTGATCTCCATAACTGAAAGTTGGTGCAACCTCAGAGCCAGGAGAAACGTGGCTGAGCACGGGAATCCAACACCTTTGGTTTACATCTGACAAGCTCAGGCCTAGAGAGTAAGGGGCTGCTTCAACATCAGATGACTCCTGTTTCCAGCTCTCTGTGACATTTGGATTTTCATTCTGTTTTTTTTTTTTTCAACAGGTAAACTCAGCACCTAAGTGTTACTTTCCTTCCCAGCTTTATAACACTCACAAGCACTCACTTCTTCATCGCCCAGATCAATATTTACTGACTTCCCGGTCCCTTGGACAGCCCAGAGACCAAAGTGGTAAGAAGGCACCCTAATTATGGGAGCTCTTTGCCTTCTTTAATGGAGATCGATCAGCAATCAAAAGTGGAGTGAAAATGATCAGGCCACTGCAGGGCTCAGACCTCTGCCACCTGGGGAGTGGGATTAGCAAGTTAAACTAACTAGACCAAGTAGATTATGAAAATGGTCAATCAGCTATTAACCCAAGGTTCACGGGGGGGGGGGGGGGGGGGGGTGTTCCCTTCTCCTTTTCTCTCTCACACACACCAAATGAAAAAAAAAAAAAAAGTGCCTGTCAAAATAATCTCTCCCCCAAATCATCCAGTTTATCCATAAACACCAAGAGGCACCAGAACTTGGCATTGCACCAAGGGCCAGCAGGTTCAAGGCCACATTCTACCCTATGGCTTTGGAAGCTACAAGAAGCTCTCTAGAGACATAGTAAGCTAGTCTGAGGGCTAATGTCAGTGCGTGGTGTTCAGTACCGGTTTAATAGTGTTTTCTTTTCCCTAAAAGCCAAGATGAGCAATGAGTTAACACTGAGGGCACTTGCTTAGTACCAAAGGCCAAACAAAAACAAAAACAGAAACAGGAAAAGAAAAAACAAAAAACAAAAAAAAAAAAAAAAAAGGAAAAGAGAAAAGAAAGGAATCCTCCTTCCCCAGCTCAACAAGAACTCTAGGTTTTATACTCTGACGACCCAGATATAGTCAAAGAGATCATACAGAATGTTCCTGGGGAGAAAAAGACCTCAATTCTTAGCTGTCCAGCCAACTTCTCAGCTTAGAAAAACGTCTTTACAAGGGAATACTGAAACAGACACAAATAGAGGTTTATGGGATAGAAACAGTGAAAGATTTTAAACAGAACTAGACTCAGCTCTGGGGAACTGTGACCACATTATCTCAACTTCCCATTACTTGCTTGTAATAACACATAACCCAGGCCCTTCCCCTAATTCTAGTGCTCTGAATTCCCATAAGGAAATATCACTTTTCGGAGGAAAAAAAAAAATCAAACACATTTTCCTGTATAGTCAATGAGAGGTGATGGGAAGCGGGAGGGGGAGAAAGTAGGGTCAGAAGGGTCGAGGGCCTTTTTAATTGTTTTACCCAGTGTAATGAAAACCTCCTTAATGCAGAGATCGAAGGGCTAAAACCAAGGAGGCTTCAAATGGTTGTACTGAGCTGAATTCTGTAAATACCTCCAATCGGAAGATTGTGTTTTTTCAACTCCAACTTGCAAGTTGTGTTAGTGATGCAAATTAGACTGCCTTATTTATTAACAAGTCCAGTGTGGCTTATGCAACCACACTCAAAACTTACTCTGTGCATCTTAAATGCATGGAAAGCACAATCCACAGTTCTAGAACCCCCAGTGGAGGGGCTGAGAGATAAAAATCAGAGTAATAAAAATGGGTGCCTCTCACCGAATCCTTCCGAATGCCAAGATAATTGTTTCTAGTACAATTAATTGCAGTGGAAAAGCTTACTAAGGTGAGGGGGCCAAAATCAATGTATTAATGACATCACATTACAGTCGCTTAACCAAGCCAACAATTTATTGCACATAGAGGCCCTGGCAGTAAAAGCTATTTATGTTGTACTAAGAGGAAAAATATTACACTTGTCTCCAAATATATGATCCCCAAATCAGAAACTACCCTCCAAAAAATTCAGAGGAAAAAGGCCATCACTGAACTCCATAAAATAGGAACAATGTAAAAACAAATGCCCCCTTTCACCACCAGATAAATAAACTTAACACTTCCTGCTACTTAATAATACACTGAAAGATGGTTAAGATGGTACACTTTATATTAGGTGTTTTTTACCTCAATTAAAAAAAAAAAATGTACGCTGTATCTTAGCCATGTCTTTTAGCACTTGACTGAGACAGAACTTGTCCTTTGCAGTACATTTTGGCACCTGATACAACAGAGATCCAATAGCCAGTTACATAACTCCAACAACAGGCTTGATTCTTGAATCCCACTTACATGGGACAATGGTACTGGTTTTAGATTTAATCTAGCATGGCTTTGGTATAACCATCTCAGAGTAACAGAAGCGGGTGTAAGCAGCAGTATGATGTTGGGCAGGTCTCTGTGGACAGAGACAAGAGAGATGTAGGGAAACAGATCATGTTGGTGGGTAAAGAGTATGTGACAGATTACTAGGACAGAATTCTGATAAAACAGGCTCAAACAATGACTCTAAAAATGAAATGTCAGCTTGGCTTACAATATGCACGTAGAAGCAAAAAAATAAAACTCTCCCTCTTAATAAATCTACGCACAGTTTTAGAATGTTCTACCATGGGCTCTGTCTGAACGCAAAGAGCGCCGTGGTGTACTTTTCCCCAAGTGTATGGATATCAACTGATAGACCATTTTTAAATGGTATAGTAAGCTGATGCTTCAGCAAGTTCTAACTATAGTTTATTTACTTCCATTTTTCCTATTGAAAAAAAGAGAAACGGGAAGTTTCGGCTAAGCACCATTAAACTGGAACTTTCAACCAGGTTATTTTAGGAATACCATTGGGTCTCATAACAAAGTAAAAAAAGAAATAAAAAACTGTAATTTGGTTCCAACTGTAGCTGGTATCCACTGGCCAAGAATGCAAAAGCTGTTCAAACAAATATTAATATGTAAGAAAAAGAGCCAGATGGTGTCATATATAGATGACGGAAACAAGCTCATCCACTGATGTCATTTTGATATCAAAACAGCAGAATTCAAAATAATCATACGAAGTGCTTTCCAAACAAGGATTTCGATACATTTCACAAGCCCCTAGTGCACAAACCCGCTGGGCTCAGACCAAGCGGAGGGGCAGAGCTGAGCACAGACTTTTCCCCAGAACTTATATGTAGCAGCCCTTGTCAGTGTCACTAAGGAATGTAATTCCCCAGCCCAAACACTAACCCTACACACCTCCCCCATGATCTCGATCTCAGCGGGTTTTCCAACCAAAAGAAAAATAAATAAATAAATAACAGAAGAAATGAGGAGTGCCACTGACAACAAACACTTTGGTAAAAATAAAAAAAGCATCCTTTTTTTTCTTTTAAGCCTGGAGGTGGGAACCTGCCATCAGGTATTACAGAAAAAAATAGCAGTTGTGAGAGCTGATAGAAGAAAGCTCAGCTCAAATCTATTGATTTCATTAACACCAGGCAGCTAAGACCACTAAGGTTTAAAACAGTGTTTTTTATACTTAAAGGGAGTTTTATTTTCCTTTTCCCTGATTAGAACCTTAAAAATATTACAGTGAAAAAAAAATGTTAGAGTGAAAATGATTGGCTCGATCTCCTTTCTTCCTTCATTATAGATGCATCATCGAATACAGAATTTCAAAACCACCACCAACAAAACAAGACATCTCACTGTATAAAGGCACTCTCCCTGGTCTCAAAATAGTCCAAAGGGCTCTAAATTCCATATGGCTTCCTCCATCTGACTACGGACTCCCCATCTCATGAAAAAGACACAGATCCTGATAAAAGGCCACAGACACTTTGACCAGGCCAACCAGGGCCAGCACAGTTGGGGCCCTACCCACCCTTCCTCTCCAGTTCTGCCTGCTCTGATCCTTGCCAAAAAAGAAGAAGAAGAAAAAAAAAAAAAAAAGCCACCCAGATCCCAGCCTCCTGGATCCAGCCTGACAGTTGGTTCCTCCCAGCACATCTCAGCTCTGCTAGGCCTGCACATTCCCCTCTGTGCTGCTGCCATTTCCTTCTGCCCGAGCCTTAGAACATGAGCATCCCCAGCAGAACAAACAACAGAGGCTAGGAAGGTCTCTTACTTACATTAAAAACAGGTTATCTCAGTCAACTACGTTGGCAGAAACAGGGTGTGCGTTTTCTGGGGAGGAAAAAAAGCATGCGCACTCGCCAACCGGAAGGCCACAGCCCAAGCCCTACTTTCAAGGCTGCCTATTTGAGCACAGAACACTGTAAGGAAAACCGGGAGAAACTTTGCCTTGCGATCCTCTGCACGGATGAATAAAATCTCATGCCAGTGAAATGTAGGCAACGACCAAGTCCCTAAGGGGAGAAAAGACACCTCTAGGAGGGGTGACAGGGAATGCTGAGGAAGGCACTGGTGAATTCCCACTTGGTAATGTATTTGTCACAAGCCCTCAGAGCAGGAGGACAGAAATACACGATTCGGCTCCTGCATCAGAGCTCAGGCATTTCCAGGGACATAGGGGTCCGTCCCATGCTGAAGGCAGAATTCTACACACTACTTTATCATCCGACCTAGTCCTGGGATAGTATTCAATGGCCAATTGAGATTTATGATCCAAATGGTCTCAAAATTATATCTCTGGGAAGTCAAGTCCAAATTAAATCAGACCAGGCTTTTAGGCTTCCGACGAGCACATTTTCCCTTTCAAGAGAGAGCATTTCAACACTCAGAACTTCTCCTCTTACAGACCATTTTCCAGGCTAGCTCTGGATGCCATCTCCTGACAAAAATCTGATCTATAAAATGGAAAGGGAAACCAGTGAACTCCAATCCTCAGCGAATGATGTTCAGGGGGCGACTCTAACCTCCTTCCATAGATTTCCAAAAGTTCATTATTTTAACCTCCTTCCTAGTAAATATTACTGGAACTTAGAACCCAGCATACACTCAGCACCTTAGGAAAGAAAAATGTCCAAAACTAAGTTATTGCATAAGGAAAGCCTAAAGCACACCCAGCAGGGCTTTGAAATAAAGTGTATATGGAATCCCTCCCCGAAAAGCACGTAAATATTTATGTTATTGACACACACGGTATACTTAAAACTTATTTTCAACTGTCCCCTGCTCCCCGCGTTAGCAGCCCCAAGCCAGATAAACAGGTAACTGACAGATGGCCCAGCCCTGCATCTCCCCTGTATGTCTGACTTCTCCCCAGACTTGAGACAGCATTCATGTCCCGGACAGACATGCCGGGCCAGCCCCAGCCCAAGGGGCGAGGAGAAAAGGAAGGAGGAAGAGCACCTCCAGGAACTCACATTTCCGTGATGTTCTCGGGGTCTGCACTGTTAGGCTCCAACCTCGGAAATGCCACGATGCCCGGAGAAGGGTCGCTGCACCAGATTCGGGAGGTGCTGCATTTGCAGGACGTGGGACAGGCAAGAGCGGCCCTCCAGAAGCCCACAACCAGCCAGCAGAAGCCCCAGAGCCGCGCCATGGCGGGTCCATGCCACCTCCTCCAGGACGACATCCCTAGCCGCCAGTGCCAGCCCGAGTCGGACTGAGTACGTGTCCCCGCGCTGCACCGGCCGGCCTCCCCTGCCCCTGCCGGGCGGCCTGTGCCGCGCTCGCCGCTCCCTCGCCCCGGTGACTGTCGCGGAAGCGCAGAGCCGAGCGTGTCCGTCGCTGAGCGTGTCCTGGCGGTCGGCACCGTTCACTGTGGCCGGGGCATCTCCGGCTGCCTCACAGGGGGCGCTACCGCCGCTTCGAGCTCGGCCGCGGCCGCCGCTGCATGGCCCGGCGCGCCGAGCACCGGCCGGCGGCGCTGCCGGCACTCCTCGGGACGCAGACTCCTTGCTAGACGCGCACTGGGATCCGGGACGCACCTCGGGGCTGAGGACAAACAGATACGCGTGAGACTGAGCGCAGGACCCCTTACAGCACGCTCGCCGCACCCCCACCCCGACCCCAGCCAGGGGACTGTGGATGAATGCGTGCCCAGCTCCAGCCCAGAAATAAACTTCCCCCTCGATGGCACTGATGCTGCCCGGACCACCGAACCCCCCACCCCCCAACAAGCCTGAGGTCGAGGGAGGGGGAAACAGGGCAAGGGTCCCCGAGACAGGATTCCATGGCACAGGCCGGGCGAAGGACCCTTTAAGGGGGTACGCGGACACTGCCGGCGGCGGCGATGGCTCCGCGACGGGGGCCCCCAATGATGCTGCAGAATCCGCCACGGCCGCTGGGCGCAAGGGGCGCGGGCAGGTGGCGCGGCGCGTACCACCTGGGGAGCCGCCTCGGCCGCCCGGGGAAATGGGGGGGAGGGCGGGGGACGGCGAGGGCCAGATGCGGGAGGGCACTGTCCGTGCTGCTCACCCGGGCTCCGGCGCCTACCGCCCGCCGGCGGCGCCTGGGTGCAGGCTCTTCCTGCCGCCGGGCACTGAGCGCGGAGAGCGCGAGCGAAGGAGCGAGCGAGGCTCCTGCTCCAACCCAATTCCGGGAGCCGCCGCCGCCGCCGCCGCCGCCGCCGCCTCTGCTACTGCTGGCGAAGTGACGTGAGGGCTGACGCAGAGCAGGGGCAGAAACTCCAGAAAATTAGTCTGAAATCCAAAAACACACACGCTCATACACACACAAACCCATAACACCCTCCAGACAAAAGCAACGGGGAGGGGAGGGGAATCTGGGGGCGAGCGGGGAGGAGGGAGGCATCGGTGCCACTGGCCAGGAGCAGACAGCAGCAGCATGTGGGAGTTCATACACGCGCACACACGCACACATCCTGGCTGGGTAGACGCGCGCGCCTGTGTGTGTGTGTGTGTGTGTGTGTGTGTGTGCGTGTGCATTGAGATCCAGGTACCTCCGAGATGGACCGTTCCACGGCTCGACGCCTCTCAGTCCCTAATTCACACCGCGGTCTCTTCTACCATCGCAGTAGAGGCTGTCTCCTTTTTTGAAATGGAAACCGGGCTCGGTTCAGCTCTGAAAAATGCGCTGATTCTTATTATAGGAATCCTTCCTCCCCTCTCCCTCCCCGCTGCGTTCTCCTTTCCCATCCTGCCTAAAAGGGAGGGCGAGCCAGCCTAAAAATAAATAAATATTGTAAACACCAAAGCGTGTTCAGCATTGGTAACCAGGGATAGCCGCCCCCATTCCGGGCCATCTATTTGGAGATCCGTGGTTTTGGAGGGTCTTCCTGTTGGTGCTTTTGCAGAGGGAGGGGAGTCTCCAAATGCAACTCTGGCTCTCTAAGTGGGTCTTTTTCCTGCCGTGTTCCGGCATCACACGCCGGGGAAATAGAGACATGTGAGGGGAAGGGAGCGCGCCTGACGCGTATTGGGTTCCCTAAATGCGCGGCAGCAACCCTGGCCTGTCCGATGTGTGGCGCCGCGTCATTTTCTCTCATCCTTCAGTCTGGCGGGATTCAGCCGTTCCCAGATTGTCGCTTCACTCCCCGCGATGCCCACCCCCGCCCCCGCGGGGCACCCCGAGCCCTTGCTCCCCTGCCGTACCTTGCGCGATTTCGTGTGTGCGCGGGTGTGCGCGAACGCGTGCCCTGCGCCCGCGCTGCCCAGAGCACTACATGCATCCAGCTACCGACAAGCCCGGCGCGGACAGAGCCTCGGGGTCTCACTAGGGACAAACGAGGCAATCCGGGAGGGTCGGGTAACAAACCGTAACTGCTCTGCGGGCGCAGTTAAACGATGGCTGCGGGGCATTCGCAAGCCTTGTCTGAGAATCCGTCTTCCCCATTTGCGGCTCGGAGAGTCTGTTTTTCCGCAGTCATTTAAAAGGGAACTGGGAAAATGCACCGCAGTGCCTGACACTTCCGAGGGCTCTGGTGCCCCCGCGCGGGGAGAGAGCGCCCCGCACGCTCCGGAGCCTCAACCCTCCGCGGTGGCCGTGGCGGGCACTGCGCGGGGGGCGCGCTCTGGCGCCAGATGCGCAACCAGCGGCGCCCCCCGCGTGCGCGCCCCTGCCCGCCAGCGCGCCGCTCTCCCAGCCTCGCGGAGCTCCTGCCCTGGGAAAAGGCGGGCCGCGCTCGGCTCCAGAAGGAGCGGCAGGATGGGCTCTCGCCCAAAAGATAGGAATGGTCACCGATCTTCTCGCAGAGGCTGAGGGTGGGAAGGATCCGCAAACCCGAACGTCAAGGTGAAAGCTTACATATTGGTTATACTTTAAATATTACAAGGGAACGGAAGGCATTTTGGCTTGGGGGGAGGGCGCTTTTGTACAGACCCGGGGCGCTGAGTGTAACCGCGGTAATCCTCGCGCAGCGCCCCCAAAATCTCGCTGCAGGGCCGGAAGACAAGGCCCACAGGTCTGCCTCTTTCCACCATCACTCAGCTGTGACAAGCATCGTGTGAACCGCCGGGCTGAAGTTCATTTCTCAGCTCGGCCCCCACCCCTGCTGGGTGAGGACGTGCTAAGGAAGGGAAGCCAAGGGCAAAATTGTCTTGGTCCAGGACACACAGCAACACTCTCCCACCTGTCTTGCCAGTACCCCTCACGGAGCTGCCCCTGCGGAACACCTGGGGGAGGGTGTGTACCTAATTACCGACGTCTCTCTCACACCCCCACCCTCATCCTAATTTTCTCAGAAATGGCTCATTTGCGCCCTAGTGGCTGCAAAGTGTCAGTGCAGCAGCCCAAGAACGTAGGGTTTCAGAGTGGTTTGCAGACCAGATTCTAATTATGTTGGAATAATTTTAGAATTTGTATAACATATATAGATATACTATTATATTTAGATTCTAAACATACCCCACTATCTCCCACTTGAAATTAGAACTGGCTGCCCCACTTCTAATCACACTTCCTGCACACACACTGCTGTTTTTCCATAGTACCTACCGTTGTTTAATAGACCATTTACTTACTAGGTTTATAGTTTACTGAGTTTCTCCCAGAGGAATGTAAACTGCATGAAGGCAGGGATCTTGATTTTGTTCACTGATATATCTGAAGGACATAGCAGGTATTAAAATAAATAAATATATATATGGAGCGCCTGGGTGGCTCTGTCGTTAAGCGTCTGCCTTCGGTTCCAGTCATGATAACGCGGTCCTGGACTCCTTGCTCAGCGGGAAGCCTGGTGCTCTGTCTCCTCTTTCCCCTGCTTGTGTTCCCTCTCTCGCTCCCTCCCACTGTCAAATAAATAAATAAAATCTTTAAAAAGTAAAAATAAGATAAATTAAATGTGTGTGTGTGTCATGAATAAATGAAATAAGCTGAAGTCCAGATTCCTCAAATAGGCCCTCTTCATTCTCACTTTCTTAACCTATAACCTTGCAAGTCTGTCTGAATTATTGCCCCTGAAGAGCCTCCTTCCCATCCTCAGAATCTCAGTTTTCTCTGTGTTATCCTGGCCGTTAGCACTTCTGGAAGTCTGACTTTCTTCCTCCTCTTCTAGTAGCCAGGTATGTTCTAGTCTGGACCAGGGAGGGACGGCCCCTCACCCATGCTGGTCGCTCGCCATTATCATGCACAATGCCTGGAAACAATCAGTAACTATTTCTCAACTGATAGAATTACGAATCTATCTCAATTTTAAGAACCACATTATTTCAGGGATCCTCAGACCATGACTCTGTAGGAGATGATGAATGTTTTTGAGACGGACAACCACTTTGGAAACAACCATTTCTTAAAAAGTGAGGCTTAGTCCTACCATGAGATTCAGCCGTTCTGCTTCTCTGTATTTGTGAGAGAAATAAAAGCCTCTGTCCGTATGAAGACTGTTACGTGAGTGTTCATTGAAGCTTTATTTGTAGAGATCCCCAAACTGGAAACACCCTAAATATGTATCTCCAAGGGGAAGGGTGAACAAATCGTGGTGTACCCATGCCATGAGAGGCCACTCATCAATGAAGAAGGATAAACCACTGATACGTGCAGCCACGTGGAAGCATCTCATGCTAATTGTGCTGTGTCAAAGAAGCCACATAAAAAGGAGTACCTACTGTACAATCCCGTTGTGGTAGAACTATAGGAAATGTAGACTATGGTGACAGCAAGCCAATCAGTAATTGCTGGTGGGAGGGGCGGAGAGAGCAGGAGGAGCCATGGGGACCAGTGACACAGGCGCCCAGGAAGATTTGAGGATGATGAATGTATTCATTATCTTGATTATGCTGGTGATTTCCATATTACCAAGTTGTGTGTCTAAATATGTCCAATTTATTACCTGTCATTCAACCAAGCTACTTTATTTATTTTATGTTGTGAGAGAGAGAAAGAGAGAGAGAGAGAGAGAGAGATTGTGTGTTTGTGTGTGTGTGTGTGTGTGTGTGTGTGTGTGTTTATCTGTGTCCAGGTGTGAGCAGGAGAGGGGATGGAGGAAGGATCTTAAGCAGGCTCTACAGGCAGCATGGAGCTTGAAGCCGAGCTTGATCCCAGGGCCCTGAGATCATGACCTGAGCTGAAATCAGGAGCAGGACGGTTCACCCTCTGAGCACCCAGGTGCCACTGAATAAAGCTATTTTTAAAAGAGCTTTTAAAACGGAAATATTTTTGATATAATTAAATATAAAATAGAAATATAAAATATTTATATAAATAACATTTTATAAATGTATATATTGTCATAAATGTAAATATAAATATAAACATATAAATTTATAAATTTTTATATTTATATATAATTTATGAATAATTTTTTGAGTTACTTTCTATAAAAATAGCTATATAAATATGAATATTTATATAAGTAAAATATAAAATAATTAAATATAAAAATAGAAACAGGCATTGCCCTAGATCCTCCAATCACTAGCTTGTTCCCACTGGAGTGCTATTAGAACCTCCAATTGTAGGAGGCTATTATAAAGCTCAGAGATTTTTTCAAAACAAGATCAGAATCTATAATGTTCTAATAGTAGAGGGACCTACTATATAATACCTTCTACATTCTGGGAAAATATTGGGGACGCCATCATTTGAAAGAATGCTTGAAAAAATAGACTGAACCTGCATTAACAGGAGATCAACTCAAGAAATTACACTTCCATTCTTTATACTATCCTACACTTAATTAGAATGAGTTACAGTATATACATTAATCTAGAGACGTGTCCATAGTATGTGAAGAGAATGATGCAAGTTGCCTGGCCATACTGAGTCTGAGCCTCCCAAGAAAGCTGTTGTTTGTGAATGTATTTGTGGTGTGTGGGGTGCATACGGACAGAGGAAGTCAGAGAAGCACATACAGCACACACACCCATAACCTGGAGGGATCAGAGAGGTTTCTAAGAGGAAGAAGACAGACCAGAAAACTTGTAAGATGTTTCTTGGGCACTAATAACCTCCTTACCCACAATTCCTCTCGGATCTAGAGTTATTCGGTTTCTAGAGTCCCTCTCTTTCATGGAGAACAACTGAATTTAAAAGCATGGTTATGATCTATAAATAATGTTCACCACTGCGAGTGTCGCTCACTCAAGCATATCTGTATGTTAGTAGAAGACACTGCAGAGAAGACATAATCCAAAGGAGTTTCAGGTACTGTGCCATCCACAAATGGGAGAGTATCTGGGGACTGAGAACCCTCAACACAGGCCACAGTGGAACCAGAGGCTGCTCTTTATTATGAGCCCCACACTTGCTCCCTCTCACTCAATCGCCTCTTTTGTTGTTCAGGAAGTTTCCATCTGCTTCCTATCCCACACCCTCCAGGTCTGAGGTAGGGTCTCCCTTCTCCCTGTGTCTGCCCACATAGTCTGAGAACCACATGCTACCCGTCCCTCTGAAGCCCCATCCCATTCCCTGTCCTCCTTGAGTTCGAACCTTCCACTTTTAACTCTTAGTTGCACATTGAGCACACACTAAATCAACACAGACTTCCGGAACTTTTACAAACAGCTAAAAGGAAGAGCATACAGAGAAACTTTGACAGAGCCTCAGGAAACTGAAGTCACATATACCTGGGTGACTCTGAAATATAATATTAATTATTGATCTTACTAGGTCTCATGGTAAACTCCAGATTTTTTTCCTAGTCTAGGTCAAGAGTCTTACATTAATAGTCATACAAGGGATTTAGTTCACTTATTCCTCAATAAGAAGTTATGTCTTTTCCGTGCCACTCAGCCTAGATTTATGGAGATAGGCAATTGTTCCCAGTTCCAACTCAATTGACAATTACAGCCCGCGCAAAGATCAGTGTTTACGGCCACGTCACCCTTAGAGTTGACAAGCCACAAGCATATCAGACCTCTACGGTTTATTAACTAAATGTTTTTACAACTGAAGTAGCTATTCATTGTTAGTTTTTTGACCAATATCCTTTCAGACCCATGCTGTCCAATATGGCAGCCAACTGTGTGGTTCTCAAGTACTTGAACTATCGCCAGTCTAAAATGGAATGTGCTAAAAAATAAAATAAAATATGCTACAAGTAAAATACACACTTAGTGTATAGCCTTAAAAGGAAAAATGCAAAATATCTCATTAATGATTTTACATTTATTTTGTGTTGGAAGTGATAATATATTGGATTCATTGGTCAAATATATCACTATCAAAAATTGATGATGTACTATATATAGGCTAATTGAGCATAATAATAAGAAATAAAAATTTAAATAAATAAATATATCACTAAAATTAATTTCATCTCTTTTTTCCCCCTCTTTTTAACGTGGAGAATGTATTTTCTTTTGTTTTTAAAAGTTATCAACTCAACAATTATCCTTCCTAAAAGTCCTATTGTTGTTATCTTTGACTCAATGACCTAGATCCTTGGGTCTCATTGAGTCTTCTGCTTTTAAAACCTTGAATCTGCCATCAGCTATTCCTCCTAAATTTTTTCACCTGCAGGTCTAACATGTGTGCATTCCTTTAAGTCGCTGATAAAAAAACATTTAATGTGACAGCCTAAGACACTCAACTAGAGACATAATCTAGACTGACATTCATTCCTTAACTAATTAATTCATCTTTACATTGAGTGTGGCTGTTTAACCAGCTAAGAATCCATCAAAATGAATTCCATAATGAGGTCTTCCTTGACTTTTGGTCTGAGCCACCTGTGAATCACATACCCAATTACATAAAGACCAAGCTGGTATCACTCATTCCAATATGGATATGGGTTTTTGTGGGTTTTGTCTGGAGGCTTTTGTGGGTGGAGAAGCTGGTTTGGTTTGGTTTAGTTTGGTTTGGTTTTTTTTGCAATCACGCTGGCACTCCTTTCTCATGCGAACTCCACATCCACCTTCATGTGGCTTAATGTCAACCTAGCACTCACATTCTGGCTTTCTGACCTATAACCCTATTTCTTCCTTGGTCCCTTTTGATCCTTATACCCTGCTTGTCCAATATTTAAATCAGTTTCTCCAAGTGAATTTTCTTGACTGCCCTTTCAAGAATAGGTGCACTGGTCTTGGATAGGAATTCCTCTTGCCCAGCTTAGGCTCATGAAACCTAGCCAAAATCCACGGGGCTAATTGTGCACTCATCCCCTTTCCCCTGGTGGGAAAGAACTGGGCAAGAATTCTCAGAAATAAGAATAGACTAGGAAGTGGTAGGCAGTCTGAGAAACAGAATGAACAGTAATTTAGGTGCATTTTGGAATCCATCTTTGTTCGTTTTCGGAAAATCGAGACATTTTCTCTTCTCTTCTCCCATATGCCATTAGTATCGACAGTTGTTCTTTGGTCATATCCGCAAGCCCCGTAATGAATCTTAAATCTTTGCAACCATTTAAATATGCCATGATATCTCTAATATAGTCTCATTATCTAAGATTCCAACTTCTTGTTAACTACATGACCTGGGCCATTTCCAATGTAAAGATCCTTTTTCTCACCAGAGAAAGCAGAGATTAAGAGGTAAATAACACTGCATTGTCTCTAGGCTCTGCTAATATCTCTCCATCTGCCCCTCCTCTCTTCATTCTTGCCCTTATTCTAAGCTTGGTTCAGATAGTCCTTTTTTGTGTGTTGCTTTCTGTACTCTTTTTTTTACAGCTTAAATGAATTCTGGACTTCAGTACCTCTGCCACAGTTCTCACAGAATTGTGGTGCTCTATTTTATTCAACACTTGGCCATATACCTCACCTTCCATCTTGTTCCACACCAAAATCCACAGCCTAGTTACAGAGTCTCCTTTCTTCCTCTTGAGGATCATTCATGCCTGTGTGGTCAGAATTTTATATTTTAGAACTTCCCATCTCTCTCCAATCAATATTCTCTTTTACAGTCAGCTAGTCAAGGGATTTTATCTATTTTTCCTCAAAAAACAAAACCAAAAAAACCCCAAGAAAACCACACATTTATTTCCTGAAGTCTAGGATACATTGTAGACTTCTCAGCATCCCACATTTAGCCAATATGGCCTTCAGTGCCACAGCCAAGTCAGTCTTGCAGATTTTCATAGCCCTGTCAAGAGTGTCCTTCCTGCCCACCCACCAGGTCCTAGGGACCCCTACAATATCCAAGCAACATTTCTTTGGAGTGATGACAATGGCATCATCAGTGACTGAAGTGGAAGCAGCCCAACAAAAAAAGGATCAAGGGGGCAGAATCAAGCTGAACCGGAGTTGCCTAACACCCCTTTCCAATGAAAGATGTTCTTTCTGTTGTGCAAATTATGTTCTGTTTTAGTAAGGAAAGCTGCTCTTTCCTGTGGCCGTGTCTTCTCTTCCAAAGTTGTGATGTCAAATGAAAGAGATGGACAACACCTGGGTTGGAAGCCTACATCCCTGAGCCCTTCCATTAATGTTATAGTTAGGGTAGAAATTAAGCTGCTTCCATAAAGCAACCTCCCTTCCATAAACCAACCTCCTTGAGATGCAGTAGCTCAAACAGGTAGGAAATTTATTCCTTTCTCATGTCACAGCTCAGAGCCAGTGTGCATTCCAGGAAGGATACATGTCTCTGTTCTGCAGGGTTATCCACAGATCCAGACTCCTTCTCTCTTGTTTCTCTGTCATTTTCCCAGGATTTGACCTTACCTACATGGTCAAGCCGATTCACCAGCCTGCAGGAAAGAAAGAGGACAGGAAATGGAGGACGAACAATTTCCTTCGGAGGAAATGTTGCGGAAGTTGTATATTCTACTTCCCTTTACATTTATCTGGCAAGAACTTAGTGGCTATGTCCTTACTGTGAAGAAGATTGGGAAATAGATTTATTTAACTGGGTGTGACCAAATGTTCTCAGAAATTTGAAGTGGGGGAATCCATTACTCAAGCAAAGAAAAGAAGAATGGACATGGAAAGATATTTTCTTAACTAGACCTCATAAGACATAGTCTAGAATTTTCCTGACTACATAATCCTCAGGTTGAAACAGAATTTAAGAGGTACTTTGAACTCTGCATAACACCCTGACATCTTCCCTTTCTGTCACTGGGGGAAAAACACAGGGTCTGTCTGCCACATTGGTCACACCAGCCAACTCTGAAGTCAGCATTTTATGCAAGAGTTTACTAATAAATATATGCATAAAATTCTGAGCAGCAAGTTCTATTGACTTAATTTTCATCTCTAAGGATAGCCCTAACTTTTGATCATTATTCTGAAAAAAAAATTCTATAGGGAAAATAACATGTTCGTGCTTGTTCTTTCCAGTACCTTTAACCAAAGTGTTTTTTCTCTTACCAAAAAAAGAAAGAAAGAAGAAAGAAGGAAGGAAGGAAGGATGGAAGGAGGGAAAGAAGGATGGGGAATAGAACAGAATAGAACAGAATGAGCAGACATAACAAAGTCTCTATAAATAGGGATTACCCTGCAATATTCTCACCTTTGTTATAGAAATCATTAGGCTTGAGTTTCAGTCACAACTATGCCACTTAATAGCTTATATGGTACTTTTGGAGAAATGACTTACCTAATGAGGCCCTAAGCCTCAAATTTGCCTATCTGTAAAATAATGGCAGTTTGAAAACATGGCAGCAGATTCTCTGACATCACTCCTATTGGAAAGTGTATTCTGTGACTCCCCCCCCCCTTGAATCTAAGCAGACTTACAACTGCCTCAACCAAATAAAGTGGCAAAGTCACTATGTGACTTCTGGGTCTAGGTCATTAAAAAGGGGGCAAATTTTGCCACATGCCTATAAGACTTATTCTTTTTTTTTATTAAATAAGATTTTTATTTATTTATGTGACAGACAGAGGTCACACGTAGGCAGAGAGGCAGACAGAGAGAGAGGAAGAGAAGCAGGTTCCCTGCTGAGCAGAGAGTCTGATGTGGGGCTCGATCCCAGGACCCTGAGATCATGACCAGAGCCGAAGGCAGAGGCTTAACTCACTGAGCCACCCAGGCGCCCCAATAAGACTCATTCTTGAGCCCCTGAACCACCACACAAGAAACCAACTACCCCGATACTTCCACACTGGAAAGCATCCCAGTCAACAGTCCCAGCTCAGCCCTGCCTACCTGACATCCCTACCTACACAGCACTCACAGGAGGAAGCTCCTTGGATTCTCCAGGCCAATCCAGCCATGGGCTGGATAGCATTATGTCGGTGCTATCTGGAACAGAAGAATTAGCCAACTCTGCCTGAATTCTTGACCCACAGAATCATGAGGTAGTTATGATGGCTATTGTTTCTAAACCACTAAATTTTAGGTTATTTTTGCTACACAGCAATACATAACCCGGACTGTGAGGAACAGGATACCCTCAATAGTACCCTTCAACACTGATATTCTAGAACTTATAAAAGAGAAATGAGGTATAAGGTACCTCATTTGCACTGCCCACAGATCCTTACCTGTATTCCATAATTAATTAATTAACTCTCTACCAGGAAAGTAACTGCTCTGCAGCAAAAGGGTAACTTCTGTAATGATACAAACAATGATACAGGGACTCCTGGGTGGCTCAGTCAGTTAAGCATCTGCCTTTGGCTCAGGTCATGATTCATGGTCCTGGGATCAAGATCCCTGAATCAGGCTCTCCGCTCAGTGAAGAGTCTGATTTTCTGTCTCCCTTTGCCCCTCCTCCTGCTATCTCTCTCTCTGTTAAATAAAAAAAATAAAATCTTTCTTAAAAATGATATACAGTTATTGCTTATGAAGGCAATACTTTATACAGCCTTAGAACCTTCGAAGGCACTGAGTCTGCCTTAGGATCAGCAGCATCTACAAGGCAGTGGAGAGCTACCAATGTAAGTTCTCTCTCTCTCTCTCTCTGTTTTTTTTTTTTTAATTTGTTTGTTTTTGTTTTGTTTTGTTTTGTTTTTTAATTTGAGAGAGAGTGAGCTTGAGCAGGAAGGAGGAACAGAAGGAGAAGGAGAAGCAGACTCTCTGCTGAGCAGGGAGCCTGAAACAGGGCTCAACCCCAGGACCCAGGATCATATCCTGAGCCAAAGGCAGACACTTAACCAACTGAGTTACCCAGGCACACCTAACCTAAATTCTCATACCCTGACTTCCAGAGAGGTGTTTGCAGATGGTAGCCATCAGACCTCCAATTCTCTTCAAGTCAACTGACAGACATTGCTAACCACTGGATATATGAAGAAGAAGAATTCATATTCCCTGTCTTTTAAGAGCTTGAAGTCCCGTGGGAAGACACATGCAAAAGTGGATCATTTCCATTTATGTGGTGTAAAACAGGGGGCATGTACTGGGACCTAAAGGAAACAAAGTAAGATGGAAATGAGGTTTTAGGGAGCCAGTGACCTTTGAGACGATTCTTAAACTGGAATTATTCAGGCTAGAAGACCAGGAGGATGGCATGAGTAAATGCAAGGAGGCCAGAGAGAGCCTGGCATGTAAATAACATGGGGAAGACAGTGTCTGAGTGGTGGCCATGCCTACAACTTTCCTCTCCTCTCCTAAGAAAATTAGCACCATGTATACTCGCCTCTCAGCCCCAAACTAGACTCTAAGAGGACATGGAGACTGCTTTCTCACTGCTTTCTCACTGCTTCCTTCTGCTCTGATCAGAATCAGCCCTGTGGCCAGTCCATCCCCAGCAATGCAGCAGCCTGTCTAATGGGTATTTGGTGATTCCTGCCAAGACCTGCAGCTGACAGGCCCTGAAGCGTTTCCAAGTATTTTCATGTGTGTACATCTCCTTCTGTGCTTCCTCCTTCTCTCTGCTGGGTGACCCTGGCCCTTGGCTCTATATGACCTTAGAACTGTTCTATCTCAAGTCTGATGAACAGAAAGCCTTACAGAGACAAACTCTCTATCCTAACTGCACCTCTGAAGTCATCCCAGCAAAGAGAAAACAGAAAACAAATTATTCAGTAGAACAAAACCTACCTCTTCCTGAGATTCTGTTGTTTTTCTCCTATGTGGTTTCTCGATCTTAAAGACCCTCCTGGTTAGAAGTGGTCGGTTGACTGACCTCATGCCTTATTATAGAAATGCCTCTTTTCTGTCCAGAAGCCTTAGAGGTGCTGCAAGGCCCTTTGCAAACACAGAAACTGCAGCTTTTGCCTTTCCCCTATCGCCCTTGAAAAGTTTTAATAAAACCTTCTCTATCGCTGGAAGACACCTTCTGCGCACATGATACAATTTCTTACGGATGAAGATAGAAGGTTCCGGAGATGGGAGAAACCCTTCTGCCCTCCCATTTCCTCTTACCCTCACAAGTGAGCCAAGAAGGAGGGAAGAATCTATCTCCAAAGGATAATTCAACTTCCTAGGGTAGATAATGCTATTTCTGAATTTTCTGTTCTCCAGGATGTTTCTAATGGTCTTCAAAAATTATTATCAGGTACTCAAAACACAACCTCCCCCAAATCAATTGTTTTTAACTTGAACTTGAAAAAATTTGCCACTCAGTACTTTAAGATTGAGAGCAGACACCCTGAGAGCCATCCCCAGCAGTCTTATAACCCCAAAAACATTATCAGCCGCTCTCTTTGGTTCTATTTCTCAGGGTCCTGTGAACTCTTCACTCTCTAAATAACAGAATAAATAATATTCACAGAGAGTTCACAAGATTGTTTATGGGGTTTTAGTTTCTCAACTTGCTTCTCTGTGCCTGCAGCTCCACACTTAACAAACGGAGATAATGTTATCACACGTCCTCTCCTTCGCAAAGCTCTTGGATGAGAAACCAGATATTGTCTTTGACTGTGTGAAACTTTAAGTCTGCAACTTCCTTCGTGTGAAGGATATCGTCTCCAGAAGCAGCACTGCTTTTATTAATCTCATTTTGTAAGTGAAGAAAATCGTGCGGTGGGGGAATTGACCAGGATCTTCCACAAGAATCCCAAGTGTCAAGGTAGCTCTCGCTCTCCAGGATGGAATAAACAACAATCAGCTGAGAAGCCACCTCTCGGGCCAGTTGAAAGGTCTGTCCTGCAGTTGGTCATTAGGAGAAGTGTCAAGGCACAGAATGACCTCCCCTCATCCCAGAACCGGCGGACGCCCAGCTTCCTGTGATCTGGGATTTTGACACGGTTATGGCACTGGCTGTGAGGACAAGCTCACCTCTGTATGCCAGGGTGAAGCTGGGTGTCTCATCAGACAATGTTAGAGAGCTTCTTGTCAAGTTAGACTTTCCTCTTCACCCGTCTTTTCCTCCTGGAATATGATTTTTTGGGGCAGAAAGGAGGGTGTTCATTTTCTCTTTCATTGTGGATTTTAGTGGCCAGGAGAAAGAGAGAGAGACAGAGAGACAGGGAGGGAAAGAGAGAGAAATGGTTTTTAAATGTTCTCTTAAACATCTGCTAAGGGAAATCCTATCTGAACACTTGCTAACATTTAGCATAGGTCTTTGTATAAAGAAGGAAATGCCCCATTCTCTTATTTTGATAAGAACACCGAAAAGAGACATCTTAGCCTAACCCAAGACCCGTTCCATCTGAGAATCAAAGCTTTTTCCTGCCTCCTCCCCAGCACATACGGTCTCCACTTCCTTCTACATCCTTTGTATTGTCCTAGGGTCTTTGCTCTAGAACAGAGCCAAAACACACACGTGGGACATAAGCCCACACATATCTAGCAGACTCAAGACTGTGATGAGAGCCAACTTTTAAAACAAAGCAAAACACAGCACAAAAAAGCCTTGCATTTATTTTTCATCTTTTTTCCATCCCTCATCATCCTTCTTGATTACTATTTATTTTCAATATTTCTTAGCGACACAAGAGTTTTGTTTCTGCTCTGTTTCCTATCAACTTTTCCAGACAGCCTTGCGGAGTGAAGCAGACGTAAGACTGCCATCTTGTGCTCAAGCCAGTTATCATTGTTTCTTTTGAAATCAAATAGGATTTGTGGGATTTGAGAGAAGGCCTTGGAGTCCAGGTCTGGCATTCCCTGACCTACGTTTTCCCAGAAGCTTTTCAAACTTCCCATCCTCTGGCACTGCTTTCTTGGCCTTCCCTCTCCAGGATGCCATGAGTCATCTATTAGTTGAAAGCCTTTTCTTTCTTTCTTTTTTTTTTTTTTTTTAATAACTCCAAGTGTGACTTAGAATAATTCAGAACTTCAGATGCCACTCTCATGCTTTTATAACTGGGCCCAGTGGCCCAACTCAGGAGAGTGGGCACTTAATAACTAAGGTACAACAGGTGGTTTATAAACAAAGACCTAGTGAGTATTCCCCACACTCTATCACCATCTTTACATTGGAAACTGACAAGTAGTGTGCTGTGTGCCAAGATCTTGGCTGGAGGTCCTATGGAGCCAAGATCCCAAATGACTTAGGAATACCCTGGCGGGTCACTCTTGGGTAACATGTTAGTACAATCAAAGTTGAAAGTGGGCTTATATCAATAACCTGGGAAACATAAAGCAAAAGAAAGAGGTAGGAAAAATGGAAGGAAAGGAAAGAAGAACCACAGGCCAAGAACAGATATGTAAGCAGGTCACCAATACAAAGATCTAAAGTGAATATAAAGAGAGCTCCATATGGGAACAAGCACCAGACAACTGCAACAATAAAGAAATGAAAATAATCATGAGGACGGGTGACACTGACGAGGACCCACAGTGTTAGGGAGTCAATGGATTGGTGCGGACTATAGTGAACTGGAGGACCCCATCCCATCCAAAGAAACATGTCAACTCAAGGACGCAGCTGTCAAGGAGGAACGTTGCTCTACCATTACTGAAGCTTCTGATTTTTAAAGGGATTTCATAAAATCTACATTTGCACATGAAATCTTCAAATGTTTAAAGTTGGCCCAAATGTTTTTAAAGACACAGTGTAGAACAAATACAAGTGCAGGTCAGATTTGACCTGTGGTTGCTGGTTTGAGACCCTCCCTTATGCCTGATGCAAAATTTTGTTGATGTATGGGGTGCATAAATGGATCCAAGAGCCATACCTTCCCCTCCCAGCGCCATCCTCTGTCTCTCATTCAAGGAATTTTATGGAAACAAGAATGTCATGAATGGTATGATTGAACTGTCCTCATTTTTTCTGAAAAAGGATTCATACACTTGCACATCCATAAGCAAAATAATGAACCTTGACCTAAACTTCATACCTTATACAAAAATGTATTCAGAATGGATCATGAACTTCAATGTAAAACAAAAAATTGTAGAATTTTTTAAAGATTTTTTTAAGATTTTATTTATTTATTTGTCAGAGAGAGAGCACAAGCAGGCAGAGGCAGAGAGAGAAGCAGGCCCCCCACTGGATAGGGAGCCCGATGTAGGACTCGATCCCAGGACCCCAGGATCATGACCTGAGCTGAAGGCAGCAGCTTAACCGACTGAGCCACTCAGGCTTTCCGAAAATCGTAGAAATTTTAGGGAGAAAAAACCATGGGACATAGGGCTTGATGAAGAGTTCTTAGCAAGACATGGTGTGAAAAGTATTTGTTAGAGAAATTTGATCAAATGGACCTGATTAAAGTTAAAAGTGTTTGTTTTAAGAAAGATCCTATCAAGAAGATGAAAAGACAAACTATAGAGTGGAGGAATATGTTTACAGACCACATAGCCAACCAAGCACTTACAGCTAGACTTTACAAAGAACTTTCAAAATACAACATGAAAGAAATACATTCAGATAATGGGCCAAGACATGAACAGATATTTCACCAAAGAGAAAAATACAAGCATACAAAAAACTGTACCAAATCATTAACTATTAGGAAAATGCAAATTAAAACCACAATGAAGATATCACTACACACCTATCCGAATGACTAAAATATAAAATAGTAATGACATCAAATGCTAGCAAGAACATGGGGAAACCGGATCCCGCACACTTTGTTGGTGGGAATGTAAAATGGGACAGACACTCTAGAATACATTTTGATGGTTTCCTCTAAAACTAAAAATGCACTCATCATAAGACCCAGCAATTGCATTTGGGGGCATTTATCCCAGAGAAACTAAAACCTCTGTTTATACAAACTCACACACGAATGTTCATAGCAGCTTTATTCAGAACAGCCAAACTTTGGGAACAGCCCTCATTTCTTTCATGGGTGCGTGTTTAAACAAACCATGGTATATCCATACCATGGAAAACTACACAGCAATTAAAAAAAAAAAAAGATGAACTACAGATATACGCAACAACTGCAATGGACCTCAAAAAAAAATCATGCCATATAGTATATGCTTACAGTATATGCTTATGGCAGAAATAGTCTGATTCTACTTATATAACAGTCTCAAAATGACAAAACCATAGAAATGGAGAACAGATTAATGGTTGCCAGGGTGAGGGATTGGCAGGAAGGATGAGTGCAGGTACCGCTATGACGGATAAGCAGTACAGTCCTGTACTGAATGGTGATAGTACTATAGTACAGTTATAGTACAGTATAGATAGTACCGTTCTCGATTGTAAATGGTAGTTACACAAAACTGTATGTATGATGTACTTGTGCACAACTACACACACACACACGCAAGTGCAGGTATAACTGGTGAAATCTGAATCAGCTCTCAATTGCCCAATGTCAATATCCTGGTTTTAATATAGTTCTATAATTATATACAATATCAACACTGGGGGAGGCAGTCCAGGTAAAGGGGGGAGATGGGAACTCCTTGCACATTTCTTCCCAATTTCCTGAGTCTGTAATAATTTCAAATTAAAAAGCTTTAAAATTCACGAACTTCAGCACAATCACCATAATTAATAATGTCATTTATACATACATACCTTGCCACAGGGTATTTGCAATAGATGACATGTGTGTCATTGCACCTGAATTGAAAACCCACGCATTTCTCCTTCCCTCCAAAATAGGTTGCACTTAACCTCACACAGTGGCTTTCACAATAACTGACTAATCCAGTGGCCGCAAAAGCAACCAAATAA
Organism: Mustela lutreola; assembly: GCF_030435805.1. Classification (NCBI taxonomy): domain Eukaryota; kingdom Metazoa; phylum Chordata; class Mammalia; order Carnivora; family Mustelidae; genus Mustela; species Mustela lutreola. The sequence continues at coordinate 74,614,395 of NC_081301.1, forward strand.
AACATCTCAGGAGCAAAAGGCCCTTTGTCATTGCATCGGTTCAGAACTTTCCCTCATGTTAAGTGAACTGTGAGTCACCTGCCTTCAAGATGAGTTGACGGATAATGAACGTTCACAAAGACAGTGGCGTGAGCATCTGAATGTATCAGGCGGGACAGTCTAACTGCTCAGAGAAACAACTCCAAATTCCAAGTGGCCTGACACAATGCAAGTTTATTTCTCCCTGTGCAAAGTACAAAGCAGATATTACTGACTGCATGAGTCTCTTCCCACGATGACTCAGGGACCCAGGCTCCTTTCCTGCTATGACTACTCCATTGTCAATAAAAGTGTGGCATCACCCAATGGCAAATGGCGGGGAAGAGAGGGAGTACATTGAAAGGAATGGGATGCCTTCTGGGTCAGCCCTGGAGCAGCACGCATCACTTCCCCCAGTGCTGCTCACACAGCCCTCCCAGAAGCAGGTGGGCTGGGAAATGCGGTTTAGCTGAGTGGCCAGGAAGAGGAAATGGTCTGATGAGTATATAGCCAGTCTCTGCCACACTAATCTTTCCAAAGGCTCTTTTCCTAAAAGTGGAAGTTAGCTGTTAAAGCACTGAAGAGATGGGTACGACATGCGCTTAAAGTAACTGGAGGGTGAGACACAGAAGGTTCTATGTGGAAGCTCTATTTTCAGGAACCACCAGAAAACCATAATTTTTGGCATTTAGAAAGCTCCTGAAATTTCTAGATGATTGGAAATTGCTCTCACAGCTGCTGTGGTGTGATCCCATATGTTTTGGCAGTTATTTCTCTTGTTACTTGCACTGATATTGTCCTGATAATTATTCACTGCATGTAATAGTTATGCACTATAAATTATTCAGACCTCAATTCTCCTCTCTCATTTCTTAAAGATGAAATAATTCAGCAAAGAGAGCCATAAAAAGAGGAAAACTTTCCCACCAAATTCTCCCCCTCATCAGAAGCTAGAACTAAGTTAGAACATAGAATGTGTGGAGTTTCTAGAAAATGTAATTTTCTACTCATCTTATCAACAGCACTGGAGATGGCCAAACCTTACAAACAAGAAATTTGGTTGCATCATGGGGAGAATAGACCCAGTAACACATCTGTTCCTTGGTCACACTCCCAACTGGGCTAAATTTGGCTTCTCAGTGGCCTAGGTGGGTTATAAATAGACTTAGTCATCATAAAAATCTTTTGAATGTGAAGCAAACTCTCAAGATACTTATCATAGATCCTCTTCTAACCCAGGATGAGAAACATGGTTTATTTCCACCCAACATCCCTGCAAATTCCCCACTGAAAGCCCCTTTTTTCCCTGACCTCTCCACAAAATCCTTGCCCATACCACAGTCTCCCTCATAAACAAGCCCTGCTCGCATCTGCTCCTGGCTTGGGCTTTCTAGAGTGTTCTCTTCTGTTTACGGTGTCATCATGAATCTTTGTCTGGCGTATAAATCTGAGTCACCGTTACACTCCTCTTTCCCTCTCACTAATGTATGAGAAGATCAACAAGCTACTTGGAAAGAGATGCAACCACTTCTCTTGAAACCAAGCAACTGAAACTTCACTAGAAGTACTTTACCAAAGCCAAAACAACTACCTTTGTCTGTATTCTGTGTTCTAGGTGGAAGAGAAAAATAACAAGTGCTAAGCTCCTACCAGAGATTTATTCACAAACTCAGCTGACAACTTAGGTTGTTGGATTCCCTTAGCCCTGTCTTCCTTCTCTACAGTACCCAACAAGGAAAGCTGATGTTCACATGCAAGGAATGTTCATGAATGGCCCACTGACCATAAACTCTAGGCCAGAAGGTTTGGGTAACAGTAAATAAAATAACCAGGGTTCCAGTTAACTCAAGTAATTTCCCAGAGGCTGCCATTAATGGAGGTTTCTACTGCATATTGGAGAAGTTGGTTCTTCAAAGATTGGGAGCACGCTGGAAGGCACGCTACTAGAAATCCAAGTATTCAGAGAAGTGAAGAGCTCAACGATATGTACCTGGTAGACACTCACAAACAACATTGGATGAAACGAACAAAATAACCGAAATAATTCCGCTAGTGTTCGCGGAGACCTACCACAAATCACTTAGTCTCTACCTGGAGCCCACCACATAGGTATCTCTTTGACAAATAAAGAAATCATATCCTTGGAAATCATATCCAAAGGAAATAAATATCCTTTGACAAATAAGGAAATAGAGCTTTGAAGTAACTTGACCAGAATCCTATAGGCAATCTGGGTAGAAGCAAACTTCAGTCCCTAGATTCCAAAGCTTTTGTTCTCTTCACTGTTCCATGCTATGTGGAAATTCCTGTTTCCAACCCCATCTCTCATTCTTCTTCTGTCCTTTTTGAGGAAAATGACTTTTCCTTACCCTGGATCCTCCATTGGTTTCAACAAGCCCTTGTTGATTTTATCTTTTATCTCTGAGATTTCTCTTAAACCAAACTCTCCAGTTCTTTCCATAAAACCCCACAACTACATGGTTTCACACCATCATGGAAACAGCTCTTAAAATTTCCTTTATTGAAAGTCTTGAGCTCATTTGAACAGAGTGCCTTTCACTACTCCCCAGACCATTCTCCCAAATCTCCACCTCAGTTATAAAAACCCTGCTTTAGATATAAGCCTTTCTCTTAAAATACCCCTTTGTGTAGATAAAATGAATAAATATCACCCGCAGCAGGGTGGGCAGAGAAAGTAAACTTTCCAAAAACCAAACCAAAAAATGCTTCTAAACAAAGCATCCAAAGGCGCCTACCTAGATGTGGCATCTGGGAAACGAGAGCAAGTGAACAGAAAAAAGATCAAAAATGACATGGAGGGCACCTGGGTGGCTCAGTGGGTTAAACCTCTGCCTTTGGCTCACGTCATGATCTCAGAGTCCTGGGATTTCAGGCTCTCTGCTCAGTAGGGAGCCTGCTTCCCAGCCACCCCCCACCATGGCCTTTCTGCCTACTTGTGATCTCTCCCTTTCTGTCAAATAAATAAAATAAAATTAATTAAAAATGACATGGAATAGACATAATATGAAGGTTTTTTGCCAGGGTATCATAGATCATATGGCACTCAGAGGTCCAAGCTAAAAAAGAGTGCTAGACACTGCAAACAGCAGCCAAAGCACCCAGTCAGGAGGGTGCTGGAGAACCTGAGTGCAGAGGGTGGGGGGGATCTCTCAGTGCCCCCACTGTCTGCTCCTGGGCAGAAGGGCCACAATGCAGGCACCCACTTGGGGGGAGAATGAATGAATCAGTGGGGAGGGAGGGGCTTTGAGAACCAAACTGGGATAGAAAATGAGTTTAACAAGGAACAGTAATAGAAGACTAATAATCTAGCACCCACAGCAAAAGAAATAAGCTCCCATCCTTCAGAGATTGAGAAGCTATTTTAAATATATGGTAAGGACTTAAGGTCAGCCCGGCAACAGTAAGTGTCTACACCCACAGGCAGCCAGTGGTCCATGCTTGTAGCACAGTCCCCAGAAATTTGGGAAGTGACTATACTCCCCAGTTCTCCAAGGTCATCCTGAGGAGAGAAAAAAAGTATCCCCGGTTGTAGATGAGAAGGAAAGGTTTTACAAGCAGTACATGCCAGAAATTTATCATTTTACCTGTGGGTTATACAGTCTTTCCTCTTCACTCAACTTTTAACCATGATGAGAATGCTTCATTAAATTGGAAGAGTTTGTGAAAAATTCTATGACGCATGTACCAAATCCATGCTTACCTGCAGTGATCAGTCATAGTCCTACCCTATTCTAAAAATGCAGGGAAGGAGTGTAGTTTGTAATAATTTTGTAGAAGCAACTGGAGGTTAGCACTGTGGCTGAAAATTGTTTAGAAACTTATTGCTCAAGAAAGCCATGAAAAATTAGATGATCACACAAGTCGTGGTATGTCGACAGGAGACCATCCCCTTGTCGTCCGTGGGTGCAACCACAACATCCGCCTGATCCGCTTTGTCATTTCTCACACCTTATTGTGAGAGAGGTGGTCAGAATCACTGTGGCTTTGCTACATGAGCCAAAGAACAAATTGGAGATATCTGGCTAGGAATATCACACAGAAATCTGTTAAAAAGATATTCCCAATTATCTGTACAAACAAATCTGGGGAATTCTTGGATAAAAACATAAATAGAATTCTTCAAATTTCTCACCTTGATGATCAATAGGGGTGAAAACATATGTTTTTGTTTTATTTTGATTTTGTCCTAGTGTGAGTACATGTTGTACATATTCTTGGCACACTGACCCCATCAATGCACTGTACATTAAAAAATAAAAATTCACAAACATCATTTTGCATAATCAGTAATCAAAATATAAATTCTGATGGGTTTTCCAAACACATGTTATGGGATTCGACCAAGGGTCAGCAAACTTTTCCTGCCAAGGGCCAAATAGTAAAAACTGTGGACTTTGCAGGCCATGTGGTATCTGTCACGTTAATTAAGTCTGCTGTTGTCACGGGGCAGCAGCCACAGACGATCCATAAATGGATGAAGGTGGCTGTGTTTCAATAAAACTTTATTTGGTAACACAAGTGGTGGGCAGGATTATCCCCACAAGCCCTACAATGTGGAGATTAATCTCCTGTTAAAAAGACACCGCTCTCTCCAGGTGCTCAGGTTTTCTCTTGTATAAAAATGTCTTTCTGGGATCAAGAAACTAATGTTAATGACAATTTCCTCGTCTGAGACAAACACATAAAACGTGACCTTTAGTTGATTCTGTAAAGTACCACATTTTATGCATGGTGGTTGGGGGAAGTGGGGCAGACACTATGGTCAGTCCATTCACCCTCCATTTTGATGCTCTTCAGTATTATGGTGATTGTGTATAAACTACATTGACCAGACTCCCTTGCAGCTAGGGGACCAGCCGTGATGCCTGCTGCTCCCTGACTGTGGTGACGGTGGTGGCTCCCTTGAAGTCTAGGTCTGTGTGTGATTTGGGAGCTCTTCCTGTAAGTTTGGGCTACAGCCTGTTCTCTGGAACTGACGACTGAGACCAACACAAGGAATGATCATTTTAGGAAGTTAATAGCCAGCATCTCAAAAAATTTTATTTATAAGTATATATAATGCTAATTATATAGATATATAAACACAATTTCACCACATGTAACATGACAGGGACTTTAATGACTGTAAACCTCCAAGATCTGCAGAAACTAAACAATGCACTTTGATAATGTAGCTAAATTAAAATAATTTGCAAATTCTTGAGATCATTTTTCAAATTGTATACAATTTGACAAGTGCTTCTGAAAAGGAATTTCTTTAAAACAAAAATATCAGTAACAAAATAAAGAAAAATAGTGAGTTTGTCATTGTGATTTCATGTCTCTCTCTCCCTCTCTCTCTCTCTATATATATATGTTGCCATTGTACAACACTATTTCAATAATTTATGCCTTTTTTATGCTAAGATCCCATCACAGATAATAAAGGGATTGGAGGAAGGGTCTAATTGCACATTAAAAAATCTCTCCACACCTGGATGTTGCTGGGAATAAGGCTGAATTTCTCAGTCTGATTGGTTCAGGGATCTAATATGTTATTAATGAAGAACTTTTCCATTAGGAAAATGTTAAAAACTGAAAAAATAGAGACTGTATCATACAGAGAAATAGCTTTTGACTTCCCAGTCTAATTAACGTGGTTTCAGAGACATAAGCAAGGCAATTTTATTCACCGCATCTGACATAACATTTATCAAAAGGAGGAAATTCTACCTTCCTATTGATCAGGATTTTTAATTTATCCTCTTATTAATATGGCTGTATGATTGCAATGCTGTGCTTGAATTCATCCATGATGACTTTGTGCAGAATACACTAGAACACTCCAGAACCCTCTGTTTCCCTCTACAAACTCTCACCTTTGCTCCTGGGCACATCCAGGCAAGGAAACATGATTCCATGGAATGGATGGTCTTTGCTTTTCTTTCTTTCATTAACCCTAAGTTGCTTGACCCAAACGATCTATTCCCAATGTGCCAGCCTCATCACCTCCTTTGTAACAGCCAGCTTCCTGCTTTCTAGAATTTCTAACAAAATGTCAGGAAAATTATTCCAGTGGATGTTAAAATGTTTGCATTTTAATTTCCTGGCTTATAAAATATTAAAAATTGTAAGGGCCTAAACTCAAGGAAACATGAGAAATGATGAGATGGAAATTCTCTCTGAAGACAAGATACATATAAAAAGCAATGTTTATTGAGCACTCGAAAGGAGTCACACAGTATCTCATTTAATCTTGACCCCCAGCTTAAAACAGATGTTATTTTTATCCCCATTTTACAAATAAGGAAACTGAGGCTCAGTTTTTTGGCAAAGCCACACACCTGAGAGGCGGCAGGGCCAAGACTCAACCCCATGTCTGTCTGACCTTTGTCACTGCTCTTAATTACTAACACGGGGGCTCCTAAACACCAGTTCACAGCTAAAGCCAGCTGGTGACAATGTTTTTGGCAGTCAGCAGTGCCAGAATAAATTTCTTTCAATTTCTTGAATTTATGAGATGATAGCTTTCCTACATCTTTTTGTTTTAAAGCACCCTTCTTTTGTATGGAATGGTGGCATACTAGGTCATCAATGTTATTAATGTCATTAATGTTAACTATTCCCTGTCATATAACAGTCTATTGTGACTCAGGTTGCTTTAAGGACACAGCTTCTCTGCTTGGAAATCCAGGTAACTTCTATTGTAGAGATCCACCATCTTGAAGTTCTTCACTCTAACCATAAGCATGCAGAATGGGAGAAAGAGGGAGAAGGCCCTCTGCTTAGATTCCATTGGCTAGGTTACAATTAAACAGTTCAACCTAACTAGAGGGGAAACAGAGAAATCGTCTTTCTGTGTGCCCAGAAAGGAGAGGAGACTTGAACACTAGAGGACACTTGCATTTGCTACAAGAGATAAGGATAGTAGGTTCCACATGTTTCTCTCAATGTCCTTATTTAGAAAAATCAACTGTTGAAATAATTTCTGTTAAAGAAAAAAAGTCAACTGTTGGCAATTCTAGGTTGAAATCCAAAAATATTGCTATTATTCTTCTATTTTACTGGTTCATAAACCCAAAGCTCCCTATTGAATCCCAATCTATATGGTAAATGGTAGAAAAAAATGTTCACATTAATCATTTTTATAATAACTAGATTGTAGGAAATTAGGGGGCAAAAATCTGACCAAAGCTTAAGGAAAAAGAAGTTCATATAATACTAAACAATGTTTCTCAACTCTGATGTCTGTAAAATTGCCCTCTGATTATCTACCACTTAAGTTCAGAACAAAAGTAGGTCAAGATTATTATTGAATACTTCAAATAATCTTTCAGAGTGTTGGTTAAAATCAGAAACTCTGAGGGCTGAACACTTTGACAGTAATCTGCAAATCTGCTAAACTCATCTGGTTTTGATTCTCTCATTGGAGTCAACACAATAGTTTAGGATGATGTCATTTGTGCCCAGAGTGATTTCTTAAACAATTGCCTTTAAGGCTGGGTTCGTTAAAATCCCGCTACCTTTAAACAGTGGCAAAACAAAATCACCACTGAAAGGTTCATATAAACTTCTGATGCAATTAGTTTTAAACATAACCACTCTTGGGGGAAAAAAAATCTCCAATTACTAATTTTTAGATACACACATTTTTAAATAGCAAATCAAAAGCCCAATAAATAAAGACCCCATCTAAACTCTTTTAACTGCTCAGCTCCTTCTTATTTCTACTCTGAAGAAATAAGATATAATAGGACCATTTTTGGTAAGGCACAAGTAAGAGCTGCTAAGCTCCAGATTTCAATTTCCCCAATATAAATACAATACAAATACATATATTCTGACCAAAATTAGACCAAACATAAGAGCTATTCTCAAGGAAAAAATTAAATAGCCCCGAATATAAATAATTGTGTATAAGTAGTCAAAATGTGTTTTTCCTCTCCTTCTACATAAATATTTATTTCTTTGTGAAATCTAAAATACACAATATAATTTCAAAGCTTTTATAAATGTTATCATTCCTATTTCAATTTTCAATTTAAATTTTTGTGCTTCATATTTTGATTCAGATTCAATTTTTATATTTTATTTTGGGGTAAAATTTTCCTATTTTTTTCCCTCCACTTTTTCCCTCGGGTTAACGTCAAAAGTTACCTGAACTTCATGTTTGCAAGCAGAGCCAAACTTACTCAAAATGAATAAAAAAAAAAAAAAATTCAGTAGCTTTGTCAGGAAAATGATGTTTGTTGAAGGGCAGGAAATGGAACCAGCAGACCCTGCTGTTAGTATCCATTCACCACCATAGACCAGCCCAAGATTTACCAACAATGTGGAAATTATCACTGTTCACTTAAAGCAACATTCTTTGTTTAAACATTTTTGGACCAAAAAAAAAAAAAATCTGTTTCCTCCACTTTTTCTCCTCCAGTTATTGTATACCACTGTCTTTTTTTCTCTTACTCTCTTCCCAAAAATAAACTGCAAAGCACTTAGAAATTTTTTCAGAATTAGACGTTAGGTATAAATGGCCACTCTTTGATTTTCCAAACTAAGATGCAAGTCTTCACTATTTGAGTCCCAATTTTAGGGAGAAGGAGGGTACATTTTCCCATTTGAGATGCCTGTGGAAGAGTGTATCAAACCAGCCCACAAAAGCATTTTCTTCACTGGGTTTCATATTGTAGTAATTGGATTCTATGATTCAATATTCTTTTTCTTAAGAAAATGAAAATCTTTGTTTCTTCCTTTCCATGTTTTCTTCCTATCATTATTATTGCCACATATTAAGCTAATTGTTTTGGATTGTATCACAGGCTGTTATTCAAGCACAAAGATGATGATACAGACTCACAGCTGAAATTATTTTTCTAACATAGTCAATCTCTCAGGCTTATAATTATGACATGCCTTTTTCCCTGTCATCTCTTTCCTGTGAACGGAGACCCCAGACGTGATCAGACAACTCCCTAATGATTTGACCAGTGAACCAACAGATAGCATTGACCACCAGATTGACACTAAGTCCATGGAATCCACAAGAATCTAGTTTTTAGTGATGGGCTAGGTCTTGAGTTGACAGGTTAAACCGTGGGAAGAATAACTAGTTTATTGCATGATGTGTGGTCAGATCCTGCAAGTAAGCATTGCTGCTGAAACACTTGTACTTTTCAAATCTTCCGGAAAACGTATAGTCAGGACAATCAATGTTTTCTACCCTGGCAAAGCATGGTTTGATTACCTCAGGGAGGGCTGATTAGCATAACATTAGGATTCTCCAGGAAAATTCCAATCACTGGTGGAGAATGATCAACATGTTTTTCTGAAAAGTTCACTGAAATTATTAAAGAAGATTGCTGTTCAACACAGGTGTTTATCTCCCAGAAAATGGGAAGCAAGGGATCAATGAGGATGAGGAGATGTTGTCATGGAAACAGCCCTTACCTAACATTTGCCTTTCAAGGACTTTTGAGGCTTTCATGTACAATGAATTTTTAATAATTTTCTAGATAAGTGACCCTATTTATGAGCACTGCTCATAATTAGAGCAACAAAGAACACTGTTGTGTTGAGTTTGAATTTCAATAACTGTAATTAAGATTTTCAATATTTTTTTTGAAATAGAATTTTTGCCCAAGACTACATAAGAACCGAAATAAAAGGCTAGTCTTTGAAAAAATTGTTTATCAGCCCATACCTCCATTTACCCAGAGAATAAGAGCAAAGAGAGATAGTGAACAGTGTGGAAATAAGCTAGAACCTCATAGATTTTGTGACAGGTTCAAGGGACTTCCCAGGATACAAAAAGCAGGGTTTTCCACCAAATGCCAAGGTGAAAATCATCCCTTTATATTTGAAGATGAAACTGTTCCATTTTGAAGGCAGCTAATTCAAGTGTCTCTCCATTAAATGGCAGGTCTGACATATGAAGGGTAAAGGATGCTAATGCATCGATCCCCATGGCAAATCTTGCCTGTATCGGGTCTGTCCCATCTCAATCTGTGGCCAGGGACCCAAGACCATTCGTTGAGTATCCTCTAGGCCACCTGTCTTGGTAGGAAGTTCACCGCAGACACTTCTTTTCCTCTGGACATGCTATTTTCACAACTTGTGGTCAACACTCTTAGTGGAAGGGACAGTTCCTGTGGTATTTGAAAATATAGACTCTGCAGCCATTTTGGAAAACAGTGTGGAGATTCCTTAAGAAATTAAAAATAGAGCTATCCTATGACCCTGCCACTGCACTACCGAGTATTTACCCCAAAGATACACATGTAGTGAAAAGAAGGGCCATCTGTACCCCAATGTTTATAGCAGCAATGGCCATAGTCGCCAAACTGTGGAAATAGTCAAGATGCCCTTCAACAGATGAATGGATAAAGAAGATATGGTCCACATATACAATGGAGTATTATGCCTCCATCAGAAAGGATGAATACCCAACTTTTGTATCAACATGGATGAGACTGGAAGAGATTACGCTGAGAGAGATAAGTCAAGCAGAGAAAGTCAATTATCTTATGGTTTCACTTGTGGAGAATAAGGAATAACACGGAGGACATTAGGAGAAGGAAAGGAAAAGTGAATTGGGGGGAGGGGAAAGGGAAAGGGAGACAAAGCATGAGAGACTGTGGACACTGAGAAACAAACTGAGGGTTTTGGAAGGGAGGGGGACGGGCAGATGGATGAACTTGGTGTGTGTATTAAGGAGGGCACGTATTGCATGGAGCACTGGGTGTGGTGCATAAAAAATGAATTCTGTTACACTGAAAAAAAAATAAAAAATAAAAATATAGACTCTGAAGCCAGACCCCTGGTTCAAATCTTCACTCTACTCTGTGTCTTAGTTTCTTCATCCATGAACCTAGGATAATAATACTAACTTTCCTCAGAAGGCCATGGATGTTAATGAATATGAAGTACTTCTATACTTAAGTATTTGCCACTGACAATTTTCAAGACCACCTCTGAAACCATGTGGAGGAGTTCATAAAAGTGAACATACATTGTTAAAAACGAGGGGCATATATTGTTAAAAACAAGAGAACAGACCCAAAATGGAGTCACTTATGTTAAGCCCCACATCACCAAACTGAGACTTAATTGCAGTTCTGGCTCCTCAGACATGAAATCTTAAACCAGTCAACTGAGAATCACAAGAATCACATGATAAGCATTAAAATTGGTTTAAGTAATCCACCTGAAAAATCCTATAAGGAAAGTAACATTGCAAAAACAGATCCACTTTTTTGCCTAGCCCAATTAATTTGTTCCGGCTCTCTCTGCCTGTAAAATCTTGCCTTGTACAGCTCTTCAGATCTCCTTTCTGTCTGCTAGGTTGGATGCTGCCCAATTCATGAGTCATTGAATAAAGTCAATAAAATCTTTAAAATTTACTCAGTTGAATTTTGTTTTTTAATGATATCTATATATTATGAGTAATTTTTTAGGATATCTTTAAATTCAATCTAACATAAGTAATTTTATCCTTTATAACTTTCACATATGATAAGCTGCTTTTTATTTTTAACTTTTTAAATATTTATTTATTTATTTGTCAGAAAAAGAGAGAGAGCACAAGCAGGGGGAGCAGACTCCTTACTGAGTAAAGAGCCTGACATGGGGCTTGATCCCAGGCCCTGAAATTATGACCTGAACTAAAGGCAGGCACTTAACCGACTGAGCCACCCAGGCATCCCAATAAGCTGCTTTTAAAACTATATTTTCAAAACATAGCTGAACCAGAGTTGAGATGATTAGAAAGCATTGTGAAGAGAAAAGTACCGTAGCCTAGGGAAAATGCAAGATCTCACTCCAAACCAAGATTTCACTCCAAACCAAAGATTTTACCATCAACACCCAAGCCTCATAAGAGGAGAAAATGCACTGTGGCAGAAGCAGGAATGCTTAGTTCAGACAGCTTTTCAAGGAAGGACTGGCCCTGTGGCTACCAGTAGCCTCATTAGCAGACAGCCCCCGGATACTAGCTCTTAGAGGGTTTGGCCCTGCTTTTCTTCCCAGGTCACCCCCCTGAGATGCCCCCAGACAATGTGCAAGGTGGTGGTCCAAAGGCTCAGTATGAAGCCCCAACATGCGGCTTGTGTCACGGGTACCCTGTGTTTCCCAGTGGTCTTGGCGGTGTCAGCCTCGGGGTCTGGCAGCTTCCTCCCACGTTCCCAGCTGCCCCAGGGCCTGCTCTACGGAGAACCAAACCAAAGCCCAGTGTCTTTCATCCCAGATTCACTAGACCATAGGAACCTCAACCAGTCTAGCCAATGCAGAGAAATTCCCCAGAGGGATTTTCCAGTGTTTCGTTTCTAAGGTTCTTAAAATTTGCTCCTTCTATTAAGAAAGTAATCGTGGTCTTTATAAGAAATTCAAATACAAGAGAAATTCCTAATGTAAAAAGTAAATATCTGCTATAGTCCCAAACCTCTTAGCCACGAGATACTTATTCTCCCAAGCTCTCTTCACATGCATATGCCAACACGCGTGGTTGCTAATATTTTTGCAAAGTAGAATCAGACTATATTCTGTATTATGCTACATAACATTTAGGCCCACACATACAGAAATACCTCATTTGATTACCAGTTCCATGAAATTTCATCCTGTGAATATTTCATAATTGATTTCAACGTTTCCACACAAAATGGATGTTTGTGTTTCATCCAGTTTCGCATCATTCCAACAGAGCTCTCAGGCCATTTAGTTTGAGTTTACATATTGAAATGTTTGTGAAAGCATCTAAATGGCTTTCATCTCAATTTTTATCACCTATTTTAGTACCTTGGAGGTGGGGAGCATAAAATGGAATTCCAGGGATGGAACCCACATTTATTATTGATTTATTATTGTGGCTCTTTACAGATTAAGTCTTTGTGAATCATTGTCTTCTAATGGGGAGGAGCTCTCTCACTCCATCCAGCTTCTTTCCCTCACTTTCCTTGTGACATGAAGAGTAAGTTAACTGGGGGCAAGGGGGGGGGCATGTGGGCGGGTACGTTGTAGGGTTGCCTTGTAGGGCAGACCCAACCACAAGCCACCAACACATCTCCTCTCTCTTAGATCTTCAGGGCTTTGTGCTTACAAAGGCCTCCTAGGGACACTGACGGTTGTGTGCAGTAACCTTCCAGATTCTATTTATTGTTCAAACATCACCCAATCTCTTTCTCTAGAAAAGTAAGCTTTTCTTGCTTTTAAGAACTTCTATTGTACAGAACACCTTTTGTCAAACTTTTTTTTTTTTTTTAAAAGACAACAGTGACAAAAGGGAAGGACATTAAAGCTGTAAGCCCAATCGATGTCTGCCTCACTACCAGCTGAGGTGGTTTGGCCTGGGAATCGGATGATTCTTGCCAAGCTAAATCCACCTGTCAGACAGTCCCCTGTCTTAGACAGCTTAAGAGCTGCTGGACAATTTCTGCCGGGGGTACTCGAGCGAAAACATCCTTGGCTTACAAATGACGCCTGCATTTCTTTGGTTAAAGCACCCAGATAATGTCCGGGAGGCAGTGGGAGAGGTCGCACCCATGAGCGTGGAAGGCTAAAACTCCAAACACATTATACAAATACCAACAAATACAGGTAGTGGATAGAATATTCCCACCAGTGACTCAGCTTCATTTTCTTCAAACAGTTCTTTGAAAGCCATGAGAAGCACTTAAAAGTCTGCTTTAAAAAAAAAAGTAAACAAAGTTTGTTTTTGGGGGGGGGTTGTTTCGTTTTGTTTTTTTCTTTCAGGTTTTCTTTCTTTCTTGAACCAGTTACCGAGTTCCTACATTTTTCAGTGTATATTCCCATGAAACCAGGGAAGGTAGACAAAGGTGAAAAGCACCACCTCGTGAGTCACTCTCGGGCTTTCATTCGCTGAGACCCACCCAAGGAGCTCACCAGCAGCAAACTCCTTGATCCAGCTGTCCTGTCCCGAACATCTAGGGAAGGTCCCAGGAATCTGCATTTTCATGACGCCAGGCAAGTCCTGCACAGGGGACAGGGAGACCACACCTCGAATTGGCCCCAGGCCTAGAAACTTTTTTTTTCTATTCCTAGTCCATCGGTGAGCTTTGACATAGCTTTGGGCCAAGTCATATCCACCATGCCCCAGTTTCAGTCTGGAAAGTGGGGTAGATCATATTTGTCACCTACCTCATTATCATCACGTGTAGCTTCATGAGGTAATGCCTGTGAAGTAGTTTAAATTCCTCAGGGGAAAGGTGCTATCTTTCAAGTACTAGCAACTATTTATTCCCAGTATTACAGTGACACTTTGTTTTTAGGGACCCACAAAATTTGGTACCATTGCTGTGAAAATGTGTTAATAAGACTACTACACCATAGGTTCAATCAAATTATATAGCTTGTACACAGAAGGGGAACACGCTTTGGCCTCAACTTTGACTTAAAACCTGACTGACATCATGGCCAATGGGATTTTCCACTAAAGACAATATTATGCCAGTCTATGGAGTATCAGTCAGTGTTCTACCGGAGAAACACAACCAGTAGAAAATGTATTATCTTTCTATATAAATACATATGTGCATAGGTGTATGTACGTATCTCTCTCTCTCTCTCTATATATATATATAGGGGAATATACACATATACATATACATATACATACATATAGATAGATATAGATATATAGATACGTACATATATAGATAAATATATATACATATACACATACATACATACACACACACACATACATACACAGAGAGAGAGAGAGAAAAGGAGAAGGGGATTAAAATAGAGTTTCATTAAGCTCCTACTATGTGCCAGACACTACACTTTTTACATAGCTTATTTCACTGGATCCTCACTATGTTCTACAAAGTTCTATTAAATAGCTCAGTGAAGGACACCTTGGTGGCTCAGTTGGTTAAGCATCTGCCTTCGGCCCAGATCACGATCTCAGGGTCCTGGGATCGAGTCCTACATCAGGCTCCCCGCTCAGCAGGGAGTCTGCTTCTCCCTCTGCCTCTGCTCCTCCCCTGGCTCCTTCTCTTTCTTCTCTCTCAAATAAAGAAATGAGGAGTGCCTCGGTGGCTCAGTGGGTTAAAGCCTCTGCCTATGGTCATGATCTTAGGGTCCTGGGATCGAGCCCCACATCAGGCTCTCTACTTGGCAGGGAGCCTGCTTTCCCCTTTCTCTCTGCCTACTTGTAATCTATGTCTGTCAAATAAATAAATAAAATCTTTTATTAAAAATGAAATATTAAAAAAGTAGTAAGTAGCTCTATAAAATATCTATAGATATGTGCTTGAATATAAATAGACTCTATAGTCCAAGGTGACACATAAAACCAACATTGCACACAACGTCATGCTGTTGTTAAGTAACTTATTGGGATGGGAACAGAGAAGGTCTAGTCAGAGAACCTAACAACTGCAGCTGGTGAAGTAAGCACTTTCCCTTGATTCATTCTGTTACTGGGTAGCCTACTGTGTAGGCTAATGATGAGATTTCTCATGGGCCTGAAAAGATCTTGTACCTTTTTTCTAAGTTGTAACATAGGCTTTCTTTGTCAGGTCTTGATATTTTGTAATTAAAGTCCTAGAGTAAATGCCCACTATTTTTGCTGACGTTGACTCCTTCTGGAAGGAGTTTGACTCCCTAGTCTTCCCTTTGGAGCCTCCTCTTCCCCACGCGTGGTCCATCTCCCCTTCCAGGAGGGGGCCTGGCCCGTCAGACAACGGCACCCCACTTCCCACAGTGAAGGGTGGAAGGAAGTGTCAGGGGTGGGTCGATGGCCCAAACCAGACTGACAAGACTCGGCGTTGGAATTCTTGCTGGAACCAGTAGGAAAGGAATGTCCCTTTTTGCTGGGATTACAGAGCTGGCAGAAAGCTGCCCTGGTATTGTCAGGGACCGTCTTGCCACGATAATAGGAGGACTTGCCTGAGAAAGCAAAGGAAAGATTGAGAGAGACTGATTCTGAAGCCACTGCTGGAGTCCCTGAAGACAGCCTTCCTGAAGCCACTTAGATTCAGGGCGGCTTAACCAATAATTCCCTCTCTATGCTTAAACCAATTTGACCTGTGCACCTGTAACTTGCCACTAGCCGTTCCTGACCACTCGATGCCAGTTCTCCCTCTTCCCATTTATAATGGTATTAATGACGAGTTTGCTCTGAAGAAAATGAAAAAGAGATTCTTTCCTCTGCCCTCACCCTCAAGCTCATGGTTAGAACCAGCCTCCTGATGGTCCCAGGAGAGCAGAACCTCAGGCGGCAGCCAAGGTCAAATGCAGCCAGGTTACACTGCGGAGCAAAGAGGGGGCAGTCCTCTCAAGGGGCACTGTCAGTCCCTCCTGGCATCTTCGGGTGGGCACTCACTTCTGCTTAGAGCTCAAAGGCAGGTGGGGCATCACCAATGTAGAAGGGGCAGGAAGTGCCATCGCATCTTGGACCAGCCTCTGTTTACACCGCGTGAACACCATCTGACACCGGCTGCCCACCAAGTGGGCTCAGACTGGAGGGCAAGAAGAAAGCAGGAAGGAAGGGAAGAGGGAGAAAGGGATGAGAATGAACTTTTATTACGCTCCTACTCCGTCCCAGGCGCTATATCAGATACTTTGCTTATAACCTATCTCGATGGATCCTCACCATGTTCTACAAAGTTCTGTTAAATGGTCTGTGAAGTACTTATTACCATCCTCATTTTAATTGATGAGAAAACAGATCCATAGAGATGACCTGACCTGCCTAAGGTCACATGCTGAGATAACCCATGGCAGAACTGAAGTTCAGACTTGCCTGATTCCAACATCCGTGTGTGTGTATGCAGACACACCCCTTGCTCTGAAGATGTTCTTACAAGGAACTCTAACACATAAAAGAAGGATGGCCCGCCTATTCCCTCTCCTTCTCATCTCCTTCAAAGACCCTGTAGCTTCCTCTACATGTGAGACTTCAAGAGCACATTTTGAAAAGCACTGACAGGTATGGTGGAAAAACCTCTGGACTGGTTAGGACTCATCCCAGACACCAGCTTTTTCTATGATGGGAGAGAATAAAGAAAATGAAACAAATAAACTAAAAATAATAATAATAATAAATAATAATAATACGGAACACCCAAGTCCCAGTATCTACATAGAACTGAACACAGAAGAGGTACTTAATAAATATTTGTTGAATGAATAAATAAATGACCAACACTGAATGGCTAATTCAAATAACTGCAGTAAAGATAAGTGGAAAGTTTGGATTCCTGGGTTTCTTTTTCCTTGAATCATAATTTCCCTTCACATCTGCACAGAATCATGTTCCCTGTGCTGAGGCGTTGGGGATGGTTTGCTGGCAGACTGCCTGCTAAGATATGGTAGACACATTAGCACCACTTGATCTCTGGTCGTCCTATAGAAAGGATGTGCAAGGCTTTTAGGATTGCTGGGGAAACATGATGAGTGGGAGTGGAAGGAAATGCTGAATAAAAGCAAGGTAAGGATGTAATTCTTGCAATTCTAATAATGACATCTATTACCCTGTTAAAACAAAGTTCTCCAAAAAGGCACCGCATAAGGAGTACAGTCAACGATATTATAAGAGGTAATGGTACAGATGGTAGGTACACTTCTGGTGAACACAGCGTACCATAAAACTTGTCAAATCACTAAGATGTATACTTGAAACTTAAGTGACATTGTGTGTCAATTATACTCAAGTTTAAAAACAAAACAAACAACAACAAAGTTCTCCAGTGCCATTCCAGTTTACACAATACTGAGGAAGATGCTTTGGAATAGCATCTTGTGAGTCCCAACCCAAGAACAGGAGTGGAACTAGCATTTGTTGAGTTTTTCACAAGGGTCAGGCACTGTCCTTATAGGACAGTCATTTCTGGGGCTCTGCGTCCAGGTAAGCTTATCACCATAAGGGTAAGCATCCTGGTTTTGCTTCCAGAGAGACCCCACCCCCCACCTCTGCCTCCATATGCCATGTAGTATGGCGTCCCCTCCCACTGCAGCACCTGACTTGTGCCTGACCAATAAAAGCAAGCAATTTCCCCAGCTGCAGTGATTGGTTGGAGGAAGAGCATGTGACTCAGGCTGAGCCAGTCAGAGCTCATCAGAGGTAATCCTTCATTCCTTGCTTTCCTGCTAGATATTTTTTTAAAGATTTATTTATTTGACACAGAGAGATGCTTTCCTGATAGATTTAAAGGTAGGGTTGGAGGCATCCTTCTCTCATCTGAAATCGGAGAATGAAGCCAGTATAAAAAGGGAAACAGGAGGGCACCTGCATGGCTCAGGTTAAGGGTCTGCTTCTTGATTTCCGCTGGGGTCATGACCTCAGGGTCATGGGATTGAACTCTCTGCCCCCCCCCCCCACCGCCCAATCTCCCCTGCTGAGTCAGGCTACGTGCTCAGCTGGAAATCTGCTTAAGAGTCTCCCTCAGTGGAACTAAAAAGTATGGAAACAACAATACAAACAAAAAAGATCACTTCACTTGGTTGTGAATCCAGTCTGAGGATCACCCTGTGACTTCTCAATGGCAAGAGCAAAGAAATTCCACTTTTTTTGCTTAAGTTAATTTAAGTTGCATTTTCAGTCCCTGACAACCAAAAGAATCTGGAGGAACGCAGGCATTTCATACACTCCTCTTACTTGATGTTCCTATTCCAGTTATTCCAATTCTACAATAAACAAACCCAAGCCTGGAAAGGTCTATTTACTCGTCCAAAGTTACAGAGGGTATCAACCCTAATTTTAGAGAGTGAGGATAACTCTTAAACTGTCTGTGACTAAAATCACGCACAAGTCACTGTCATAAGTGCTGAAGAGAATGATTTGTGGAAAATCTGAGGATGGATAACTTGACACTTTTAGGTTACTTCAACATTGTGTGCATGTGTGCGTTCATTCAATGTCAAGGAAGAGATGGTCTCTGTAACCATTAAGAGCCTGGACTCTGAGATACATCCCTGGTTCAAGTCACTGCTCCGCCTCTATCAACTGTATGACCTTGGACAAATTAATTGTTCATTGCCTCTGTTTCCTCATTTGAAAACTGGAATGAGGCTAATGAGACCATTTGCCTTTGGGGATTACTGGATTAGACGAGTTAGTATATGAGAAATGCTTAGAGAGTGTCCCGCATACGGGCAGTGCTGCTATTGCTATGAACATAATCAGATGGGATGTTCCCCATATGTCCCAAATTATAAAAACATGTACCACTTTTGTGCCCTGTTCATTTATGCTGCCCTAAAAGACATAATGAAGTACACACTTACCAATCTTTTCTCCCAAGCCCAATCCTCCAATAAAGTCTTCATACAACAACTACTTCCAAGCCAGAGTATTAAAAAATTGCCCAAGTTAAGAAACCATTTCAAGACTCTCACAGTGTACTGTCATTATTCAAAGATTAGAAACGGTTTTTTTTGCAAGTACAGTATCAGCTTCTAAGCAGGAGCTGTTTCAGAGCCAAGTCACAGAGATACCATCACACTCACGAGGAGGGAGCAGCTACATCCTGGCCCAGAGGAGGAGCGATAAGATCCCTCGCTATCAGCACGGGTAATTGCAATTCCTTCAGTGGAAATGCCCTCTCACTGCATTTTGCAATTTCTTGTTCCTAATGGGTCTATGGACTTGAATTATATTCACCCATCGTTTCCATCCTAGATACCCTTAGAGCTGGCTGGTCTAGAGGGAAGATCTTCCTGTTTGAAAAGAAAAGCAGACCTTGTACCAGAGAACCCATGTGGCCCCTACCATCCTCATTATCTTCATCCATTAAAGCTTGTCCCTCCAGAGAAAAAGAAACGGAAGCAGGCTTGCCAGCATCACCTAGCTCCTTCTAGTTCTCTGTTGAAATGCAAGGGATGAACCCCACCAAAGTCTTATCTTACAAGACACGGAATGGAATAATCAGGAAATTGGCTTTCTTCGATCCAAACAACAAAGACACCTGGTGAAAGGCAGATGGCAAGAAGTGGAAGAATCGTAAAAAGTGACAACATCTTTCACCTCCTCTGTATTGTAATGAGGAGGAACAGCTAGACGAAGATCTTAGGAGTGTCCAAGCAGAGCAAGTCCTCCCACCATTGTTCAGATGGGGTTCTGTGGTCTGGTCTACTAACTGCAAAATGACTGAATCACTAAGTAGGCTTTGCTTCTCTCCAACTCACACCATGTACTGTCCAGTGAGGATCACTTGATACAAGACTGATCAACTACAATGAGGTTTAGGTGCAAGTGGGGTAAAACCCTTGTTAACATAACTCAAATTAGCTAAAAGGACTTTTTTTTTTTTTCATCTAAACCAAAGCAGTCCAGGCCTGACCATGTTCCCCAAGAGGACTGAGGGTCTAGGCTTACCCTTTTTACTCCATCATGGTCCACGTCATGGTCCAAGATGGCTGCTGGATCTCCAACCATTATTTACATTTCAGTCAACAGGAGGGAAATAAGCCAGAAGACGGGACAAAGAATGCATGTAAGCATTTTTACAAAGTGTCTTGGAACCTGCCCATGTCCTCTACCTAATCTTTGTTAACACAGTTACCAGATACTGTAATGAATAGATACCTGGTCTAATGGACCTTACACACAAATCCATGTAATTATAGTCCAGATCCTTGTCCCCAGAGCAGGCAGAGTGGGTAAGCATCATCTCTTACTGAAAGTGTTACCTTAGCCAAACTTCTTGTCTGTGGTGCTAGACATCTCACACACAGAGACTGCCAGCTTCTCTAGAGCCTGTATTAAGGTTAGCATTTTCTCTTTCTCTTTCTTTTTTTTTTTTAACTACAAAACAGACTTGTTTGCATCTCAAAATTTATTTCAGATCATTAAAAAGCTTAAGTTGAATATTCCTTGAGACTATTACCTTATCTTTCTAATATTAATATTTCAATATTATTTATCATTATGTTCTTAAAATATAATCCTACTCTAGAAAACAGAAGAAGGGTCCAAGATCCTTAGGCCACAAATCCTTGATACCAACCTCGGTTTGCAGATGCAGTCTTGCCACAGAAAACCTCCCTGGTTGGTTC
This sequence comes from Mustela lutreola, assembly GCF_030435805.1. Classification (NCBI taxonomy): domain Eukaryota; kingdom Metazoa; phylum Chordata; class Mammalia; order Carnivora; family Mustelidae; genus Mustela; species Mustela lutreola. The sequence continues at coordinate 74,635,428 of NC_081301.1, forward strand.
CCCTATCTTCTTCCTGCATCTGGCAACCTGGAAGGGGGTGAGGGGCCCAGCACCTTCTACCTCTCTTATATTGTTCTTGGCTAAAAAATAAGGATCCCAATTGTGTGGTTGGGCCTAGTGGACACTCTAATGTGGGGTGTTTCTTTAGCAGGTGAATAATTCTTGAGCTGTGATCCAACATTTAAAACAAGGCAGCCTGGACTCATAGCTCAGTTCTGGCATTTACAGGGTGTGTGACCCGGAAGAATTACTCTCTGCATCAGGTGAGTAGGGGTCAACATATGTGTCATCTACATCAGGTGGCTTCTGAGATGAAATGACACCATAGGTGTAAATGTTTAGCAACAAATGCCTGATGGATAATGATGTACGAAGTGTTAACCATGATCATTTGGTTTATGTTTTAGAGGCTGCTTGTGTATGGAAAAGTTAAGGAGATAATATCTTTGCCTTTTTAAAGATAATTAAAAGAATTCACTCAATAAATATTTGTTGGTAAATTACTATGGTTTATCTCAGTTCGGTACTTTCACTGATAGAGGTAAAAGGGAGAGAGGAGGGAGGGAGGAAGAGAGGCAGGAGGGCCAGCAGGGCGTGTGGCAGATGGCCTGGAAGCATGCTTTCGAGGACCTGAGTCCATCACTGAGAACAAGAAGACAAGTCCCTCCCTGAGTTTGTTATGCGTTTCCAATCCCCGGGGGTTGGGGGGAGGCTCTTCACTGCAGCTAATGGCTGTGTGTGCATCTAGGCAGAGAGCAGGTGCTCATCTACACAGACTAGTTAATAGCCATTAATAGCACTTAAAAATCCAATAAGCCCAGAAGGATGTTCTAACCATTCACACGAGAGCCAGAATTCTGTGAGGCCCTTCTGGGGCAGTAGCACACATCACCATCACCATCACCGTCCTCATGCCCGTCACTATCCTCAATGGCAAGCCTTCCTGCCTAAGAACCAGTCACACAAACATTTTTCTGACCCACCCTGTGTTCTAGACACTGTTCCAACACTGAAGATAAAAAGATTAATGAGATCTGCTTACTGGTCCTAGAAGCGTACAGAATGGAAGGCAAAGCTGTCTGGAATTGACCATAATATAGTGTGATAAGAGCTATGGGAGGAAAAAATGAACTAAATTCCACAGGAGACTGTGATTAATGGTCTGTTTTCTGCTTGAAACTGGACCTCCTTTACATCAAATATTGTCCAAGAGCAAAGAGATTCAGCAAACAAAACAGCAAGGATGGCACACAGAAAATGAACACAGCTAACCACAGATGAACATGCTTCCAAAAAAATCTTATAAAACTCAAGGGAAAATGGGAGACTGTGTTAGTATGTGCCCTTTCCCTGGCCAGACTTCAAACACATCACGTATAAAATAGAACCATTTAAAAAAAAAATTCTAAGCTGGATTTAAAATAAAGATTTGAATATCCTTCGGCACCAGGAAATTAAAAAAGAAGTTAAAAGCTAGAGAGTTATATTTTATTTTATTTTATTTTTAAAGATTTATTTATTTATTTGACAGAGAGAGATTACAAGTAGGCAGAGAGGCAGGCAGAGAGAGAGAGGAGGAAGCAGGCTCCCTGCTGAGCAGAGAGCCCGATGCGGGACTTGATTCCAGGACCCTGAGATCATGACCTGAGCCGAAGGCAGCGGCTTAACCCACTGAGCCACCCAGGCGCCCGAGAGTTATATTTTAGAGATACCATGGCTGCCCGAAGAAAAGGACTAATGGTATCAGAGACGATGAAAGAATTTTGAGGAGCTAAGGTATATGGCCTTGAAACAGACCCTGGAAAGGTTATTTGCTTTGAGAAGGAAGGATCTAGAAAAACAACAACACTATAATAGCATATAATAAATGGCAAGGAAATATATCCCTTTCATGCCATTGGATGGACAGAGCTAAAAAGTATATGCCTGTGCCATATGTGAGTTAAAGATCTCAAGGACACCCTTCCCTGCCTGGTACCATGATGCCAATCCCAGGGAAATGGTCCTGAGCAAGTACAACCCATTGGACACTGGATGGAACAAAGCAAAATCGCTCTATAAGGATGCTTCCACATTCCAGGGGTTGGGGATATCCACAGAGGAAGAAACAGCTCCATCTGATGATGAACTCATACCCCAAAGTGAAAAGCCATAGTAGGGAACTATCCCTTGTGAGGAAAACCCAACAGATATAACACAAGGTTATAGCAGAATGTCTGAAAGAGACATTTTAATTTTTTTTAAAGATTTTATTTGTTTATTTGACAGACAAAGATCACAAGTGTGGGGGGAGCAGGGTCTCCACTGAACAGAGATCCCGACACAGGGCTCGATCCCAGGACCCCGAGATCATGACCCAAGCAGAAGGCAGAGGCTTTAACCACTGAACCACCCAGGTGCCCCTGAGAGAGATATTTTTTAAACCAACAAAACTATACCAAAAAATTGCACATGCCAACTTCACATAGCTAAATAAGCTAACATACTTAGTATGACTGAATGTAGGAAGGGCTTCACCCAAAGACCACCCCCCACACTAGTGCTCGAACTTCAAATTTTAGTAAATCATTCCTTCATGTGAAACATTTTCTTCTTTCAGCTATCCTTTTAAAATATGCATATACTCCTGGGAAAATTAATACAAGCTAGCCTTTCTCAAATTTCAGTGTTTATTGGAATCATCTGTGGAGCTCTTTTAAAATGAGCCCTACCCAACAAAATTCTGGTTTAAGTGAATTTAGCACGAGAGCCAAGAATCTGTATATTTAACTAGTGTCCCAGGTGATTTCCAGAGAGGCTCAGGAAGGCAGTACAGGGAGGATGGGTTTGAACTGCTGACCAAAGGGTCTCCTGTAGGAACAGTTTAAGGGGCTGGAAGGCAGCATGCTTGGGAACGTTTAGTTACGAATTCTCTATTACATGGTAGAATAACTAGAACTCTACATAGTCCATAGATATTCTTACACACACACACATTTTTTTAAAGATTTTAATTTATTTATTTGAGAGACAGTGAGAGTGAGTGAGTGGGAGGGAGAGGGAGAAAGAGTCTGAGGCAGAATCCGTGCTGAGCGCAGGCCCAACTTGGGGCTCGATCCCACGACCCGGAGATCATGACCCGAACCAAAATCAAGAGTCGGATGCTTAACCGACGGAGCTACCCAGGTGCCCCAATTTAAAAATAATTTTTAACATCCTAATCTAGTTATTGGTTGTAGAAGTGAGAAGAAAGGAGATAGAGAGGAAAAGGGAGTGTTGCTAAGTCAAAAGTTAAGAATTAAGCAAAAACAAGGAGGAATTATTATCTTTATTATATCTGTCAAATATAGCTTGGCAATTCAGAGACATTTACTTGCCAAACATCCATGGACTCTTCCACATTTCCAGACAGTGGGTGTGGCTATGTGGTTAGTGCTGGCAGTGACCAGAAGGAGTATATGTGCCTTATAGAACTAACCCCTAAGGGCTATGTGGAACTCTCTGGCACTGCATTTCTCTTCCCCACAAATGGCAGTCAATTGCCCAGTAGGGTCACCTGACCCCAGTCAAGCTTGCATGATCCATAAATACACCTTTGTCACTTTTAAGTCACGGAAATGGAGGGGAGAGAGCATTTGTTATCACAGCATACCCTAACTTGATACAGTAGTCTCTAAGAGGGAGAAATAGGTATCATCTTGTTAAAGCCAATGGCCACCCATGCCCTAGTAGTTATAGATAACGACTCCTGTCTTGAGCCCTCTTCAGCTGTTTATTTTCCACCACTGCTTCCAACATCTTTAAATTGCTAAAGATAAGGAGTGCCTGAGTGGCTCAGTCAGTTAACTGGTCAACTCTTGATTTCAGCTCAGATCACAATCTCGGGTTGGTGAGGTGGAGCCCTGTGACAGGTTCTGCACTCAGCACAGAATCTGTCCCTCTCCCTCTGCTCCTCCCCTGCTCACTCTCTCTCTCTCTCTCTCAAATAAATACATAAATAAAATATTTTTAAATGAATAAATAAATAAATTGCTAAAGATTAATAGAGATTCCCAATAACCTCCAGAGTTCTATTGCTTACGCATTTGCTTATCATACTACCTGATCCTTTAGGAAGAGTTCCATAAAGCTCTACGTGGGTGTGTGTGTTAAGATGTTACTTTCAGGAAACAAAGGATTCTGTTTTCTGATCCGTAGAGGCACTTACTGTCAATATACATCTCAGCGACCTCTGCAGAGTTTGTTTCCTTTTGCTATAAAGAGAACAGCAGAACCGAGCAGATGTTCTGGCCACTCGGCAACTGCTTGATTTACAACGTGACACCAAATTTATGAAATCAGCTGGGGGACCCCATGGCATCTTAAGGTTTCAGGAAAGGAAATTCACTGATTTGAGTCAACCCAGGTTCCATGTTGTCAACTAGTCTGCAATGGGAAGGTGCTGTGAGTCCCCAAAGGACAGCCATGGAATTTGGGGGAGGGCAAAGAATGAACATAAAGCAACATGCTTCCTTCCTTGACAGGACCAATGGGAGGGCCAGGAGGAAGAGGAAACATGGAGAAAAATCCCAAGAAGGAAGGAAAGAGATCCCATTTTTCAAACTTATATTTTCCCCTAGGTTTGCCTTCTAACCCTACCCAGCACAGGGAGGACTCGGGAAACTTTTCCACCCACCGCAGTGAGGGAACACCTGCCTGGGTTCATGTGGAAGGTTGCACCATTCCTTCTGCATCCTTCCCATTCCTGTTGTGCTCACAATAAAATATGGGGTCTCTGTGGGTTGAAAAGAGGTCTGGTTTGGAGATTAGTGAGCTCAAGAGAGCCAGATAAAGTTTGACAACATGAGAGTTGAGAAGTCTGTCCTGAGGCAACACACTTAGTAATTTGCAATGTTTCAGTGCAGGAACTTGTAAAAACACAATCCCCACATCTATTGTTTTCTGCTTCTAAGTGGAGTGCATGGTAATTGCATTTTAAAAGATCTCTTTGAACTCCTTTGCTTTTAAAAAAATTACAAAATCATTGCCCATGAAGTTTTCCAGCCACCTTCATGATAAAAACAAAAACAAAAACAAAACTCAAGTGTCCCATAGACCTTGCAACATTTATGAAGAAATGAAAGTATACAAGATCAAGAGGAGAAAGTAACCAGAGGAACAGGGGAAAGACAGTTTTAGACACTTTGAGCCTGAGATGCTAATGGGAACACCCTACACTAGAGTGACAAATTTGATTATTTAAAAATTTGAAAGTCTGTGTGACAAAATCACCACAAATAAACATGAAAGACAAGCAACACATTTTAGGAAAATACACAATGTACTAAGTAAAAGATTTTTATCCCAAATATATAGATTTCCAAAAATCTATGAGGACCATATCTCCATAGTTAAATGAGCAAAACTATGAACAGGCAATTTGCAGAAGATTTACAAGTATCTATAAACAGATGGTGAAAGGTCATTAAGAATATGGTGAACCTTATTTATAATAAATGAAATGAACATGAACAACCCAATAGCAAAATTTTTGCCCATTGACTTTGCAAAAAAAAGGGGGGGGATGGTTTCAGATATTGAGGATGCTATGAAGAAATAAGCATTCTCATTCAATGTGGAAGAAATATAAATGTTAAAGCCTTTTGTGCATAAGGAAAAACAATTTGGCAGGAGCCATCACAATTTTAAATGTGCCTGACACGTGCAATAGTTTCACTGCTACCAACCTATCCTAGAGAAAAAATACACACATGCCCAAAAAGCAGGACCCGGCTATTCTTGGCTGCTTGGTTTGTAATACTGACCACTGGAAACAATTCAAACATCCATCAATAAGGGAGCGGTTATGTATATTATGGCACACCCTTACAAAGAAATGTTTTGAAAAGAATGTAGTAGATTTTTATATGCTGATATGGGAAGATCTCCAAATCAAAAAGCAAGTCAATTGGTAAAATACAGAACATGTGAGCCTGTTAAATTACATGGAAAAAGGACCGGAAACCTATCTATCAACATGTTAACATTGTTTTCCTTTGGGATGGATGATGGTTATGGGAAAGATGCAAGGGTTACTCTTACCTTTTACTTCAACCATTTCCATATATGTTTCACTACAAGGAATTTCAGGAGACAGGAAATTGATGGAGTACGAGGCAGGAGAATCCATTGGCTTTTACTGTTTAGAAGACAAGAACAGTGCAGTGGTGAAGCGTTCTTGAATCGTATTTCCCAGTTTCAAATCCTGTCCACCCTGCTCTACTAAACACAGTGTGAACTTTGGACAAGTTTCTTAATACCCTGGCCCTCTGCGTGCTCATTTTTAAAGTAGGATTGGTGGATTCTACTATAAGTGATACCATACAGTGTTTGTCTTTCTCTATCTGCTTTATCTCCACAAGACAGCATGATGTCACTGAGAGGGGGAATCTAAAAAAGCCAGACTTATAAAAGCAGGGAGAGTAAAAGGGGCGAGGGGCAGGAGGAATTGGGGAGATGTTGTGTAAGACCACAAACTCGCACCCAGTCAATCAGTGAGTCCCGGAGATCTAAAGCACAGCACAGTGATTATAGACAACAGCATTGTATTACAAACTTCAAAGTTGCTAAGAGACTAGATCTTAACTATTCCCAGTACACACCAAAAAATGGTAATTGCGTATGATAGAGGTGTTAGTTAACACTAACAGTGGTAATCATACTACAATATATAAGTTCACGACATCAACCCATGTACACCTTAAACTTATGCAATGTCATATATCAACTCTACCTCAAAAAGAAAACACCCCAATTTCAAAAATAAATAAAGTGGGATTTGTGGTGTTCCATATGTACTAGTGCTGTTATTAATATCACTTTGGGTGGCGACAGTTTATGTTCTGTTTCCTTCTTTCAGAGGCCAATCACAATAGTTTGGAAACAAATAATATTTACATAATAAAATAGTACTGATCATTGTTAATACTCAGAAGAACACATGGATGATTAATGGAATAATTAATCATATCTATAAAACAGAAAGCAAACGTTAATAATACTGGCATGGTAACAGCAACGGTTGGGGGTTCCTGGGTGGCTCAGTTGTTAAGCGTCTATCTTCAGCTCAGGTCATGATCCCGGGGTCCTAGGATCAAGACCCACATTGGGCTCCCGGCTCCATGGGGAGCCTGCTTCTCCCTCTCCCACTCCCCTGCTTGTGTTCCTTCTCTTGCTGTCTCTCTCTGTCAAATAAATGAATAATCTTTTAAAAAATTAAAATAAAAGCAACTGTTGTTAAAGTTATGAAAATAACCAGAAGAAGAATAGAAAAGAAGAACTAATTTTAAAAATGCAAGGAGAGGACTGACACTCATTCACATAGGGTGATTTGGCTGTAACATTTCATAGTGGAGAAGACTAGATCCTGTCCAAAGTGGGTGAGTCAAGAATTAGAGATATGCCCCTCTTATTTCAAATATGGGACCGGACGTCAGGAGCACTAAAAAAATAAATAGTTCAAATAATTTTCCTCAAGGAGAAGCATCAGGGAGACTTATTGTAATTGAATTTTATAATAGAATGTGTTTTTTCCCATGATATCCAAAAAACTAGGAAGCGCTTACATAGCAGAGGCATTGTAGTGTGTGGTGTGTTTGTGTTGATTGTCTACAAATTCCATAGGTGGAGAGCTATGGCCCCCAAACCTGATGGCAGTTACTGTCACTGGGGAAGGAAAGTGGGTAGCTGAGGGACAGGACTAAGGTGAATACTTTTCACTAAATCCATTTTGGATCTTTAAAATGTTATGCCATGTTCATATATCACCTACTCCCCAAATAATAATTTTGTAAAACCTCTGCCTTTCACAACACAGCCCTGTCCAAAAGAGTAGAGCCCTCAACTTCAAAATACAAGGGCTACCTGGGCTTGTACCACTCTCTAGTTCCTGTGTCCATACTCACGGTTCCTCTTCCATCAACCCCAGCAGAATCCTCACCCTGGTAACCTCCAGAACTTCGGGAAGAACAAGTGTACCCCCTTACAGAGGGGTATGAATGCACTTTCGGACTGTCCAGTTTTGCAAAATGTTACCAAGCATGAAAATTGCTCATCTCCTCCCATGTTCTGGTTATTCAACAACTGTGTTTAGAGAAAATTGCTAAGCAATATATGTGACTGTTTCCAGGGCGAGATGGAAGGATGTCATGGGCTGGTGGCTGACCCATAACCAGGGCCGGGGATAGGGGCAGAATCGTCTGTGTCCAGATTTCTCGGACCTGTGTCTATAGATAGGAAGACTGGTCAAGTACAACCAGTACTCTTTTAATAAGTATCATAATTCCAAAGTAATGGACGAACACAGACAATGTTTCAAGATAACCAAAACAATTGTAATAACACAAGAAAGTATCATTGATTTCTTTTGCTGGCAAAGTTCCAGGGTTGTAAGAACAGCTAATATTAGGGAGGTTTTTTGCCTACATTCATAATTGAAGGAAATGCTTTATTTTAGCTTGAGGTTAGTGAAAATAAATGTGTATTTGTTCCCATCCGAGATCGTGAACACCTTAAATTTTATCTGTGGACCCAAGATGAAGACCTTGTTCTAGATCCAAGTATACCCAGAATCATAAACTCTATCTAGGAAGGGATAGGCTTGATCTGCAGCCAGGCTTGAAGCCTTAGACACATTTTGAGAGCTGTTTCAGACAGCAGCCTCATGTCAGACTACAGAGGATTCCATACTGACTCAAAGTCCAATACATTAAAATTCAAAGGAAAAAAGCTCTACTTTTAAATAGATTACCTGGGATATGTAGCATATGTCATGGTTTTGAGCAATTAGAATTGTTCTCATTCACTTTATCTCCCCAGGCTAGTGAGAGATGATTACAGAAACCACAAGTTAGAGATATTTTGAACTTTGGTAAAACTTTAGCTGAATGGCCTGCTTTATACTGCCCACCCAAGGATGTCAGCATGCCAGCCTGTCTGTTTTAAAACATGGCCTCAAGTTTTTAATCTTTGGGAGGTTTTTGTTTGTTTGTTGGTTGGTTGGTTGGTTTTGTTGTTGTTGTTGTTGTTTGTTGTTTGTTCTTTACCTTCTTCCCATCAATCTTGAATTAAGATTGGCTTGTGAACATTTTGGCCAATAGCACCCTATAGAGGTGATGTTAGTTGACTTCCAAAGTTCGGTTATAGAATATTATGGAACTCCTGCTTTGTTTGCTGGAAATACTTGCTCTTGGAGTTTTGAGTCACCGTGTAAGAAGTCTTTCCTGAGGCTGCCATGCTGCGAGGAAGCCCAAATCACGTGAATCCCCTATTTGGGACTGTCAACCGTTGTGGTACCGCATTTGGCAGTCCCAAATAGCCTGGGCTTCACATATGTGAGTGAAGGAACTTCCAGATGATTCCATTCTCTGGCTGGAGATGTTCAGTTGAGTCCCCAGTCACCGAGGAGCAGAGCCAAGACATTTTTGCTTTGCTTAACCAAAATCCTGACCCAAATTCATGAGAATAACAAAATGATTGTGTACTGTGATGCCATGAAGCTTGAAGTAGTCTATTATACCACCAAAAACAACAAAACACAAAAGAAAATCTAGTATCTAACAGGGGGAAGCTGGTAGAAAATTTGAAGCTGTCAATATGCAGACATAGTGACGAGACACTGGTAAAAATTCATCAGAACATCCCCAACCAGACCCTTTTATATACATTAAATCGTTGTTCTAAACCAACATATTAGCTATAGGCCAGAGGTCCAAAATCCAATTGCCATAAGCACTTATCATATGTTACTTCTGATCAATGTGAAATCTGACCTTTTCCTACCTCCTTTTCCCCATCCACCAGTTGCATGCATAAGACTCCAAGGCTCAGATAGCTAAGCCATGAGAGAGGAGGAACCTGAGTCCCTGAGTCATTGATTGTGTGAAGGAAGCACATCTACTCCCAGACGCCCACGTTGGATTGTTACGTGGGTGACGTAATGTGCTTCTATATGTTACTGAGTCACTGGACTGTCCAAGTTTATTCGTTATAGCATCTAATGTTACCCTAACTGATACAGCAACTCACACTTGACCTCAATGTCAAGAGAATAATAAGCAGGGGTAGAGCCTATGGAGAATATAAGAACATCAGTCCCAACTCCGCTCCAGCCAATTTTTATCATGTGGACATGTGGAACCAGTTGCCAGATGTTCCTATTTATTTGAGAGATGCCAGCAATCCTTATTTTTATAGGCAGTCTTGAGCTTAATGGTTTACATGATTTAAGAAGAAGAAGAAGAAGCCGCCAAAGAAAACTCACCTTCCAGCCTATTTTGCCACTTTGCCCCTTTCTGGGCTGTAGACCAAGACTGCTGGGATCCCTTTGTAATTAGGGTGTTAGATGAAGGGGCTAACCGCTGTTGAAAATCCACTGTATGGTGCCACATGTTTATCCCATCTGTCGCATCTTCGTCAGAGCTGTCATCTTGGAACTTCTCTCCCCCTCAGCAGCCTTCCGCTTCAAAAGACTAAAGTTCTTCTTTTTCAGCTCAGTGTCCAGATCCCCTAGAGTCTGGCCCTCACCTAATCTCCTGCAGTATCTTCCTCCAGCTGCATCAGACTCTGCCCTCCTGTGTGTCTTCTAAACCCTGTGATTTGCTCACGCTGCCCGACAGAACACATCCTCCTCATGGTTCAAGGGTCCACTAATGGACCACACAGACGAAGGAGTGAGAAACCAAACAGATCTGTCCTTGGATTCTGTGATGCTTACTGAGCAGCCTTCCTGAAGTCACCTAAGCTTCTCCAGGCTGCACACCGTAGAGGCTGAAAATGCCAGAAACCCCAGCCGTCGATTCAGCTAGCTCAGGAGTCAGCGAACTCTTTCCAGAAGGGACCGGAGAGTAAATATCTTCAGCTTTGCAGAACATGTGGTCTCCGTAAGCTCTGCCACTATAGTGTGAAGGCAGCCCTGGTCAACACACACAAACAATTGGACCTGGCTGTGTTCTAGTAACACTTTTATTTATGGATGCTGAAATGAGAATTGCATTTAATTTTCATGTCAAAATATTATTTTGCCTTTAAATTTTTTCCAGCTATTTAAAAATATAAAAACCATTCTTAATTCATGGGCCAAACATGAGCAGGTGGCTGGTCAGATCTGCCAACCTCTTACCTAGTTTATGGCCACGTGACTAATCCTGGCCAATGGGATCTGTGGCCACGTTCTCTGGAGTGGGTTCCTGGAAAGGTATCCCCTTCATTGGTCCTCCCACACTGGGCACACACACTTGTCCTCTCTGCCCAGACATGGTCTTACCTCCATCCAGTGCCAACCTGGGCCATTAGAGGCGATGGGCCATTAGAGGGCATTAGAGGCAATGCTGGTGACTTAGCCAGGATATTGAAAGAGAGGTGACAGATAGAAAGACCCTAGATCCTTGTTGATATCATTAAGCTGCCAAAACAACCCTGAAACCGTCCGACTCTAGACTTTATTTCACAAGAAAAGGAATTTTCCTCATTGTTTAGCTGGGTGTTTTGCAGTGGTGTACCAAGTAGGGGGAGCAGTCTGCCCCGGATGTAGGCAGTAAGGGAGTGTGTGGTTTGCAGGGGATTTAAAAACAGTAATAAAACCAACAAAAATTCCATCTGTTTTTTTATTACCAGTATGCGCCAGCAAGTCTAAATGATAAAATATGATATCATATATTATATTATATAATATATCATAATATATATTTATATTATGATAAAATACTCACCCTGGTTTGGGTCCTCTGCTCCCACCAATCCCCAGTCTTGTTCCCCAACTAATACTTTGTACCTTGCACTCAAGAAGTACCTAGTTGATATGCACATCCCAGCACCCAGCATGGTGTCTGGACCTTAAAATATTTTGCTGAAGTGCCGAAGAACCCACGACCCACACACATGCACACAAGGACATAGACGAATCCACACAGCAGTGAGTCGGGTTGTAATTGCATTCTACGGACTTAAGAAAATGAAGAGTTCTTCAGTTTCTGCTACTTGACATTTCTCAAACCCGCAGGGGAATCATGAGGTCTCTACCCTATTGTGACCCCACATAGCTTTACCATGGTTTCTCAAGGCCTGGCTGGTGGAGAAGGGTACATTTGCTTGAAGTGAAAAAGAGAAGAATCAGAATAAACTTAAAACAGCGTACTTGAATTTAATTGAGAAATTCAGTGTCCCCAGAGAAGAAAATCAGCCCAACCTAGAAAAATGTAGCCCAAGTCCCTAGGACTTAGAACCATATGAAGTGGTGAATGGGCTGCTGGAAGTGGGCACAGCTCCTAGGCAGTGAGCCTTGCTCCCCTGGCTCTGCTCTGGGATGCCCAACCATAATTTAGCATGCTTTAGAGCTGTTTTCTATTAAAAATGGGTACCCATGAATTACACATCGAGCTTTAATTTTTACCCAGACCCTTTCCCAGTTATATTGTCACTGTGCTATAAAACCACACACACACACATTCGTGCATAGACAGTCACACACACACATGCACGCATCACACAAAAACACATGTGTTGACAAAAACACATGTGTAGAGATGTGCACACTGATGCATATATGTAGGTGAACATGCAGCACCCATGTGTGGACAAAGACACACTTGCCTACACAAGCAAGGCAGGTGTATACACATACACATGTCTGTGAACATGAAGACGTATATGTACACGTGTACACATAGAACAAATACACGTCCATACTCACATCTCTGAGCATCTGGCCATGAGATTTTTTTTTTTTTTTTTTTTTTTTTGGTTTAACTTAGTAGAGCAGAGTTATTCAGGAAGGCTCAACACTCAGATCAAACTAGTTTGAAACCTGGCTCCAACTCTTCCTAGCTGTATAATTTGGGACAAGTTATTTAACTTCTCTGAACTAACCTTCATTCCTGTAAGATAAAATTTGAATAACAAAAGTCCCTTGATTGATAGAGTTCTTGCAGGGATTAGATGAGATGGTATTTGTAAATGTTCCACAGAACCCCTGTCCCATCCCTACTATCAATGCCCTTAGTATTATCATCAGCACCCCCTTGTGTTCTGTTTTCTATCAGTCCCAATGAATTTTTATATATTCATTGCGTTTTCCCAGGGCAAAGAGAGAAGGGGAAAAGGTCAGCATGTGGGTTACAGAACAATATCAAGTGGGAAAGGAAGTACCCACCATAGCAAACTCAACGACCAAATAAGTACTCCCCTGACGGAGTCCCTAACACCAAGCGGGCTGAGTCCCACAGTTCAGAAATGAGGTGAAGAACGGATCAGGGAAAGAACACTCAGGCGTAAGCTTTCCTCGCCGTCCCCACCCCTGTAAGTTCAAGATTTCACACAAAGCTTTGGTTTCTAACAGTAAACATAGATCTACATTTGTCTGCATCCTACTAAACAATCTTGTGGCCACTTTGACATAAGTTTCAAAAGTTCCTGAGTGACTTGGGTATACATTCATCTTCCCTTTCTTGGTATCCCAACCCTGCTTTCTACATGGATGCCCTCCCCTATTGCTCCTGTGTCTCTCTACTCCAAGATTAGAAAGTAAAGGAGGTTTGAGCTATCCACATAGTAGTGTATTCGTATGAATCCTATCTAGGGATGGTCTTGACACAAGAGATTGGGAACAGGGATCGAGTGTTTGTAGATATTTCAGGATTTAAATGTGTACGTGGTGGGAGGCTGTTTTGGGGAGGGGGATAGAAGGGATAGGGTGGGAATCAAGTTTTTAGGACAGAAGGTCTGGCCCAAAATAGGAAATAGGGAAAGGGGAGCACAAAAGAGAGGATGATTCAAGACCCTCACATTTCAAGAGGGGTCGCCAAGCTAGGCTCCAGATGCTTTTCCTGGTTCTAAACATTTTGTCAAAGATGCTTTGGTGATTTTTCTCAATACAAAAAGAAGGGTATAAACAATAAAACCCCAGAAGAACATAGAGAAGACCAACATATTTACACAAAGCAGCCACCCAATCAGCTATTTGTGAAGTCTTACAAGACCCAGGCAAATAGATAACCAGAGGGGGCAGCGAGTGGGGGAGACAAGAACCCAGGATCAGACACACAACACGTTCTGTTGCATTTGCCTGTTTCAACGCAACAAGGTTTGTGGGGATCTCACCACATGTAAATGAAACCTTGTTTCCTCCCTTAACTATCACAATAATGACAGTGGCAGTACATAGGACACTGGGTTTGGGTGCTACAAGGAAGCCACGGCTTATGGTCTCTCTGGAAGCCAACAGGAAAAGCCCAGGATTCATAAAGGTTAAGAAATGTAGCCTCTGCTTCATAAAACTCATCCCTGGGTAGCTCAAACTGGGTACAAGGGGTATTTTTCTTAAAGCTATCCTTAACCAACTCGTTTTTTTGAGCACACACATACTTCTGCCCCACACACACCCTGTTGCACATAGTGGGTCTACCCCAATCCAGTGAAGGATGGATCTATAAAGTGAGTCCTGAGCCCCAGGATTAGAAGTCCAGAACAGGTATCCTTTATTACATGTAAAGACAATCCTCAGCTGATCTTGGCTTCCCCTCTGCATCTTTCCCCTAGCACAGCCTCTCCTCACCCTCCTGCACCATTTCCTGTTCAGACCAATTTCTAATCTTCCAGTAGAAAGACATCAAGTCACGGGGCCACCAAATGAAGACCTAGTCTCTCGTGGAACGTAGAAGGTGGAGCGGTTTCAACAAGACCCAAGGGCAGGAAATCCAACTCCAACTGTCATAAAGCGGATAGGTCAATAGGTTACGCCTTCTGATGTTCTCCACTGTGATCGAACAAAAAGCCTTTTGCTCTGCAGAAGGGGAGCTATGGTCGACTGAGCCCTGAGATTGCTCGTGTACCCGAGAACCCCATGCAGGAAGGAGAACCTGAAGATTCAAATGCACAAAAACACAAAATCAGAATATTTATACTATCAAAAAAAAAGTTACACAAGATACGTCATATGCACACAGGTCGTGCAGTTGGTATCCTGGACAAAGTGGAGCCCAAGGTGTGGTTATGCAAGGGAACAAATAAAATTCTATCGGCTCAGAGTGGGGTGGGCGTCAGCTTAGCAGCAGCAGGTCTGACACCTTTGTCTACTGTCACAAACCGTGGCTTGGTACAGTCCTCAGCACTCTCTCCCCAGAGCGGGTTATGAGACAAGATGTGGGAAAACCCTGCCTCACCTCCGAGAGTCTCCATCCCACAGGAGCCAATGGTTTGAGCTGTTGGCCCCATCAATCGGGTCTCAGGCTCAATCTCTACACTCTGGCATGGGGGAAGTTATTATGACATCTCCTTTGAAAAGAAAACCACTTCCCTCTCCAGGCCACTTTCAAAAGCCAGAGATTCTGGGGACAGAGACTAAGAAAAAGCACCCAGCAAAAGTTGCTCCCCAAAACCCTCGGGAGCATTTGGATTGAGCAAGATTGGAGTTCATTTGCCTCGCCCCTTCTCCCACCCTGCTAAGAGGGAAGGGGGTTGATGTTGTGGACCCCGGAGATGCATGGAAGAGCCCACTGCCTCCTACCCCTACCACTGTCCCCACTTTCTCTACTCTGCCCATGGATGCTTGCTCTTCAAATCTTCCTGATGGCAAAAGGTGAGCCTCCACCCACTCTAGCTCAGCGCTCGGCCTCATCTTCTTTCTCCGGGATGTAGGTCAGCTTTCCCTGGGAAAGGGAAACCTTCTGGGGACTGGCTGTTGCTCTGGCAGAAGTGACCCTTCTCAGGCTGCAGTGGCCCTCCACGATGTAGCACCTGCCCCCGGCTCTGATCTGTACTTCTGCCTGTTCTTCCCTTTGGGCGCCTCTCACTCACTGATGGTGAGTCGGATAGGGTCCTGGCCCTTGGCCGACTTCTTAAAGGTAAACTGCACCGCACCCCCCCACAACCATGTGCAACTTCCTCTGGTCCACAGAGACACCACCAGGGGCTCAAGGGCAACCCCGACGGGAAGCCAAACCCCACGCATGTGCTGAACCACTTACAGATGCCAACCCCTAGCAGTGGCTGCAGCTCCTTGGTCCACACAATGGCCTCCTCCCAGGCCTTGGTGCTGCCACCTGAAAACTGCTGGTTTGACATGGAGACTTGAAACCGTGCATGTCATTACCTGGTTCCTAAGATTCAAAGGACCCAAGGGTTTTGTGTGTGGCCCTACCTGTCAGAAGTAGATGAGCCCATTGGTAGACACCTGTCCCTCCCCCATAAACCCCCGCCTCCCCCTGCCCAGCAGCCTGCTTGCCTGCCCAAGCCACAGGGACCAGCACAGGCCCCGCCTCTGCGGGTGGAATGTCTGGATGGACTGGCTCCCTTCCACAGGCCCATCTTCCTGCACATGGGGTCTGTTCATGAGCTTTTCCAGGAATCAGACCAAAAAATCCTCATTTGGGAAGGAGGTTGGGATCATGCTAAGCTCAAAAGCTTTGGGGCTCCCTCAGGGATGGCCAGGCAGGAGATGTGGGGGATCTGTCACCCTAAGTCTTGACATTCAAGACAAAGATGTAGATGCCAGCCAGAAAAGCACACCCTTGACTTGAGCAGGATCCACAGCAGGGGAAGGGATCAAGAAGATGAGGTAGTAAATGGTGAAATGACTCAAGTCAAGGCAAGGGTGATGATGGGAAAGAGGAATGGGACATTTTCATGGCACGATCTTAAAGCTGGCCTAGGACTTAACTAGAACAATCTACCTCCAATTAGCTTGCTCTCTTTCTTTCTTTCTCTTTCTCTCCCTCTCTCTCTTCCTCTCTCCTTAAGAGCACATTCAACAAGTTGCTATATTTTCCTATTACTTCATGAACTAAAATTAAAAATAGGTTAAAGAATGGTTTATTATTAAGTGAGCCAAAACATCTGTGCCTTAAGCCAAGATCTACAATAAACAGTCTGATGCTATCTTTCCTTGCAGGAGTGCTGTTCTGTCTAAAAGTGCAGAGAGACATACACCAAAAATATTAAAGAAAGAAAATAAACAAACTAAAATCCAGTGAGACAAACTCCAGGACAAATCTGTTCCCTTTGGCCTCCTGAAGGGCAAGGAGGATTGCTGTCATTCGGAAATTGCTTTAATGCTTTCTCTTTGTCCAGACTCGTTGGCTTTCCTGAAATGTATAACCCTTTCATGTTTCACAAGTATGGACAAAACATGGTTGAAACCAGCAGCAAAGTAGTTTTAAATGGAGGTAATGGATGTAAATTCCTGATAATGGATGTAGCTTTGCTGGACCTTCCCAAAAAAGAGACGGAGAGGCTGGAATGAGGAAAACCAGTGAGAGGCTGGTTTTATCACTCAGGGAACAGTGATACCTCCAAACAAGGACAATTTGGAGATCATCTTTATTGATAGTTTTATATTCTAAAAAAAAAAAAAAAATGAGTCAACATGGAATTTGCCATCCATCTATGAAAAACATGCTTATAGACACATTTCTATTTTTTCCTATGGCTTCGTCCTTGTAAGCTGTTTCAGCTACCCCATCAAGATGATTAGTGTTTTTTTTGTGGGTGACAGCGACACCATTAAGAACTAGAAATACCTCCATTTATCTATCAGCAGGCATGAAAAAAGTGCTCTACATCTCAACAAGGAGAAACTCATCTGACTAGTAAGCCTAGATTGTCTTTTCAAGGGTAGGCAAAATGGTGCCAGCCAAACCCCTTGCAAAATGCTTTGCTACTAAGACTTAGGTAGGACCTGGGGTGCCTGGGTGGCTCAGTGGGTTAAAGCTTCTGCCTTAGGCTCAAGCCATGATCTCAGGGTCCTGGGATCGAGCCCCAGGTCAGGCTCTCTACTCTGCGGAGAGCCTGCTTCCTCCTCTCTCTCCCCGCCTGCCTCTCTGACTACTTGTGATCTCTGTCTGTCAAATAAATAAATAAAATCTTAAAAAAAAAAAAAAGACTTAGGTAGGACCCAGTGAGCTAGCAGGAGAGCAATGAAATCTGCAATGAAATCTGCTATCTGCAATGAAATCAATGAGGGCCTCAGAAAAACTGCAAAGGGAAGACTGGAGCTACAAACATCAGAAGTAAAATTAAAGATTTAGCTTTAAAATATTTGGTGGTAGTCTTGTGACTCTTAGGTGGCTCAGTTGATTAAGCATCAGACTCTTGGTTTCAGTTTGGGTCCCGGGATTCAGTCTCAGGGTCCCGGGATTGGGCCCCACATCAGGCTCCACACTCAGTGTGGAATCTGCTTGAGATCTTCTCCCTCTCCCTCTGTCCCTCCCAGTGCCCCCCACCACTTGCTCTCTAAATAAATAAATAAATAAAATTATAAAATAAAATTAGCCGTAGTATGCATAGTAATATGAGGCAATGAGAATGGTACTTTGTCTCTGTTGTCTTCCTCCCAAAACTCATAATCCCAGACTGACTATGAGAAAAACATCAGACAAATCCAAATTTCAGGAGCATTCTACAAGATACCTCAGTATCTTGTAGAGCATTCTACAAGATGCCCAGTACTCCTCAGTGTTGTCAAGGTCATGAATAACAAAAAAATGTCCAAGAAACTGACACAGGCCAGAGGAGTCTGAGAAGACATGACAGCTAACTACAATGTGGTATCTTGGATGGGATCTTGGAGTTTAAAAAGAACATTGTGGGGAAACTAATGAAATTTGAGTTAAGTGTGGAGTCTCACTATTAAAGTACCTACCTACACTGATTCGTTAGTTAAGCTGACATACCACAGAGATGTAAGCTGTTGACAGTAGGGGAATCTGGCTGAGGTCTATGTGGAAACACTCTTTATTAACTTTACAGGTTTTCCATAAATCTAAAACTTTTCTAAAACATCTAAGTCACTTTTTTATTTCAGTGGTCATAACAGAGAAGAAGTAAGTTGACCTTAGTTTAAAAACAAAGCCACCAAAATGTCCCAACATATTTGTGATTTTTCCATAGTACTCATAACTGAATTATTACTATTAAGGCAGGCTACATACCTTATTTAGCACTAGGACATGGTATAGAAGATTCATTCCTCCAGATAAAGCCCAACTGACTGCAAAGTATGGTGTTCGGCACTTGACCCCATGTCCACATCTGAGTGGTGCCCAGTTCTCTGGACCACACATTCATGGCCTGGTGATATCATCCACCCTGGCAGGAGAGGTTCACCAAAGTCCTAAAATGGAGTCCAGAAGAAAATCGAGAACTAAGGTTTGCTGTCATACACATGATTCATTCATTCTTTATTCCATCCACTTATTTGTTCATTTAATTTCATTCATAAAACATTCAAAGATATATTCAAAAATATTCATGGAGAAGGAGAGGCGCAAGATGGCAGAGGAGTAGGAGACTAAATATCATCAGGTCCCAGGAGTTCAGCTAGATAGTTATTAAACCATTTTGAACACCTACAAACTCAAGAGAAGATTGAAGAGACAAAGAGCAACAATTCTATGAACAGAAAATCGACCACTTTCTGGAAAGTAGAACGTGCAGAAAAGTGAATCCTAGAAAACGGGAAGGGAGACCACAAGGGGAGGGGGCCAGCTCCTGGCAAGCGGTTAAACAGTGAAGCACAAAATTAGAACTTTTAGAAGTCTGTTCCACTGAGGGACATCATTACAGAGGCTAAGCAGGGAGTGACGCCCTCGCAGGGACAGTGTGGTCTCAGAACCCACGGGGTCACAAAAGACCAGAGGTGTCTGAGTGTAGCAGAGTTCCCAGGTATCAGGATTGGGAAAGCCATTGCAGAGACAGAGCTGAGGAGGGTCTCTCAGCTCAGAATTGCTTTAAACCATGATCCAAGGTACAGTCGGACTACTGCTTTTGGAGCAGGGTCCCCTCAAGTGGCAGATCCAGAGAGACCCACCCCCTTCCTCCTCTGGGAGGAGCAGTGGAAGCGCACTGCAGGAATCTGCTGGGTTTGGAGACTCCAAATGGGGCTGTGTGCCTGAGATAGAAATGCTTGATCACAGGCCCAGTGAGCTCAGAGTGAGGCTGGAGACCATGGAGATGGGAGGGATTGACTGCTTTTCTCTAAGGACACACTGAGGTCTGAGGTCCCAAGCTCTCAGCTCCTCCAGGCCAGCGATTGGGAGGCCACCATTTTCATTCCCCTCCTCCAAAGCTCTACAGAAAACTTTCAGGGAACTAAAGCTCCTAAAATCAAAACTGTGCAGATTACTTAGCCTGGCCCCTGGAAAGGGTGCTGCAATTCTGCCTGTGGCAAAGACATTTGAGAATCACTCCAACAGGCCCCTCCCCCAGAAGATCAGCAAGAATATCCAGCCAAGACCAAGTTCACTGATAATGAGAACTGCAGAACTCCAGAGCTACGAGAATGCAGGACATAGAATTCATGGCTCTTTCCCCATGATTCTTTAGTTTTTCAAAGTTAATTTTTTTAATTTTTTTTATTCTATTTCTAAAATGTTTCCTCCTTCTTATTTTAACCATCTTTATCTACTTTATCTTAACACCTTTCTAAAAACTCTTTTAATTTTCATTGTTACAGTCATATTCTATCCCTTCATTGTATTTAAACTTATTTTTTGTATACATATAGGTTTTTCATTCTTTAAAATTTTGGGATACAGTTTCTTCTAACAGATCAAAATATACCTTAAATCTAGCCCATAGCTTTATTCTAGTCTCCAACCTGTTACATTCATTTCTCTTTTATCTTTTTCTTTTTCAACCAACTTCTGATCAATTCCTTTTTTAGAATCTTTTTTAGTTTTCATCTTTACAATCATATTCCATCCCTTCATTGTGTTTACCCTTATTTTTGTACAAATATAAGTTTTTCTTTCTTTAACATTTTCAGAGTTTCTTCTAACAGACCAAAATAAACCCAAATCAAGTGTGTGGCTCTGTTCTAGTCATCAGTCTAATATATATATACAAACAAACAAGAGCCCAGGGCCAGATGGCTTCCCAGGGGAATTCTACCAAACATTTAAAGAAGAATTAATACCTATTCTCCTGAAACTCTTGCAAAAAATAGAAATGGAAGGAAAATTTTCAAACTCATCTTATGAAGCCAGCATTACCTTGATCCCAAAACCAGACAAAGACCCCATCAAAAAGAAGAATTACAGACCAATATCCTTGATGAACATGGATGCAAAAATCCTCACCAAAATAGTAGCCAATAGGATCCAACAGTGCATTAAAAGGAATATTCACCATGACCAACTGGGATATATTCCTGGGCTGCAAGGTTGGTTCGACATCCGCAAATCAATCAGTGTGATATAATACATTAATAAAAGAAAGAACAAGAACCATATGATACTCTCAATAGATGCTGAAAAAGCATTTGACAAAATAAAGCATCCTTTCTTGATCAAAACTCTTCAAAATGTGGGGATAGAGGGTACATACCTCAATATCATCAAAGCCTTCTATGAAAAACCAACAGCAAATATCATTCTCAATGGGGAAAAACTGAGAGCTTTTCCCCTAAGGTCAAGAACACGGTAGGGATGCCCACTGTCACCACAGCAATTAAACATAGTACTAGAAGTCCTAGCCTCAGCAATCAGACAACACAAAGAAATAAAAGGCATCTGAATCAGCAAAGAAGTCAAACTCTCATTCTTTGCAGATGATATAACATTTTATGTGGAATCAAAAAGACTCAAATCCAAAACTGTTAGATCTTATACTGAAATTCAGAAAAGTATCAGGATATAAAACCAATGCACAGATATCAGTTGCATTTCTATACACTAACAGCAAGACATAAGAAAGAGAAATTAAGGAGTCAATCCCATTTATAATTGCACCCAAAACTGTAAGATACCTAAGAAGAAACCTAACCAAAGAGGCAAAGAATCTGTACTCAGAAAACTATAAAGTACTCACGAAAAAAATTGAAGAAGAGACAAAGAAATGGAAAAAAGTTCCATGCTCATGGATTGGAAGAACAAATATTGTGAAAATGCCTATACTACCTAGAGCAATCTAAACATTAATGCAATCCCTATCAAAACATCATCAATTTTTTCAAAAAATGGAAGAAATAATCCTAAAATTTACATGGAACCAGAAAAGACCCAAAATAGCCAGAGGAATGTTGAAAAAGAAAGCTAAAGTTGGTGGCATCACAATCCCAGGCCTCAAGCTCTATTAGAAAGCTGTAATCATCAAGACAGTATGGTAGTGGCATAAAAACAGACAATGGAACAGAATAGAGAGCCCAGAAATGGCCCCTCAACTCTGTGGTCAACTAATCTTCAACAAAGTCCAATGATAAAAAGACAGTCTCTTCAACAAATGGTGTTGGCAAACACATGCAGAAAAATGAAATTGGACCATTTCCTTATACCACACACAAAATAGACTCAAAATTGTTGAGAGACCATCAATATCCTTGAGGAGAACACAGACATCAACCTCTTCGACCTCAGCCACAGCAACTTCTTCCTAGAAACATCGCCAAAGGCAAGGGAATCAAGAGAAAAATGACCTATTAGGACTTCATCAAGATCAAAAGCTTTTGCACAGCAAAGGAAACAGTCAACAAAACCAAAAGAAAACCAACAAAATGGAAGAAGATATTTGCAAATGACATATAAGATAAAGGGCTAATATCCAAAATCTATAAAGAACTTATCAAACTCAAGACCCAAAGAACAAATAATCAAGAAATGATCAAGAAATGGGAAGAAGTCATGAACAGACATTTATGCAAAGAAGACATCCAAATGGCCAACAGACTCATGAAAAAGTGCTCAACATCACTCGGCATCAAGGAAATACAAATCAAAACCATGGTTAGATACCACATCACACCAGTCAGAAAGGTTAAAATTAATAAGTCAGGAAACGACAGATATTAGCAAGGATGTGGAGAAAGAGAAACCCTCCTACACTGTTGGTAGGAATGCAAGCTGGTGCAGCCACTCTGGAAAACAGTATGGAGGTTCCTCAAAAAGTTGAAAATAGAGCTACCCTATGACCCAGCAATTGCACTACTGGGTATTTACCCTAAAGATACAAATGTAGTGATCCAAAGAGGCATGTGAACCCAAACATTTATAGCAGCAATGCCCATAATTGCCAAACTATGGAAAGAACCTAGATGTCCATCAACAGTTGAATGGATAAAGATGTGGTATATACACACAATGGAATACTATGCAGCCACCAAAAACCCTAAATATTTTCATTTGCAACAATGTGGATGGAACTAGAGGGTATTATGCTAAGCAAAATAAGTCAGAGAAAGACAATTATATGATCTTTCTGATACGAGGAATTTGGGAGGCAGGGCAGTGGGGTCCTGGGGGGTGGGGAAGGAGGGGAAAAAATGAAACAAGAGGGACCAGGGAGGGAAACAAACCATAAGAGACTCTTAATCTCAGGAAACAAACTGAGGGTTGCTTTGGGGAGAGGTGTATGGATAGGGTGATGGACATTGGGGAGGGTATGTGCTATGGTGAGTGCTGTGAATTGTGTAAGCTTAATGATTCACAGACCTGTATCCCTGAAACAAGTAATACATTGTATGTTAATAAAGTAAAATAAAATAAAATAAAAAGCATTCATGAAAGGAGCCGCTATTTACCTGGCACCATGCCAGACTCTAGTCCCTGCTCACAGTCCTGACAATTGATGATAACAGAGTAATTAAAACCATGGGCTTGGAGCCTGAGTTCTGATCCTGGTTTTGCCACCTGGTAGCTTTGCGACCGTGGGCAAATTATATGCAACTTTGAGACAGTTTCCTCGTTTGTAAAATGGGAATAACAGCAGCAGGACTTCCCTTATGTCATTTCTGTGGGGACTTCATGCATGTCATGTGTTGAGCACCCCCAGCGCCAGCTGCCACTCTTTGTCAACACTGCAAGCTCCAGGTGCTTGGACAGGAGAACAAATAGAAAGCAAAAGAATCAGATCATTTTTCTGCTGCTTCCGAGCTGGGTGGTCTTAGGACTCATGGAACCACACCGGGACACCGTTTCTTTATCTGAAAAGTAGGGGAAATATTTCCCACCTTAGGTTTCCAAGAGAATTAAAAGAAATAAGACATGTAAGAAACTCACCAAGGTGCCTGGCAGGTGACAGACTCTCAGTCACTGAGAGCGGTTATTCCTTAAATACAATGACAAACGTGACAGTCACAGAACGAGACGGGAAGGGTTTGTCTGTGCGCGGAGAGGAGCCTGGCCCGATATAATAAGAAGATAGGGCTACACCTCTGCCTTCAGCTCAGGTCATAGTCCCAAACCCACACAACTCTGCAGGAGGCCCCTTTTCCAGGTTGCCCGAAGTCACCTAAATTGTTTTCCTGGCATTCACATGGTCTCAACTCCTTCACCTGTCAACCAAGGCCCAGCCCCATCTGCCCCCCAAATGCCTCCCCAGCTGCTTCTCTCCGCACCAGTCAGACCAGTCCTCTGACCCTGGCCTTCCCTGCCTGATTCACTGGCCACCCCCGCCGGCCCACATCCTACCCGGTCTATGAGGCTGAGTTTAAATGCCACCTTTTAAATGACTTTTTTTCCAGGTTCTTCTGATTGAAATTGATCCTCCCTTGCTCTCTACGCACATCCGGCCATCTTTGCTCTGCTTTTCGCTAAGGCACATACCACTCTCCCCTCGCCTTGGAGAGGCACAAGCCTAGAAGCTGCTTGTGGGCATGCTGCCTTTCCTGCCTCATCTCCGTGCTTCCCAGAATTCTGGGGCAGCCCTCCCACACAGTGCATGAGGATTGGTTGAATGTTCTGGACTAGAAGGATCACCCAGGACAGTTGTCACGTGTGCGCACGTGTGCACACGCGCGCGCGCGCGCGCACACACACACACACACACTCACACACAGTAAAAGCTGATGGGATCACTCCATAAATTCTAAGTAGTTACCCTATAAGGAGAGCAGTAAGAAAGATGCATTCTCTGGCAAATGTTTGGTTCAGCCGCCCAGCCTGCGCAGCAGCTCAGCCTCCTTAAAGGAAGCCAGGCTGAGCCAGGAAGAGCCCAGGAGCTTCACCCAGCTCTGAACCTGGACCTGGCAGGAGCCCCCTGCTCAAGTGGCCATGGCAGGACCTGAATAAATCAAGCCTGGGATTGACCTCAACTTTGAGGACAACTGTCACATGTTTGTTCTATTACCCTGCTTTGTCTGGGATTGGGGCAAAGAGAATGGGGCGGGGGGCTGTTGTTGTTGTTGCTTAAGATTTTTTAAAATTATTTATTTATTTATGCCATGCATACACAAGCAGGGGAAGGGGCAGAGGGAGAGGAAGAAGCAGGCTCCCCCTGAGCCCAATGTGGGACTCAATCTCAGGACCCTGAGATCATGACTTGAGTTGATGGCAGACGCTTAACTGACTGAACCACCCAGGCACCCTGGGGCAAATAGAACTGTAAAATAAAGTTTATCTTAGTCCTCAGTGTCACCGTGACCTAATAATATATACATACACACATACACACACACACACACACACACACACACACACACACACACATATATATATATAATTAAAATTATTTGATCTGGGAGCTGAGATTATATATATAATGTATATATATATACATTATATATATATATATAATCAAATACATACACTGGTCCTGACATAGAACTCCCAAGACCCTTGTAATTTCCTGAGTGAGAGGAGTTCTAGGAGCATCTTTTGTTCTGATATTTGTTCTTCGACCCTGGTTTATGACACAGGGTTCCTAAAACCCTCGTAATTTCTTGAGTGAGAGTAGTGTCTATTTTTCTAATGAGGTGACTCTGGGAGACTCCCAAACAGGGGCTGGAGGAGGGCTGGTCACCAGGAACACCAAACATGATTAAAAGCTTGAAACTTTCAAGTCCTGCCCCCATCTTCCTGGGAGCCCAGTGGGCCTGGAGATTGAGTTAATAATCAGTTATGCCACATAGTGAAGCCTCCATTAGAAAATCACCAAACTTTGGGTTTCAGAGCACTTGGGAGGGTAACATATCTGGTAGGGCCTGAAAGCTCCTCACCCCTTCCGCACACCACGCCCCATGTCCTGCTTCCCCCGCTGTTCGCCTGTATCCGTTATAATACCATTTAGGGTATAACATATAACATATAACACCCTTTAGGATATACATAAATAAATGTTCCCCTGAGTTTTGTGAGAAGTCCTAGCAAATTATCAAACCCAAGGGGGGTAACCCCTGATTTAGAACCAGTTGGTGAAAAGTACACAGGACAACCCAGGATTTACAATTGGCATCGGAGGGCCGGGCAGTCGTGTCGGACTGAGCCCTTCAGCCCTGCAGCCTGTGCTCACGCCAGGCAGTTAAGGACGACGCTGAGCTAAACTACAAGGCTCCCAGCTGCTGTCTCCTGAGAACTGGAAAATTGCTTGGTGTGGCAAAACCCACACATTCGGTGTCAGAAGTATTCTGAGAGTAGAAGTAAGTGTATTTTTTTTTTTTTTTGGCTTTTTGTCTTATTGAGACATAATGGACACGTGCAGTGCTTTCTCTTCTACTCCCCAGATCTTCTAGCAGGACTACCAACCCCTCCCATCCCAAGAAAGACGTCTAACTTGCCCAGGAAGGAAGGAGGGAAGGAGTGAGCTAAGAAAGGGGAGAGGGCAGGAGAGCGGAGAGGCAGGAAGAGGACAGAGCCTGGCTGGCCATGAGGACAGAGCCTGGCTGGCCGTGAGGACAGAGCCTGGCTGGCCGTGAGGACAGAGCCTGGCTGGCCGTGGGTACTTACGACCACACTTCCTGAATTCTGGTCAGTTTAGTCCGTCGTTTGATGGCTTCCAGTTAACTACTACAAATTTCCACCCAGACTGTGAAGATAGGCTTGATACATCTAGCGGAAGCCGGCATCTTTAAAGAAGGAAACTGACACCATCTGGTTATGAAGTTAAACGCGCAACTCTCGAGTTCCTAGAAGGCCTGCCAGAGCCCTGTAGGACCGTGATTGGAGGACTGGCTTGCCTTTCCGAAAATACGTCTCTCTTAGATCTCACCCAGGTGAAGGGGTAGAGAACCCCCTTCTAGACAAGGCCATGGTGTGAGCTAAATGGACCATGGGGAAGAGCATTCCACAAATGCTTCAGAACTTTTTTTGTTCTTTAAACAGAGTTTTCAGTCTCTCAAAACGTTGTCTACTTTGACATAATGTTTTCCTCTTCACTTAAACCCTTATTTTTTCCAAAGGAAACTTGATTTAAACAATGTGTTATTGTAATTAAATAGAGGACTTAGTGAGACAAATACCAAATTCTGGTTTGAAAGTAAAACTTTCCTGGCTTTCAGGACTGCCAGGGAATTTTTAGTAGCTTTCGAGCTAAGAGTTTTCGCAGAGCCAGAGTGAGAAAATGAACCAGGCATTAACTGAACATCCTGCATGGAGACTGAGGTAGATGAAACTCACCCATCTTGTCCTCGTAATTCTAAC
This sequence comes from Mustela lutreola, assembly GCF_030435805.1. Lineage (NCBI taxonomy): Eukaryota > Metazoa > Chordata > Mammalia > Carnivora > Mustelidae > Mustela > Mustela lutreola. Next base: position 74,662,784 of record NC_081301.1, read on the forward strand.
TGCATGTGTGAATTAAGCAGTGACATTTCCAAGGAAGCTCAGAGGTCTTGGCAACCTTTCATTCACGGTGTGTCCACCATCCACCATCCCGATGTCACGTGCATTGAAGAAGACCAGCCTGCCGTTCTGCAGATCCCGACATACGGTAGATACCATGGGAAAAGTTTCCTGGCACTTTCAGGTGTGTTAGTTTATCCCCAGCGATGTTTCATCCCAGCCTCTGACAACGCAAATGCTCAGTTGAGGGTTATTCTCCTGTAAAATGTGAAGTTTTCAATGAAAGCACAAGAGAACGAGGATGCTTGGAAATAGTAGAAAAGCAGGGAAGACCATCCCAACAACAAAGGACCGAGTATCTGGGAGAAGACCAGATAAATTACACTCTGGTGGATCAGGAAATGCCTGATTATTTTCTAGATTCATGTAGCACTGCATGAACACGGGAGCATTAGCTACATGCTTGACCAAGGGCAAAAATTCTATATTCGCATCTGGTTCCAATTATGTAGAAGAATGTAATGGGTCTTCCCCAGATAAGGCCATCCTCCCTCTCCTCCCATGTCCGCCAGCCGACACTATCAATGGTAAGACATGTGGAGAGATAAGAGTGCTAAGACCAGAAAATCCATCGGCAGATCGAAGAGAAGAAGAACAGCAATTCTGGAAACAGAAAAACAACCACTTTCTGAAAGGTAGGACCGGCGGAGAAGTGAATCCAAAGCGACGGGAAGATAGACCCCGGGGGGAGGGGCCGGCTCCCGGCAAGCGGCGGAGCAACCGCGCACAAAATCAGGACTTTTAAAAGTCTGTTCCGCTGAGGGACATCGCTCCAGAGGCTAAACCGGGGCGAAGCCCACGCGGGGTCAGCGTGGCCTCAGGTCCCGCAGGGTCACAGAAGGATCGGGGGTGTCTGAGTGTCGCAGAGCTTGCGGGTATTGGAACGGGAAAGCCGGCTACAGAGACAGAGCTGACAGTAAGCTCGCAGCTCCGTGTTACCTTGAACCGGTCGCAGGCTCGGTGAGCTCGGAGCGCGGCCGGAGGTCAGGCAGACGGGAGTAACTGGGCGCTGTTCTCGGAGGGCGCACTGAGGAGTGGGGCCCTGGGCTCTCGGCTCCTCCTGGCCGGAGACCAGGAGGCCGCCATTTGTATTCCCGTCCTCCGGAACTCTACGGAAAGCGCTCAGGGAACAAAAGCTCCTGAAAGCAAACCCGAGCGGATTACTCACCCCGGCCCGGGTAAGGGCGGTGTAATTCCGCCTGGGGCAAAGACACTTGAGAATCACTACACCAGGCCCCTCCCCCAGAAGATCAACAAGAAATCCAGCCGAGAACAAGTTCACCTACCAAGGAGTGCGGTTTCAATACCAAGGAGAGCAGCAGAATTCCAGAGGAGGAGAAAGCCAAGCACGGAACTCATGGCTTTTTTCCTGTGATTTTTTTTAGTCTTGCAGTTAATTTAATTTTTTCTTCTTCATTTTTTTTTTTTTCTCGCCTTCAGGTAAAATTTTATTTTTTATTTTATTTTTTTTATTTATTTTTTATTTTTTATTTTTTTTAACTGTTACCTTTTTCTTTTTTAACGATTTTTTAATAGTTTATCTAATATATATATATTTTTTTTTACATTTTTCTTAGGTGTTTTCTTTTTTAAAAAAAATTCTTTTCTTTTCTTTTCTTTTTTTTTTTTTTTCTTTTTTCTTTCTTCCTTTTTGAACCTCTTTTTATCCCCTTTCTCCCCACTCACGATTTTGGATCTCTTCTAATTTGGCTAAAGCATATTTTCCTGGGGTTGTTGCCACCCTTTTAGTATTTTACTTGCCCCTTCATTTACTCTTATCTGGACAAAATGACAAGACGTAAAAATTCACCACAAAAAAAAGAACAAGAGGCAGTACCGAAGGCTAGGGACCTAATCAATACAGACATCGGTAATATGTCAGATCTAGAGTTCAGAATGACAATTCTCAAGGTTCTAGCCGGGCTCCAAAAAGGCATGGAAGATATTAGAGAAACCCTCTCGAGAGATATAAAAGCCCTTTCTGGAGAAATAAAAGAAATAAAATCTAACCAAGTTGAAATCAAAAAAGCTATTAATGAGGTGCAATCAAAAATGGAGGCTCTCACTGCTAGGATAAATGAGGCAGAAGAAAGAATTAGTGATATAGAAGACCAAATGACAGAGAATAAAGAAGCTGAGCAAAAGAGGGACAAACAGCTACTGGACCACGAGGGGAGAATTCGAGAAATAAGTGACACCATAAGACGAAACAACATTAAAATAATTGGGATTCCAGAAGAAGAAGAAAGTGAGAGGGGAGCAGAAGGTATACTGGAGAGAATTATTGGGGAGAATTTCCCCAATATGGCAAAGGGAACGAGCATCAAAATTCAGGAGGTTCAGAGAATGCCCCTCAAAATCAATAAGAATAGGCCCACACCCCGTCACCTAATAGTAAAATTTACAAGTCTCAATGACAAAGAGAAAATCCTGAAAGCAGCCCGGGAAAAGAAGTCTGTAACATACAATGGTAAAAATATTAGATTGGCAGCTGACTTATCCACAGAGACCTGGCAGGCCAGAAAGAGCTGGCATGATATTTTCAGAGCACTAAACGAGAAAAACATGCAGCCAAGAATACTATATCCAGCTAGGCTATCATTGAAAATAGAAGGAGAGATTAAAAGCTTCCAGGACAAACAACAACTGAAAGAATTTGCAAATACCAAACCAGCTCTACAGGAAATATTGAAAGGGGTCCTCTAAGCAAAGAGAGAGCCTACAAGTGGTAGATCAGAAAGGAACAGAGACCATATACAGTAACAGTCACCTTACAGGCAATACAATGGCACTAAATTCATATCTCTCAATAGTTACCCTGAATGTGAATGGGCTAAATGCCCCTGTCAAAAGACACAGGGTATCAGAATGGATAAAAAAACAAAACCCATCTATATGTTGCCTCCAAGAAACACATTTTAAGCCCGAAGACACCTCCAGATTTAAAGTGAGGGGGTGGAAAAGAATTTACCATGCTAATGGACATCAGAAGAAAGCAGGAGTGGCAATCCTTATATCAGATCAATTAGATTTTAAGCCAAAGACTGTAATAAGAGATGAGGAAGGACACTATATCATACTCAAAGGGTCTGTCCAACAAGAAGATTTAACAATTTTAAATATCTATGCCCCCAACGTGGGAGCAGCCAACTATATAAACCAATTAATAACAAAATCAAAGAAACACATCAACAACAATACAATAATAGTAGGGGACTTTAACACTCCCCTCACTGAAATGGACAGGTCATCCAAGCAAAAGATCAGCAAGGAAATAAAGGCCTTAAATGACACATTGGACCAGATGGACATCACAGATATATTCAGAATATTTCATCCCAAAGCAACAGAATACACATTCTTCTCTAGTGCACATGGAACATTCTCCAGAATAGATCACATCCTCGGTCCTAAATCAGGACTCAACCGGTATCAAAAGATTGGGATCATTCCCTGCATATTTTCAGACCACAATGCTCTAAAGCTAGAACTCAACCACAAAAGGAAGTTTGGAAAGAACCCAAATACATGGAGACTAAACAGTATCCTTCTAAAGAATGAATGGGTCAACCGGGAAATTAAAGAAGAATTGAAAAAAATCATGGAAACAAATGATAATGAAAATACAACGGTTCAAAATCTGTGGGACACAACAAAGGCAGTCCTGAGAGGAAAATATATAGCGGTACAAGCCTTTCTCAAGAAACAAGAAAGGTCTCAGGTACACAACCTAACCCTACACCTAAAGGAGCTGGAGAAAGAACAAGAAAGAAACCCTAAGCCCAGCAGGAGAAGAGAAATCATAAAGATCAGAGCAGAAATCAATGAAATAGAAACCAAAAAAACAATAGAACAAATCAACGAAACTAGGAGCTGGTTCTTTGAAAGAATTAATAAAATTGATAAACCCCTGGCCCGACTTATCAAAAAGAAAAGAGAAAGGACCCAAATAAATAAAATCATGAATGAAAGAGGAGAGATCACAACTAACACCAAGGAAATACAAACTATTATAAGAACATACTATGAGCAACTCTACGGCAATAAATTTGACAATCTGGAAGAAATGGATGCATTCCTAGAAACATATAAACTACCACAACTGAACCATGAAGAAATAGAAAGCCTGAATAGACCCATAACCAATAAGGAGATTGAAACAGTCATTAAAAATCTCCAAACAAACAAAAGCCCAGGGCCAGACGGCTTCCCGGGGGAATTCTACCAAACATTTAAAGAAGAACTAATTCCTATTCTCCTGAAACTGTTCCAAAAAATAGAAATGGAAGGAAAACTTCCAAACTCATTTTATGAGGCCAGCATCACCTTGATCCCAAAACCAGACAAGGATCCCACCAAAAAAGAGAGCTATAGACCGATATCCTTGATGAACACAGATGCGAAAATACTCAACAAAATACTAGCCAATCGGATTCAACAGTACATTAAAAAGATTATTCACCACGACCAAGTGGGATTTATTCCAGGGCTGCAAGGTTGGTTCAACATCCGCAAATCAGTCAATGTGATACAACACATCTATAAAAGTAAGAACAAGAACCATATGATACTCTCAATAGATGCTGAAAAAGCATTTGACAAAGTACAACATCCCTTCCTGATCAAAACTCTTCAAAGTGTAGGGATAGAGGGCACATACCTCAATATCATCAAAGCCATCTATGAAAAACCCACCGCAAATATCATTCTCAATGGAGAAAAACTGAAAGCTTTTCCGCTAAGGTCAGGAACACGGCAGGGATGTCCATTATCACCACTGCTATTCAACATCGTACTAGAGGTCCTAGCCTCAGCAATCAGACAACAAAAGGAAATTAAAGGCATCCAAATCGGCAAAGAAGAAGTCAAATTATCACTCTTCGCAGATGATATGATACTATATGTGGAAAACCCAAAAGACTCCACTCCAAAACTGCTAGAACTTATACAGGAATTCAGTAAAGTGTCAGGATATAAAATCAATGCACAGAAATCAATTGCATTTCTCTACACCAACAGCAAGACAGAAGAAAGAGATATTAAGGAGTCAATCCCATTTACAATGGCATCCAAAACCATAAGATACCTAGGAATAAACCTAACCAAAGAGACACAGAATCTATACTCGGAAAACTATAAAGTACTCATGAAAGAAATTGAGGAAGACACAAAGAAATGGAAAAATGTTCCATGCTCCTGGATTGGAAGAATAAATATTGTGAAAATGTCTATGCTACCTAAAGCAATCTACACATTTAATGCAATTCCTATCAAAGTACCATCCATCTTTTTCAAAGAAATGGAACAAATAATTCTAAAATTTATATGGAACCAGAAAAGACCTCGAATAGCCAAAGGGATATTGAAAAAGAAAGCCAACGTTGGTGGCATCACAATTCCGGACTTCAAGCTCTATTACAAAGCTGTCATCATCAAGACAGCATGGTACTGGCACAAAAACAGACACATAGATCAATGGAACAGAATAGAGAGCCCAGAAATAGACCCTCAACTCTATGGTCAACTAATCTTCGACAAAGCAGGAAAGAATGTCCAATGGAAAAAAGACAGCCTTTTCAATAAATGGTGCTGGGAAAATTGGACAGCCACATGCAGAAAAATGAAATTGGACCATTTCCTTACACCACACACAAAAATAGACTCAAAATGGATGAAGGACCTCAATGTACGAAAGGAATCCATCAAAATCCTTGAGGAGAACACGGGCAGCAACCTCTTCGACCTCTGCCGCAGCAACATCTTCCTAGGAACAACGCAAAAGGCAAGGGAAGCAAGGGAAAAAATGAACTACTGGGATTTCATCAAGATCAAAAGCTTTTGCACAGCAAAGGAAACAGTTAACAAAATCAAAAGACAACTGACAGAATGGGAGAAGATATTTGCAAACGACATATCAGATAAAGGACTAGTGTCCAGAATCTATAAAGAACTTAGCAAACTCAACACCCAAAGAACAAATAATCCAATCAAGAAATGGGCAGAAGACATGAACAGACATTTCTGCAAAGAAGACATCCAGATGGCGAACAGACACATGAAAAAGTGCTCCATAGCACTCGGCATCAGGGAAATACAAATCAAAACCACAATGAGATATCACCTCACACCAGTCAGAATGGCTAAAATCAACAAGTCAGGAAATGACAGATGCTGGCGAGGATGCGGAGAAAGGGGAACCCTCCTACACTGTTGGTGGGAATGCAAGCTAGTGCAGCCACTCTGGAAAACAGCATGGAGGTTCCTCAAAATGTTGAAAATAGAACTGCCCTATGACCCAGCAATTGCACTATTGGGTATTTACCCTAAAGATACAAATGTAGTGATCCAAAGGGACACATGCACCCGAATGTTTATAGCAGCAATGTCCACAATAGCCAAACTATGGAAAGAACCTAGATGTCCATCAACAGATGAATGGATCAAGAAGATGTGGTATATATACACAATGGAATACTATGCAGCCATCAAAAGAAATGAAATCTTGCCATTTGCAACAACGTGGATGGAACTAGAGCGTATCATGCTTAGCGAAATAAGTCAAGCAGAGAAAGACAACTATCATATGATCTCCCTGATATGAGGAAGTGGTGATGCAACATGGAGGCTTAAGTGGGTAGAAGAATAAATGAAACAAGATGGGATTGGGAGGGAGACAAACCATAAGTGACTCTTAATCTCACAAAACAAACTGAGGGTTGCCGGGGGGAAGGGGTTGGGGAGAAGGGGGTGGGATTATGGACATTGGGGAGGGTATGTGATTTGGTGAGTGCTGTGAAGTGTGTAAACCCGGTGATTCACAGACCTGGGGATAAAAATATATGTATATAAAAAATATATGTTTATAAAAAATAAAAAATTAAAAAAAAAAAAATTAAAAAAAAAAAAAAAAAAAAAGAGTGCTAAGACCATAAGGGGCTATGCTGAAAAACAAACCTAGTCCCCTTTCCTCCTCTCGATAACCACCTGGATGGCTGGGTGTCATCTACTAGATAAGGCCATGTCATTGCCCACCATGACACATGGTGCTACTATCATTTTATTTCAGCTCAATACTAAAGATCTAGGAATTGATGAAAGCTCACTTGTAGGCAGAGGACGAGGGTCCTCCGTCATCATTCCTAATGAATCGGAGCCAAGGATGATGTAGAAGGGTACTGCCTCTTAACTGTGATATAAAAGGTAATATCCCAGAAAGAACATTCAAGGTCATGGGCAAGAAAGCCAATCAAGAAAAATTAGAAGTTAAGACCAGGGCATGGAAGCCCTTTGAGGGCAGGCCAGACAACCAGTTCAGAGGATACAAGAAATAAATGGGCAGACCAACAGGAACTGGCTAAAATCTCAATGTTGATTGTCAAAACATGAGTTTTAATGGGTGAAACAGGCTCAGTTAAAAGGTCTGTGTAGGGACAAAGATCCCCATATACTCAGGACAACTATAACTGATAACATTTATTAAGCAGTTACCATGTGTCAGACACCTTTTAAAAATTTTAATTACAGTATAGTTAACCTACAGTGTTAAATTAGCATCAAGTGTCCAAATACAGTGATCTAAAGAGTATACTGCTAAACAAAATAAGTCAGTCAGAAAAAGACAAAGACCATATGATTTCATTCACATGTGGAATTTAAGAGAAAAAAAAAGAGATAGAAAGCAGACACTTTTCTTAGGATTTTATGCATATTATTTCATTTATTCCTCACAACATAGTTCCCTGAAATAGGTACAATAATCAGCATCCCCCTTTGGCAGGTGAAGAATCAAGACACAGAGAGGCTGAGACATTGGCTAAGTCATCCTGCTAGCAAACAGAAGAGCTGAGACTGAAAGCCAGGAAGACTGGCTTTATGAACAAGCTTGTGGGCTCTCTAGTGTCTCCTGCTCAGCAAGAGTTTGTATCTTTGCAGCATTCACATGAAATTCTGAGCCTTAGACTAGGGGTGGCTCAGTTCATTGGATATCTGAGTCTTGATCTTAGCTCAGGTCTTGATCTCAAGGTCATGAGTTTAAGCCCCAAGCTGGGATCCACACTGGGTGTGGAGCCTCCTTTAAAAAAAAAAAAAAAATGAGTCTCAGACAATCCCCCGAACCCTGCAACAGGATTACTTTAGAAGTGAGGGAGCATCCAATCTTGAAAGAAAAACTCACCCTTTCTCTCCAGTATATAGGACCCCAGAGAGGAGCCATATAGTAGCATGGTAACCAGTAGCAAGGTAACCAGGAAGTTTCCATCCTAAAAGACAGGAAGCTGCAACCTTAGATGGAAGAAGCCCATGTTTCCTCCTGGATCTTTCAGACCAGGATATAATCTCCTCATATATACAGTGTTCAGTAAAATCTAATTTTAGATTCAATATTAACTAGCAATGCTTTCATTACAAAGTCAATTGGAAGAGTTATTTAAGACATTAACTAAAAGATAAGTGGAAAAGTTGAACATGAAAGTAAAGATATCTCATAAAATGGTTAATTAGAAAAGTATTTTAAACACTGTAAATATTCACACTCTGAACATCCCAAATATTTGTGTAACTTTATTCCAAGAGGAGCCTCAATAAGAGGGCTTCAAACTTTCAAAGGCTATAAAAAGACTAATGTGTTGTTTTTCATGTGCTTGTTTTTGAGCAGAGCTCAGGAATTGTCTGGTTAACCCAAAGTGAGCCCTAGCTTCCTTCAGTGAATATACTGGGGATCTGCCTTCATTTTGGATCTAAACTCTGCACTCCTGCTCACATCATACCCACAGTGCAACCAAGTCTGGTACTGTGCCTCAACAGGTCACCACTCTAGGGGCAACACAAAAAACACACACATGGAGCCTGCATCCTAGTGGGCAAGGCAGATGGTAAACAAGTGAATACTTGCACGTTGTGGCTAACAGTGGGAAGGAAAGACACAGGAGCATCTGATATGGAATAATAAAATAATAGAAGGAAATGTTGTTTGGGGACTGATGACCGAGGACGGCTTCTCTGAGGGTGTGGCATTCCAAACAAAATTAAGAACTCCTTTTTATTTTATTTTTTTTAAGATTTATTTATTGGACAGAGAGAGATCACAAGTAGGCAGGGGGAGAGGGGGAAGCAGGCTCCCCACTGAGCAGAGACCCTGATGCAGGGCTCGATCACAGGACCCTGAGATCACGACCTGAGCCAAACGCAGAGACTTTAACCTACTGAGCCACCCAGGCACCCAAGAACTCCTTTTTATTTAAAAAGATAAACAAATAGATGAAACTTTAGCTAGTGTAAGAGGAGAAAGAGGATGTAAATAAATATAATCAGAAATGAAAAGTAGACATTACAGTTGATCCCACAGAAACATAAGGGATCATGAGACTATGATGAACAATTATATATCACCACCTTGGATAATCTAGAAGAAATGGATAAATTCCTAGAAATATACAACTTAGAAATATACAATATACAGAGAATTTTAATCTTGGCAGCTCCTACCAAGACTGAATCAGGAAGAAATTTTTTAAAAAATCTGAATGTACCGGGGCACCTGGGTGGCTCAGTGGGTTAAAGCTGCTGCCTTCAGCTCAGATCATGATCTCAGAGTCCTGGGATTGAGCCCCGCATTGGGCTCTCTGCTCGGCAGGGAGCCTGCTTCCTCCTCTCTCTCTGCCTGCCTCTCTGCCTGCTTGTGATCTCTCTCTGTCAAATAAATAAATAAAATCTTTTTTAAAAAAATCTGAATGTACCAATAATGAGTTGAGATTGAATCAATAATCAAAGACCTCCCAACAAAGAAAAGGCCTGAACCAGATGGTTTCACTGGTGAATTCTATCAAACATTTAAGGAAGAATTAAAACCAATCCATCTTAAAATCTTCCCAAAAATTGAAGAGGAGGGAACACTCCCAAACTCATTTACAGGACCAGCATTGCTCCTATACCAAAGCCAGACAAGAACAACATAAGGAAAAAGAAATTTATGGTCAATATCCCTGATGAATATAGACACAAAAGTTCTCAACAAAAAATAAGCAAACTGAATTCAACAGCATCACCACAGTAATCAAAACAGTATAATAGTGGCATAAAAATAAACACATAGATGGATAGAACAGAATCAAGAGCCCAGAAATAAAACCTTGCATATATAGTCAACTAATATTTGACAAGGGATCCAAGAATACTCAACGGGTAGTACTTAATTGAAAGTTGCTAAGAGTAAATTTTGAATATTCTCACCACAAAAAAAGAAAGAGTCATTATGGGACCTGATGATGGTGTTAGATAATCACGTCCCAATATATAAGTGCATCAGATCAGCAGTTGTGCCCAATAAACTTACACAATGGTATATGTCAATTACATCTTAACAAAGCCATTGAGGGGTTGGGTAGATTTTATCCTAGAGAAGGTCCAAAGAGACCTAGAACTTGAGCTCTTCCTAGGACATGAGATTTATAGCTTATTCATGATGATCCAGGCATGAATCAACTCTTAGCATTTTTTTCTAGAATTCTGCAACCTCATGGCTGCTCCCTGTCTACACTTCCAAACCTATGTTTTTCAAATCCCCCCCCAATAAAAGCTCCCATTTCGATACAACTGGTCTACTTGGTACCCCCTACGTTTTTTACATCCATCCTTACTTCCTCCTCACCATCTTCCATGTGTTCTCTCCTCCAGGATTGCTCTTCTTCCTTCCTTTGCCCAAGGCCAGCCGCTGCCATCTACTGCCTGAAGCCTTCCCTGGCTAGCTCTAGCCACACCTGACCTGGGAACACCTACAAACCACAGTGCCTGTATCACTCATGTGACACCTGGCCTTCAGTGCCTTGATTGGGAGCTAATTTCCAGTACTGATATGCAGCCTCTTCAAATAAACTATGTATGACTTGAAGTTCTTTATGGGTTCTTGGCGGATACCTTTGCTCATACCCAGCAACGGGCCAGATGCCTCTAAGTCTCTTGTAGCATTTAGCACAGCACATCGCATTTAGCAGTTTCCTTGACTTTCTCCTACATAACTCCCACATCCAGTTAAGATCAAGTTCTATTGTTTTGGGACTCTTTCATGTTTCTTGTATCTCTGTACCTTTCACCACCATCCTTCCACACTTACTCTAGTTCAACCTACCAGCAATTCCTACTTGAACTAGTGGACTAACCTCCCAGCTGGTGTCTCTCCCTCCATTACTGCCCTTGCAAGCCATTCAACATTCAGGGCCAGGGTGACCTTTCCAAAGGGCATATCTGATTATGTCCCTCCCCCAAGGAAACCTGCTCCTTCCCTTCCCATTGCACTGAGCATGAAGACCAAAATTCTCCCCTGGTCTCCACGGTCCTGCCTGGTCAGATGACTTGTCCCCTTTCCTCTGGTACCAGCAAAAGGCTCTTGTGCTCCAAAATGCTTATTCCTTTCTCATTCCCTCTATCCATGTCTCCATCACATTTATTCCTATTCATCCTTCAAAGCACAGCTCACAGGCCACTTCCTGACAGGACATGGACCATTGCATCCTCATAGCATTCTGCTCTAATCCCTCATGGCGCTGATCGCAAGCATGATTCAATAAATAATTACAGACCATGTGATCTGATGTCTGTCTCCCCCATGACATCTATGTTCCAAAGACTCGAAACCTTTATTTTCTTGTTCACTGCTTTACCTGAGCTCCTAGCACAGGGTCTGAATTAGAGTCAGCCTGAAAACAGTCTTTTAAATAAATAAATTCACAGTTTAAGCCTAAGCTCTTAAAGGCATAAAGTATGTCTTATTCATGAGTTTACCCCTACCTCTGGCACATACCTTTTACATATTAGGACCCAAAAAGATTTTTTTTTTAATTTTTTTAGAAGATTTTAATTATTTACTTGATAGAAAGAGAGAGAGAGAGTGTGTGTGAGGGAGCTGTGGAGAGGAGCAGAGGGGGGAGGAAGAGGGATAAGCAGACTCTGCTCTGAACACGGAGCCCGACGAGGCCCTCGATCCCAGGACCCCAAGATCATGACCTGAGCCAAAACCAAGAGGCCAACCAGGCGGCCCCCAAAAGATAATTTTTTAGTAAGTGGCTCTATCTCATAGTGTTAGCTTTGTATTCATAAGGGTGAAAGTTTGAAAAAAAATTAAATAATGGAATTTTTTAAAAGCTCAACTCTAGTGCCGATTTAAGTCAAGCACATGACTTGTATTTGCCTCCCTAGGGAGCCAAGGCTGGGATTTGCATGGGAAGATACGGTCTTCAGCTTGCCAATCCTCAAATGAAATACGACTCTGACCTAAAGTTTAGACATCACCGATGACTCCAGATCAGAGCAATTTCCTATGCTGACCATGGCTGAAAGGTCATCCGCTCTTTGGTTGTTGCATTACCTGCTCTTACGTTGTCGCACCATAAAAATAAGCAGGACATTTGTTTCGAGTTATCAGAGACTTTTAATCTTGGCAGCTTCTGCGTCTGCTCTCTGCAGAGCCCGGGTCTCTCAGACATAAGCTCCTCTCTCAGACATTTTCTAAAGCTACATTAACTGCTTCAAGCAAGTTGGACAATGCGCCAAGAGCAAATGGAGATGTTTCAGTCGGGAAAAGCGCACAGCCATGACACAGCTGGAAACCAAGCCTGCGCGCCCAAGATGGGAAAGGCCTGGTGGGTGCTGCTCACCCGTCATAGCCGTCTGACCTTCATCCTGAAAAATAACCCAACCGTGGGACAACCATACCACCGGAAAGTTCCAAAACTGCTGTTCTAATTTGCCTGCTGAGAAATATAGGCAGGTGTCGGTAAAGAGACTGGTCTGCTGAGTTTAAGTGTGAGAAGAAAGAGTGCCGCTAGTTGCTTTTGAGTTGTGATTCATGCAGCGTTTTCCATGGAGCACTCGCATAGGATGATAAAGGTGGGGGAGGGGGTCCTGTAATCCCTCCTGGAGATTCACGATGCATGCGATCACATGAGAAGCCCTAGAGTAAAGAAATCTGTTAAACCTGGTGTTTTCCAAAATTAATTGACTGTGGAACCTTTTCCTATGTAACATCTTGTTGTCATTTATCATTTTTTGGCTGGCAGGCCTCTGAAGTCACTTCTTCTGTCTAGGGAAACCTCAGCTGTGTGAGTTTCAACCTGGGAGGCAAGGTCTACCTCTCCCCACAGGAGGTAAAAGGGCAAATAGTCCCCCCACCTCACTTTGTGGGAGCCAGGGTCTCATATCCCCTCTGGGACTTTGACTCTGGAGGGAGTGGCAGGGAAGCAGAAACAATGCCATCTCCTACCGGTGGCTATGGGTGGGCACAGAGCCATCGGCAGTGCAAGGAAAAGGTGAAGTATCTACAGGAGGTGGCCGTGGTGTCCTAGCAGGTGGTCCCCGGGGCATGGTCTGGGCTGTGATTCTGGTCACCTACCTCTCTCTGGGCTCCTGACTGTTGTCTCAACCTGTTCTCCAAGCTCCCATCAGGACTGTGAAGTCAAGTATCCTTCCCTTCCTATGTAAGTCATCCAGGGTCAGTGTCCATGGCCTGCAAATGAGAATTTCAGCCTGACTCATCCTTTAACATCTGGCAGAACGGGTGCTTCGGGGAATGACTTTGGAACATTCTGCATTCTCGTGCAACATGACCAACCTAGAAACTCTGAAGTATAGTAAATCGGCATGCCTTTACTTCCTTGACTGGACATACTAATGCTGCTTCCAAAAGCTACTATGCATGAAGTTTATGGAAAAATAAAAGTCTCAGAAAAAGACTTTAATCTCTGATTTCACCTGCAGACCATTGAACAGGTCTCTTGCAGGCACCACCTCCTTCCTCTGACTTGACCATGACTCCTCCTTCCTGACCCTCCCTGCATCACAGTCACTTAGTAGTGGCCATTTCGTTTATCCTTAAACAGAATCCACTCATCCGAGTGCTGAGCCGTGTGAGTTCTGTACAGATTATGGGGGCTGCGAAACTAAAAAGAAATAATCACTGTGCAACACATAGATGTTTCAGTCAGCAAAAGACTTTAAGCTGTTAAAAAAATTTTATATAATTTTTTAAAATTTTTTATAAACATATAATGTATTATTAGCCCCAGTACAGGTCTGTGAATCACCAGGTTTACCTACTTCACAGCACTCACCATAGCACATACCCTCCCCAATGTCCATCACCCAACCACCGTCTCCCTACCCACCTCCCCCTGGCCACCCTCAGTTTGTTTCATGACATTAAGAGTCTACTATGGTTTGTCTCTGTCCAGATCCCATCTTGTTTCATTTATTCTTTTCCTACCCCCAAAGCCCCCATGTTGCATCTCCACTTCCTCATATCAGGGAGATCATATGATAGTTGTCTTTCTCCGATTGACTTATTTCGCTAAGCATAATACTCTCTAGTTCCATCCAAATGGAAAGATTTCATTTCTTTTGATGGCTGCATAGTATTCCATTGTGTATATATACCACATCTTCTTTAGCCATTCATCTGTTGATGGACATCTAGGTTCTTTCCATAGCTTCGCTATTGTGGACATTGCTGCTATAAACATTGGGGTGCACGTGCCTCTTCGGATCACTACACTTGTATCTTGAGGGTAAATACCCAGTAGTGTAATTGCTGGGTTGTAGGGTAGCTCTATTTTCAACTTTCTGAGGAATCTCCATGCTGTTTTTCAGAGTGGTTGCACCATAAGCTGTTAAAATTTTTTAAAACTGCTGTTCAAAATGAAATATGTCACACAAGGTTTTCTACGAGCAAGAACCAAGTTCAAAGGGACCACATGAGTAGAGTCTTCCAGTGTGGCTGACAAGGAACTGAGAGATGATACAAGCATACAGGTGAATAGAAATATCAGCACTCAAATGTGGTTTTCTTCTTTCTTAGTTGGTAAAAACAATCTCATATATTTCTATCTAATAATGTCATATCTTGAGGCTAAGTTTGACATATTTCTTCCTGGTGTGGGTGACCTCAGAAACTCTGTTTCTAATCTGATAAGTTTCCATATTGTTAATTGTGCTATCTTGGTCTAGCATCTCACTTGTGATAATGGACTGATAATGGATGAAATGGAATTTTCTGCTTGTAACTAAAAAACTCCGCTTGATTTCTGAGCATCACCCCTATATCATCAATATCAATGGGACTCTTCAGCTTACCCATTGTCTCCCACCCATATACGCCAACAGTTCTTCTAAGAAAATGGGAGGTTCTATTCTGTGCTTTTTGAAAAGCTTTGACAAAAACAAAAGATTTCTAGCATAGTTTTTTTGCTTTGCATTCAAAGTGCACACAGTGGAAGAATTGGCTTATTTGGAGAGATGACACTCTGGGATATTAACTAAAATGTTCTTTCCCTTTTCTCTTGATCGTCCTTCCCTTAGGCTGCAAACATACACCTGTCATTTTCCAGAGGTGGTAGAAAGAGGGTTTAAACTCTTAAAAACAATCTGAGGGGTTTGAAGTGGCGGGGGGCGGGGTGGGAGGTTGGGGTACCAGGTGGTGGGTATTATAGAGGACACGGATTGCATGGAGCACTGGGTGTGGTGAAAAAATAATGAATACTGTTTTTCTGAAAATAAATAAATTGAAAAAATTTAAAAATAAATAAATAAATAAAATTTAAAAAATAAAGGGTCAGAAAAGAAACAGAACAGAGATATCCAATTCTTCAAGGTAAAGCTCAAAAGCTAGGGCATCAGGTGCAAAATTGGAGAGTATTAGAAAGAATTGGAAAGTAGATGCATGAGTCAAGACTCAAGTCTTCTCTTTTCACCCACCAAGGGTCTGAGAAGCACGAGGCTGCAGCTCAGCCGACCAACCCAAGGACCAGGGGACACAAGGCACATCTCAAGGCCTGGCAGCAGAAAATATTGTCAGGTAAACTCCAAGAAACAGCCCAATGACACTTGAGTAAACAGCCCCCTTCCTAAAGCTTGACATCAACGTGAGAGCAATGAAGCTAGAGGGGAAAATATCCCCACATGTACTAGAATGTTTAACCAGAAGTGACTGAGAAATTATGAAAATGCACTGAATTTACCGAACGTAATGAGATCCTATTTTCCGTATTAGGAAAACGGATGTGGAAGCTCAAGGGCAGAGATAAAAATTTTGTTCCTAAGAAAAATATTCTACTTTATAGGTGAACTTGAGAACCGGGAAGTTTGCATCCATTGCAGTCAGATTTGCATAAAGGACCGGGGTCTGAGGGCTATCCAGGAGGGACTGGCCTGTCCGATCTCCCTGAACTGCACGGGTCTTCAGAGCTTGCTGAAGCGGTGAACGCCGAGATGGGAAAAGACGTGGGATGAGGCAGAACCTGGAAGAGTTATGAGAAGCCCAAGTCGGGAATGAGGCGAGGAGGGGAAGGGGAGGGAGAAAGAGGACTGTGTCATCATCTGTCTGCTCTGAAGTCCCAACGGGGCAGATCCTTTTGCTCATCACCTATGCAGGCTCTCAGCGGCTCAAGAGGGAAAGGTCAGGAGTTACAGGCAAGTGGAAGGATGTGCGCAGATAATGTAGGACAGATGGCTGGGATGCGGGCTTGGCAGGAACCATCTAGCTTGGAAACAGTGATTTCGAAAAGTTTAAATATAAGATATTTTCATGCATAGTAGTGTGAGAAATACACGGGGCAGTATGAGTAATGAAAGTAGACCTCAGTACTCAGTACTCCCTCGCATTTGAGCTGACTGAGTGGTAGTACCACCTTGGATCAAAAGTCTGAGAGCTCGTTCATTACTGGTGATTATGGCCCAGTTCCAGTCCCGATGATTACATTCTACTTCCCGGACTCCCCCTGGACCATCTAGTGAGCATGTTTCCTGTCCCCTCTGATCCCAGGCTATTCCCTGTCCTATATGTCTGGTTCCCAAGGGGCTGGTGAGCCTTAGGGAGATGGCATTTACCATACACCTTAAGATCTTTGAATGGGAAGTGCTATGAAAGGGTCCGTTGATCCTAGCAAGAGCAGGTTAGCACCCCTTACGTGTCAGGCTGCCCTAACCATGTCTCCTTCCGTGTGTCTCTCTACTCTATTTGCAAGCACCTCATACTCATCGTGATCTTTCCCCACTGCCTCCACTGTGAGCATCTCAAGAACAAGGAGCATGTCTTCTCTTCCTTTGGTAGCTTCCAGTGAATAATAAATATGCCACGGCCCTTGGTGACAGATTGCTTAACCACATGTCCATAAAGCCACAGTGGACTCCTACCTCCTAAGATCCCTTATGAGCTGCCACCCAGAACCCTCCTCACCAGTCCTTCTACCCCACCTGTCGAAACTAACATAGCTCTTAAAAATCATCTTTTCCCCATCTATCTGACGGCACAGGAAAGAGGAAAATAGGAACGAATGGATAATGTGAACAAGATAAGGAAGCAAGAGCCCATAAAGGATACCTCTTAGTGGGTACTTCTATTTCTGAGTGCACGTTTACACTCGTGCCTGAATGAAGTGATCCATCAGTCACTAGAGATGGAAGAGTAAGGCCCTTCGTGGTTGCAGTGACGGGTACCCAGTTAGATCTAGAGCACGAAAGGGAATGTACTGGTTTGGATCTGACATCCAGAGAATGCCACACCCCCAGGCGGTTCATAGGGCAGGTGTCCACCAGAGCTCAGGAACAAAGACAACTGAGTGCACGCTGACCATCTCCCAGCTCTGCTTGTTTACACACACCAGCTTCATTCTTTCTTCGTTCTGTTGACCCTCTAGACAAGGTCTCCAACAGCTCACAAATGTTATACCTACCGTTTACTCACCACCTGGAGGGAGAAGAATCCTAAGATAAGCCCCAAGTCTAAATGACCTATGAAGGTCCTCCTTGGCCCAGCTAGGTCAGGTGTCCCACCCCAGACTGTAGGGCCTTGTAACCAGGAGTGTGTGGGAAGTTTCTAGGTGCACAGCCCTAAAGGTCAAGAATTTCCTGGAGAAGTCAGCAAAGAGCTAAGAGTGGGCTACACAAAAGCTATGGGATTTTGTAGGACTGGGTACATTCCCACCTAACAGTCCAGTTGGACTGGAAAATTTGAAAGAATTGTCAAAGGCTTAAACTTGCCTCTGTCACCTCTCTCAAGCCACCACTGATGCTGGATGGGGAATACTGAGACTCCAGCCCACTCTCCAGCCAAGGCCACCCACAGCCTCAGTGGGATGCTAGAGAACCCTCCAGTGCCGCTCAGATGTAGGTAATGAGGTAACCAGGAAGGATCTGAGTTCTCATCCTTCTCTCAGTCAGTTACTCACATCCTGACCTTCACCTTCCCCCTTCGTAAACTTGTGGACCGGTCTATGTGTTTTCCATTTTCTTCAATTATAGCTTTCCTCCTCATGATAATAGCTGATCTAGGCAGGAGGAAAGATCAGTACATTAACAGGTAACATGGCAGCAAAGGACAAACAAGATGGGAGGCAATCTTTGAAGCATTTTTGAGGTCCCATTAAAATCTACTGTTGGTCATGCGTCTGCTGGGAGACTCTGACCAAATTTCATGGTCACCTCATAACCATAACTTTCTCACCTTGGGGAAAGTCAAGAACTCTGAGGCCTTTACACAAAGACTGCAGTACTTTGGGTTGCGTGAGCCCAAGTATAAAAGGCACTGGTCCCATGGTGATTAACTGGGGGTTTATGGGCAGTGTTTCAAACCAGTGTTGCACTGCGTGTCTTCACTTACTGTAGTTATGATTTCATTAGCCTCTCTGATAAATAATGCAGCAACTTTAATGATGCATTTTCCCTTTAAAAAAAAAAAAATAACCCACAATGGAAACGCCATTTCATAAAGCAGGGAAGAACAATGACTTCTGTTTAACTTTTATTACTTTTAAATTAATCTGTAAGGTTTTGAGAAGTGAAAACCACCTTCTGAGGAAAAACAAACAAACAAATGCAAAACAAAATGAAAGAAAAAGGTACCTGCTTCAAAGGTGCAGACATTTCTGGGGGAGTGCAGAATGGATATAGGTCAAGAATCAGCATGGAAGCTCCACCTTCCTCCACCGAGCCCTTTCTAGATAACAAAAGGAAAGTGGTCCTGCCAAATTAAAACCCTCCATAACAATAAAACCTGATTTAATGCAGTCATTATTTTTCCATTAAATCTGAATATCATCTAATGCATGGATGTTATTTTAAACCTACCACGCTAATGCAAATCTAACATTGCCTGTAAATCAGACCTAAACGTTCCATCAGTTGTCATTACTGCTATTGACAATCACAATACTTCATCCGCAAGGACAACGTCCCCTCAGCCCCTGACTCCAGAGATGTAGGGGAGAATAAAGGAGATGTATTTTAATTTCGAACAGAGAGCTGCTTACTGAAGTGTAGAGGTTGGGTCAGTCACACCCTGGAGGTCTCAGCTTAATTTGGTTCAACATGTAACCCTTGCTTCTCCGGGCCACACGAGGATGGAAAAAAAATCCAAGGCTTAGGTTTGGAACAGCTGGGAAAAGAGAAAACTCTTTAAGTGTTTAAACCAGAGGAAACAGCACTAGGGACTGGTAACACAAGGGATGGACATGACTGGAAGAGTTGAGAAGCCAAACCAGAGACAGTGATGCAACCCAGAGACTGGCCACATGTTGGCTGCAAGGACAGAAGGAAGATGAAGTGGGACCAGGACACTTGGGCAGAGACGCTGGGAGGATTCTGGAACCACACCAGGCCTGTCCGGAGCCATGAACTCAGAGGAAACATAACCACAGCTGGGCGCTGGTCAGGGTGGATGAAATACCCTGACTTCTCTCTTTTCTTTACCCACCTATGTCCGCCAGGGCCTCCCACTGGCAAAACCGTGGTAGAAGCCAACTGACCTCAGAGCGTGGGGAAGGCAGATGGATGTCTGTCCCCTGGCAGTGAAGAGCTGGAGACGAACAAGGAAGAGGGAGAAGGACAAACAGACCCAGAGCAGCAGAGGTTACAACCACATTAGTATTTGGGTTCTGCCTCCCCGGGTGGGGCTGTTCCAACCCTGCCTCGGGCCACACCATGGTCCCTCTGCTCAGAGCTGCAGGAGTCCACGGAGGCTCTACTCCCCAGCGTGCCAGCTCTGTTAATCAAGTTCCTGCAACTTCAGGCTCTGTGAAGTGATGGGTAGCATAGCTGACTATGCCCCAGTGACTAGGGCAAGGTGACCCAGGCTGTCAGAGCATGGTGTCACCCTCAGAGTGACTGACTCAGGCCAAAGTCACTTGCTGTCCCAAGTGGGTGTCTGTGCTACAGATGAAGAAAAGAGAAGCTCCAGATGAGGCAGCATGTGGCCCCAGGAACTGAGAGCAGGGAGCTGACTGGCAGCTCGAGGATGAGGCAGCCACCAGGAGGAGGGCAGGACCCAGACAACCACAGAGACCAAGCCCCAGCCCAGATGACCGCTGGAGAACAAACCCCTCACACCCCCACACACACATAACTCAGGACATCACAGTTGGGTGACACAACAAATTCCTTAATGGTTTAAACCACTGGCGTTTTCTGTTGCTTGCAACAAGAGTCCTAACTGATTAAGCCTAACAGAAGTAAGGCCATTGAAAAATGTACGCCAAGCTCCCTGGGAACCCAAATGGGGGCGGTCTAGATCTCTAGCATGATACAGTCTGACATCTGACTCCATATTTGAACACAAGTGAAACCTGCCTCCAATACAGGACACATACCCAACCATTCCTCTCTACTTCAGGGCAGGTTTCCTAAATTGCAAAGGCTCTAGCCTGCCACACCACACCACCCCTTCAGCCCCTGACTCCGGAGGATGGAAGCCACCATTTATCCTTTGTTCAAATGTGTTCTGAGGGCTAATTGTTCATTCACTCTCTCTCCCAAAGACAAGAGAGAATTCATAAAAGCACAGCCTCCTTGGGTGATAAAGACTAGGCTCACCCATGAATCTCCTCTTGTGCAGTCCTCTCTATGAGCCAGACGTGCTGAAGGGTGTGAAGAATAAATTAGCTGCAACAGGAAGTTGTGGGTAGAAACTTTCCCATAACAGAAATTCATCTGCCTTAGCCTCCACAATGGCCAACTGGAGGATGAAAAGCCAGGAATGCTACTAAACATCCGACAGTTCACAGGAGAGCCCACAAGACAAAGAATTATCCAGTTTCAAATGTCCATAGTGTCAAGGCTGAGAAACTCTGTGCCAGGGTTAAGGGCTTAAGAAAACAAAGAAGAGAAAACAATCAGAGTAACATTGTTCCATAGGCTGGAGTACATTTATTTTTGGTTGTGTGATGCAGGCAATCCTACAACATTGTCCCTCCTTTCTATTCATTATGCATTTCAGTTCTTTATATTGCCTTCCTACTCTGGCTAGGCTATCTAGCACAGTAGAGAAAAAATATACAATCACACACACCCTTTTTTCTTCCCTTCTTCGCCATTTAAGTACAATATTTGCTGAAAGTATTTTTGTAGCTACTACTATCAGGTAGAGAAAGTTTCAGCCTATTGTTAATTTGCCAAAGGTTTCTATCATGAATGTTAAATTTTATCAAGTGCTTTTTTATCTACATCGATGGAAATGATTGAATAGCTTTACCCTTTCTATTAATGAAGTGAATTACATTAATCAGTTTTCTTATGTTAAACCAAACTTTTATGTCCGTAACATCAAGCTTGAGGATGAGATACTGTGTTTCTTTTTTGTTTAAGATTTTATTTATTTATTTGATAGACATAAATCCCAAGTAGGCAGAGAGGCAGGCAGAGAGAGAGAGATGGGGAAGCAGGCTCCCCACCAAGCAGAGAGCCAGATGCGGGCTCGATCCCAGGACCCTGAGATCATGACCTGAGCTGAAGGCAGAGGCTTTAACCCACTGAGTCACCCAGGTGCCCCAGAGATACTGTGTTTCTATGTATGTTGAATCCAATTTGCTAGTAGTTTGCAAAGGATTTCAGCACCTATATTCAGGAATGAGATTGGCCTGTGATTATCCTTTCTTTTCATTTCCTTTTCTGATATGGCATCAAAATTATGCTAGCCTCTTTCAATGATTTGAAAGGTGTTCCCATTTCTATATTCTTTGGAAAATTTTATGTAAGACTGAAATCTTCCATTTGTCAAATGTTAAGGAGAATTTGACCTGTACATTCATCCAGGCAGGCTGATTTCTTTAAGGGAAGATTTAAAAAACTATCCATTACTAGTTGTAAGACTATTCTCGTTTTCCATTTCTTCTTAAATCATTTGCAGTAATTGTTACTTTAGTTATCATTGCAAGAATATATATATTTCAGAAATCTCCCTACTTCAGCTAACTTTTTAACTTCTTTTGTCATAATGCTGGTATATAATATTTTCTTGTTACCATTTGAATCTCTGACACATCTGTGGCCCTTTTATATATTTTATTTGGCTTATTTCTTTTTATCTCTTTCCTCTTGCTGGATTTTGTCAGTTGTATTAGTATTCACAAAGACTTCTCCTTTGGCCTTATTCATATTCCCTATCTGTCTGTGTTTTCAACTTCTATTTCTACTGACTCTAGGTTTATTTTCTTGTTCTTTTCCTAATTTCTTAAATTGGATACTTATCGCATTAGCTTTTAGCCATTTTTTTTCTTCAATGCAAATGTATTTGATGGCAACGAGTCTGAAAACTTAGAATGGGCAATTTTCCTAGCAAAATTTTAATAGAAAACTCAACTAGAGCAGTTACAATGGTGGAACTGGGTATGTAATTCAAGATCCTCTTTCAGAACACAATTTTTAAAACAAGAAAGCACAGCACCTTCTAGGGCCAGAGAATGCAGAGGCTTCAGGGAAATTCCAAAGTAAACAGCTCCAGAAGGGTAGTGACCCCAACCCTCTTAAACACATAATGCTTAATTACATAATGCATCAATCCAATATTGAGATAATTAGGGCCAAGAGTAGAAGATCACTTTGAATCTTATTGGGAGCCCTGATTCCACAACTGGCTGGGGGCAGATTCGCTGAAAGATGCTGAAAAGATAAGAGCCTTATGGGGATATTGAGTCCCTTGGGAATCAGTGCGCTGGACAGGTAATAAATAACCTTCAGGTCATTCCTCCTTATCCCAATGCCTCGCTTGGAAATTCCAAGTTTCTCAGGATGTGCAAATCATCAAATCCAGCCTTGTCAAAATCTGCATTCCTGAGTTATTGTTGGTATTGGCCATTTCTTGGGAGAGTGTCAACATGATATTCACATGAGTAGTGTTCAGATGGAAATATTTAAAAACTCACGAAAAGGAGAAATTAATGATAATGCAGTCTCCAAGGTCAGAGTCATGCATTTCAGTAAAAGTTTACCTCCTTCCAAAACCAGAAGTGACTCTGAACAGCAATTTCTGGTGGGGGGAGGGGGGATTGGAGAGGAGGAGTAAATTAACCTGCATATTTATCAAAACAGGCTGCAGAGATTATGTTTTACAGGGGAGCTTTTTCCTTACCAATAGCCTCACCACTGAACCATGAAAATTGTTTTATTATGTTTTGCTGTAGGGTAACACCCTGAAGCTGAGAATTCGGCTAAGACGTGCCCAGATCCCTGACCCACAGAAACAGTAAGATAGTAAATGCCTGTGTTGTTTTAAGCTACTAAATTTGCAATGATCTGTTATGCAGAATAGAAAACTAATACACATCCTGTGACTCCTTACTCTTCCCACTGACCATACAGCCTCCTGCCCACTCCCATCCATTCACCAGATGGAGAATTCCTACCCACCTTTAAGGCTCAATTTAAACATCCTTTAGTTTCTTTCTTTTTTTTTTTTTTTTCTTTTTACATCCTCTGTTTTCAAGAAACTTCTCTGTACTCTCCCTTCTACTTCTGTTCTTAGGCTCATAAAACCCATAGATACCTATGATTAGCACATATATCACACGTGTGTTTGGATCATCATCATCTTACAGGTGTGTCCCCTTGACTGGATGTGTGCACCTTTGAAACAAGGAACTGTGTCTCAGTCATATTTATATTCTCAATGTCAAGCATGATGCCTGCCGCATAGTAATCACTCAGTAAATATTTGTGTGGTGAGTTGACATCTAAGTCCAAAAAATTATTTTTAATAAATCAACGTGATTAGCAATTGCAAGCCTCCTCTCCCAGGCTAGCAGGAAATCGACCCTTAGTCCTTTCTTAGTTGTCCTTCCCCCTTCCTGAAATTCACTTCAAAAATCCAAGATCAGTATCTATGGATACAGCTAAAGGAAATACTCAAATAAAAATTCATACCTTTATTACCTATATTTAAAAAAATCCAAGTTCTGGAGCACCTGGGTAGCTCAGTTAGTTAAGCTTCTAACTTCAGCTTGGGTCATGATTTCCTGGTCCCAGGATCGAGTCCCATGTCAGGCTCCCCACTCAGTGGGAAGTTTGCTTCTCCTTCTCCCTCTCCCTCTGCCCCTCCCCCTGCTCTCTTTCTCTCTCAAATAAATAAATAAAATCTTAAAAGAAAAATCCAAGATCTTACTGTGTGCCAAAGTACTATGGGTAAGAGTTTCCATCCCCTGCCTGCCCTGGTTGCTACTAAGATACTCAGTATCTCTATCTACAGCCTCTTCTGCTACTTTTGCACCAGCCTTGGAAGGTAGGAATTAGCTGTTACCACCCAGCCATTCTCCTCTGGAGGCTTGCATCATCCTGTGGTCTCTACAAAAAGCAGAACCTGGATCCCCACTGCTCCTGGACCATGGCGTGTTCTCTCTCTCTCTCTCTCTCTCTCTCTCTCTCTCTCTCCTTTTACTCTCCTCACTCAAGGGCCATCTCCTCTTTTAGGGGTGGGGGAGTTCCCCAAGAAAAATTATTTAGAACATCAAGTGTCCTTCACCTTTTTGCCTCCTCTGCAAACCCTCCTGAGGGCTTGTACTCTTAGAAAACAAAAGCCAGAAATCCTTGCTGGCGTCTGTTGCTTTCAGTCCTAAGGGGGAATCTGAGACAGTGAAGTGAAACCAGGACGGGCTCAGATGGGAGAAAAGCAGCGGAGGAAAATCACAGGCTTTCACATCTCAAAATATGAACCGGTCTCCCTTTGGGGATGAATGTGTTAACAACTGATTGACCAAATTAGAGAAGGAGTACTAATAACGCAAGGGTATCTAGGCAAATGTAAGTAACCAATAAAATATTAATCGTTCGTTTGAAGGGACTCGCCGGTGGTAAAGAGGTCCAGTCCTCTCCTGAACATGAGAGGAAAGGAAGAATGCAGGCAGGTGAGACCTGCTGGTGCTTTTGAAACCGTCAGTTTTGGTCATCAACTGTAAACCCTCAGCTTCACTTCTTTCTCTTAAGCTACTGCTGCCTGATTTAAATTTCACTCTCCGTAAGACACTTTTGATAAGCGCACAGATTTTGGCACACCTGAGGCGAACAGGTGCACTTTCACTACCGACTTTCCATCCCGAGTCTCATCTCAAAGACGCCCTTGCTCTTCTGCCTCCTTGCCCTTCTCCTCAGCCCAGGAGGAGGGAGGAGTTAACGTCCACAAGGCAGTCCTCTGCCAATGGCTCCCAGGGTTTGGTGGCTAAGTGTCCCAGGCTCCCGCCATTCAGGAGGACAATTGTGAAGTACATTCCACACAGGGCCCCAGGGAACTGAGCCTCGACTGCCCACACTGGTGACCACGTCAAACACACCTTCTCTGTTGTTTTGTTCTCTTGTGTCCTGTTCTCTCTTCATTCCCACATACCAGCTTCCAGGAATCACTCCCAGATGAACTACCTGTCCCAGGCTCTGTTCTTAGGGGAAACCACCTAAGACAACCTTCTCTCCAGGGCACCTTTCCTGGAGGAGGTCCTAACGAAGAGTGACAAACCCAAGAGGTAAGTTCTAGACTGAGCAGGGGGGATGGGAGGAGGGGTGGGAATGGAGAGCCAAAATCAGAGAATCGGATAAACCCCTACGGGGCTGCCCCAGTGAAAGGGATATAAGAGGCCCTGTAAGAGCTCCGCTGTGTAATGTCTGGACCAGGTTGCAGAGGAGGAGCAGAGGGTACTGACAGGATGCTGACCGCAGGTGGATGACAGACGCGCACACTCAGGCTCTGAGAGCACGGCCCGAGCATGCAAAACCTGGTGCACCAGCCACGCTGTGACCTCACCCTCAGCCTCTCAAAGTGGGGCAGCGGGAGCAGAGGATTGCTTAGGCAGCTGTCTGGGAAGAGGAACGATGCCAGCAGAAACTGCGAGGTGAAAGCAATGAGGCTGCTGGGAAAGATTAGAGCATCTAGAGCAAGTCAATGAGGTCACAGTCAAGGAAGGGAAAGAAAACAGAAAATGAGGTCAACCATTTCCAGAAACCCCCCCCCCCTCAAGGGCCTGTGCCTGGGGCTAAGAGCCTGACACATCACCTGAGCTTCCCAGATCACACCTGCCCAGGGTTTAATATGGGCACAGATTGTTCCAAAAGGTAGGCTTGATGATTACTCAGGTCTGGTGGGACCCAAAGCATCAGGAGAAGACTGCCATGGAGAAAATAGCTTGCTACTCACAGTTCCCAAGAGGAGGGGGCATGTGATGCCACATGGGGCCACACAAAGGAGCTCCAGAGGGTGGGGGACACAGTGGGTGAGAGCCTCTACTGTGATACCAGAAGAAACGGGCAGGACAGTATGACTTTTGTTTAGCTAATTTGAATAATTTCTGTGGGACCTGAGATGTAGGGGCTGTCCTGACGTATCTGGTCCCTGGCCCTGGGCTGATTCATTGTTCTCAGATTCACCACCACCCAGCCTAGTATGAGGGTTAGGATTAGGGTTAGTATAGACAACAGTGCCGGACTCCTCCTGACTTTGGACTGCCTTCTCCCCAGGGATGCTCCTTATCTCCCCGGGAGGACAAATGACCAGAGGCCTTGAGTGTGTCAGCAATTCTTCAAAATTCTTTGCCAAGGACTTTGGTCCTATCTTTCCTGGAAGGTAGAAAAATGAACCCTTTCATTGTGATTATTCCTGCTTTGGAGGTGGTTCTTGTTTTTAACCAACCAGTGATTCTCCAGGGCTCTGCTCCCAGGAATTACTGAAGTTCATCCACAAAGCAGACTGACAGACTGATGTCTGTGTGTGTGTATGTGTGTGTGTGTGTGTGTGTGTGTGTGTGTAAGAGAGAGAGAGAGAGAGAGAGCTTCCTCTAATGCCCCAAGAACTCTATGAGTCAGTCTTAGCATTGGCCACTTGTCTAAACCACCCACATGGGCATCTAAAGCCCCATGAGGCCTCTCACCTGTCAGCTTGCTCCCTCAGGCAGGGGCACAGACGTCCCAGCCAAGGATCCCTCGGGTTCTGTGGGATCATCTTTGGAGCACTTGGGTCTGGAGGAGAGCAGCAGCTCTCTTTAGCTCAAAGGCAAGAGTCTGAGCTTGAGGCCACATTGGTTGACCAACCACAGAGCATTCTCTGCCACCACAGCTTCTTCCTACTCCTGGATCCTCAGTTCTCCTGGTGGGCCTCCCCGCTGAAAATCATTCAGCCATCCCTGCCCCCCCACCAACTCTGACCTACTCCTCCCAGCAGGGAAAGGGCAGACAGGGTGAAGGTCAGTTCCTCACCAAGGACATAGGATCCAGAAACTGTGCCCTCACCACTGTCCTGGAATCTGAGTTCCAGGCTGACCTGGGTGACATGGCTGTGAGCCAGGTGGGCACGATGGGAGATCAGGCTGGCCAAAGAACAACAGCGAGGGTCCAGGGCACAGGGAACAGTGAGCCAAATCCATGCCAGAGACACAAGTGGCACTTTGGGGGGCAACTTCTTCTACTCCAGCCTGAGTGAGAAGAGCAAATGGGGTTATTCCCACAGTCACTGCACTTGTCCCCAGAGTTCCCTGAGATCCTCGTGCCCGCCCCCTTGCTTGGAGCGTGATTTTCTGGCTTGAGATAGCATCCTTTCTCAAGCATGATTCTTACACACCACAACCGTGGTGGGAGACTGTAAGGGCCTATTTAGCCAGAGGGATGCCATCCAGTTAAATAATGACTTTGTTGTTTATATAGTGAAACTTACACCGCCCCTGCCCCCACCCAGGAGACTTACTTAAAACAAATCCCGGAAACTAGTCCCAGGTAACAAAGCCCAAATACAAGGGTAGGTCAGGCCAGGTGGAGGCATTCAACAAAGGGGACGCAGACGGTCTCCTAGCTACCAAGGCCCCCCCCCTTTGGGTGCCTTTTGGGCACCTATTCTGACCAAGGTGATAAGCTAGTTCAAATATCTACTATAGGGTAAATTGTAATTCAATTGTCACTTATGTGTGACCTAGCAGGACTGTGCAGCTTTCTCTGTGTTACAATCTCATTGGCCACCTGTGCGTGGCCAGGCCCAACCACATGGCCTTTGCCCTTAAGAGCTAGTCTGTAAGGCAGAGGGTCATCGCCTCTTTGCAAGAGACGTCCCTGGCCGATCAGTTTGATTCTTGACGCTTAGCACGAAATAAAGCTTTGCTTGACCTTCGCTTTGTATCAGTCTCGCTCCTTTGACCATAGACCCATTATTGGGGGACCCAACAGAGACTGTGTTAGCTTCCTACGGCTGCTGTAACAAAAACCACAAACGTGATGACTTAACACAGCACGCAGTTTTTCTCTTACTGTTCTGGAGGCCAGACGTCCAAAATCGGTTTCCCTGGGCTGAAGTCAAAGCGTCAGCAGGGTCGGGCTCCCTCTGGAGGCTCCCGGAGAGAATCGGTTTCTCTGTCTTCTCTGACTTCTGGAGGCGGCCAGCTCTCCTTGCCACCCCTGGCTGCTGGTCCCTTCCTCCGACTACGCAGCCAGGATCCTAGCGTTTCCACATCTCCCTGTGTCCATCCTTATGACGCTACTTCTTCCTCTTCTATGTCCAATTTTTTTTTAAGATTTTATTTTACTCGAGAGAAAGAGGAGAATGTACAGAAGTGGGCAGAAGGAGAGGGATAAGCAGACCCCCTACTGAGCAGAGAGCCTGACCCAGGGCTTGATCCCAAGACCTTAACTGAAGGCAGATGCCTAACTGAATGAGCCCCCCAGGTGTCTCCTCTCTGCCTGCTTCTTACAAGGACAACTGTGAAGGCATTTAGGGCCCACTTAAATAATAATAGATATTATTAGATAGTACCTATAATATCACTTTAGATAATCCAGGATAATCTCTCCATCTCCAGATCCCTAACTTCATATCTGCACAGACCCTTTTCTCCATATGAGGTAACACTCCCAAGAGTCCAAGGATTAGGACCTGGATATCTTTGGGGGCCACTATTTAGCCTGCCAGAGAGGCACCCCCACCTCCCTCTCAGGCCTAGAGGAGAATCAGATTCATGAGAGGACAGGCTAATAAACAGAGGATTGAAATCTGGGTCTTTTGTCTCTGAAGCCTCAGCTTTCCCCACGTGATCATATTGCCTTCCAGGAAATGGCAGTGAATTTCTGGAGCGCGGGGGTGACAAATTTTCCCAGGATCCCCAAGATGGAGAAAGATTCCTGAGCTCCAGAGTCACTCAGAAGCAGGTGCCTGCTGCCCATACCAAGGATGATGGAGGCAGCTGGGGGTTTTGTCTGGCCACAGCCCCAAGGCAGCTCGAGGAACAGCCTAAGTCATTCCAAATACCTGATGGTCAGAGAAGAGAGGGAAGGATTCTGGAGGTCAGTAGAGCTTCAGGATGGCTCTAAAAGCACAGCTGGCATCAGGTACCCCACGAGGAGTGGTCAGGGGTATCATTTGCATGGAGGCACGAAAGCGCATTTATTAGGTGATAAAAACACCTGTGTTGTCTAAATGCTAAGTCAAATAACACCATGGCCACAGCTCGGTCCTGACTGTGTGTCATCACAGGTCAATCCTGATTTCACTCATCTCACATGCATTCGGTCTACCCCTTGCATTCTTCCCAGGGATGCAATTTCTCACCCTCTGTGTGAGTAAAATAAAGGCAAGCAGCGTCTACCTTGCCATCACTTGGAATCCCCAGCAAATATAAATCCTCCTGTGTTTCAAGAGACTTCTTCCTGCTGTTGCCGTGTACAGAAGAGCAACACAGCTCAACCCACAACTGCTATTCCCTAAGATGGATCTCTAAGCAATGCACAGAAATGTTGGCAACAATATTCCATTTTGAAGGGTTTTGTTTTGTTTTGTTTTAGCAGACAGGTATACTTAGCTTTACGGGAGAAATATTCCTTAAGAGTTGGCTATACCGTAAATTTTGTAAAGCAAATCTCATTTTAACATTGATTTCCGTTATGTCAGAGATGTTCTCCCTAATCTTTTGGTCTTCCTGCTTCGTTGTGATGACTGTGCGGACTTGGGGAAGGGGGTGGGGCAGAGCCTGAGGGTCCAGCTGCCTCTCTGGAAAGGACAGTCTAACAGTGGTTCAAACCCCAAGCATTTGACTCTCTCCTGGGAAACTCCGGTCCATTCCAGCTCCCATGACCTCTGACCCCTCAGCTATCATGAACTTGGTGGTGAGGCAGACAGAGGTAGAGACAGGCCATGAAGAGATGCCAACCCAAGGCGCCTTGTTGCTTCGGGGAGGATCAGGAGCTGGGGCAGCTCAACGGGGCCTCAGGGACCCCTGGGGGTGCAATGAAGGCGTGTGGAGTTTGGCAAGGACTGGACGACAGTCAAATGCAAGCTTCATTCTGGCCTGCACTCAGCCTCAGGCAAGTCAGGTCCATTTCACAAACCCGTTTCCCCATTTGCAAAAGAAAGGTAGAAATATTTACCCAGCCAGTGGTTGTTAAGGGTGAGACTGTAGTCTAGAATCAGGATCAACAAACTTTTCTGTAAAAGGCCATATGGGCTCTGTCACCAGGATTCAACTCTACAGACCGAGCATGAAGACAGTCATAGAGGATGTATAATGAGTGGGCGTGGCTGTGTTCTAATAAAACTTTATTTATGAAACCAGGCAGTTGGTAAATTTGACCTGAGGGCCATAGTTTGCCAGTCCCTCCATTAGAACAGCCTGGGTACTAGAACAGTGAGGGTACTGGACCTGGCCGGCTTGGCCTCACATCCATTCACAGACCTTGCAAGCATCTCTACAAACTACAGTCCCCATTCTCTTCTCCCAGCTGGCTTCTGCATGGATCTAGCCACTGGGAGGCATTTGGGAATTGGGAACTCTCTGTTGGGTCTGCAAATCTGGCCGTGGCTTGCTCCACTAAACAACCCATTCCCCTACAACCCCAGCTCCCAGCTCCCGCTTGGTGGGGCCTCGGCATCAGGCTCCAGCAGCTAATCTCCAGGCTGCTTCACTATCCCAGTGGCTTTCCAGCTCTCCTGGCCCCTTTGTTCCCTGAGCTCCATGGTGTCTGCTGGACTACTTGGCTTGAGCTCATGCATTTCCCTGATTGGACTCTGACTACAACAGAGAACAATTAGTTCTCCATAAATGGTGATGCTCTTAATTTATTCATCCTAACAATCTGGATATTTTTAGTTTCATGATTTAACATTTCTGCATAATGGATGTAGGATAATGGATATAGGAATTATGTAATTATATAATTATATAATTCCTATAAGGCAAAATGCAAAATCTACGCCATTCAGTCAACAGCATATATTGAGTACCTACTGTGTGCCACGCACTGCTATAGGTCCCAAGGTGTACAGCTTAATAAATTAGTTGATAACTTTATCCATCACCCAACCCAACCTTTTCATAATACACACAAGGAAAATAAAAAAACCCAAAGATCATCAGAGCTAAGGTTTATTGGGACTATAATCTGTGCCAGGCTCTGGTCTAAGCACTTTGCATGAATCACCTTACTTAACACTCCTAACAGCTCACTGAGGCGAGTAGTATTACTACTCCCATTTTAGAGATGACAAAACTGAAGCACAGAAACATAAAAGAACTTACCCCAAAACATGTAGCTAGTCAGTGGCAGAAGTGGGATTTGAACCCAGGCAGTCTGGCTCTACATCTCAAGCTCCTAAGCACAGAGCACAGTGCCTTTCTCCCAAAAGAGTGGAGGATGTGTTCAAGGCCGTGGTAAGTGGTACAGTCATGACCAGAGCTAAGTTCTCAAGTTCTAATTACATGTTCCAACCATTAGCGAATTGGCAGCCACTGCTCCAATCATTAAGGCAACAGTCATCCTTCTAGAAGAAAGAATAAAAAGCCATTATATGTCTCTTTATAGTCTTTAATATACTTCATAGAAGAATACAAAAGTCAATAAGGACTCTGCTGTATCAGCCATCAACAAACACTTTGCAAAATGTTCAATCTAACAAACACTGGAAAAATCATAAAATCAGAATGTTGTAGATGACGATCATCTACTGAAGTGTAGTTTTGAAATTTTTTAGTCTCATAACCCTTTCTTTAAATAAAAGTGCTTAGGGAACCCCAGTATATAAAATAGTTAACAGATAAAGGGGGATCTGCTCTGGTTAGGGTACATAGAAGATGCTAGAAGGCACCTCTCTCAGTTCATGTCTCCACTTTCCACAGCCCCTGAGTCGAGTCCCTGGAGCCCAGTTTAAGTCATCAGTGCTAACTCACCCCGGTCTCTGAACACCTAAGAAGTGACTTCCCCAAGGCCATTCTGGTTGGTCATAGCACAGTCAAGATCAGAGCCCCAGGTCAAAGCCCCTCACTAATCCTCTTTCCCAGCCTCACCACTGGACGGTCTTCTAACTTGGGTTTCAGGGAACCCTGAAGACCTTTGCGGGAGGCAAGAGTCTGTGTCTTCTGAGCCCCTCCATGGGGGCAGCAATAAAAGAAACCTGGATGGCCAGCAGGGGGTGGATGCATGGGGCATCCTCAGTGAACTTGATGGAGCTGCCCTCATTTCTGAGGATCTAACAATCCCCGGCTACATGGTCAAGGCTGCATTGAAATAAACAGAGAGGAAAAGAACTCTCTGATCTTCTTGGGGTAATACTCCAAACCGCTCAGCAAGACGCATTTCCCAAGACATCAAAAGCTCTTGTTCCTAGGACCGCTGTGAGTTGGCGATGCACGTCTGCATCCCCAGGCTTGCTGTTTGCAGCTGTTTTTATGGCCTGGCAGCGGGGCCCCCCGCCATGCTGGAGCACAGAATCAGAGGGTATCCGCGGGCTTCCATGCTGCAGTGGCTTTTACACATTATGTGTGTCTCTGAGGCTTTTCCCTGGTGTAATAGTCAACCTCCAGCTGCCATTTAGACTTCATGGGGGTTCCCAGATCTCAGTGGGGAGAAAGGAAAGCCCTGGAAACCCCAGCTTTGAAACAGCCCTCTTAGCCTAGGAGACCAGTGATGCAGAGACAAACCCATGACAACTGAGCAGAGAAGGCTTGAGAGAGGAAGCGGGGTGGTAAACAGGGTCCCCCTCAGCCTTGTTAGCTGCCATCCACATTCCAGTACCATGGCCACAGCAAGGTCATGGAAGGTCATGGTCATGAACCACGAGGGTTTCACCTCCAAAAGCACATGCCAGGTTTCAGGTCTGCTGGCTTCACATCATCTCTTTGTTCAGATTTCCTCTCCTCCTAAATAAATTCTATTACCCAAATTTACTCTCTGCAGACACTAAACTGAGGTACATTGTTTCTCTTATGCCTCCTTTTCTCCGGATGGTTTATTTTCTTTGCCATTAAGGGCTGGTTGAAAACACAGTTTTGCTTGAATTACCATCAAACCAAGTCATATAAAGACATAAGGGACTGACAGTTTTCCATTTATGGATTAGGAACTCGTTATTTTTTTGGCTTTTAACAGCTTTTCAATCTAACTTGTCATTCCAGTGTTCTTCCCATTCCAAGATGACAGCAAAATTGGACATAGACCATGCACTTACAGCTGCCCTTCCAGAAACACTGAGTACCTAATGGTTTATGAGGTTATTGGCTTGTGTTTTTTTCTAGTAAATTCTTTTTTAAAATTCCAGTAAATTGGTTAAGTTCTTGCCTTAAAGAGGAAAAAAACGGTCAATGTCCTTAATTGCTCTCTAGTCTTCCAGGGTGTCCTCCCCAGGGAATGGGCATCATCAGACTTGGCCAAGAATGCAACATCGTCTGCCTTCCTTTAATGTTGCAAATGTTCCCTCTTACTATTGTTAGAAGACTTTCCGTATTCATGAACCTGACTTAGAAAACTTCGTTTGGGGGTGCCTGGGTGGCTCAGCGGGTTAAGCCTCTGCCTTCGGTTCAGGTCATGATCTCAGGGTCCTGCAATGGAGTCCCTCATCGGGCTCTCTGCTCAGCAGGGAGCCTGCTTCCTCCTCTTTATCTCTGCCTGCCTCTCTGCCTACTTGTGATCTCTGTCTGTGAAACAAATAAATGAAATCTTTAAAAAAAAAAAAAAAAGAAAGAAAAGAAAAGAAAACTTCATTTGGCAGGCAGTGACTGAGGTCCAGGATGCCGCAGGCACCCTGTCCCACCCCAGAATATCCTGACTCTAAATTCAGCTCCAGGTTCTTACTCTCTTTAAAAGATGCAGAACAAATAATAATAATAATAAAGCAAACAAAAACCCAAACAAGAAAACGAAAAACCATCTGACAAAACCCTAGTAATGTTCATCTCTAATTGGTGGAATAATTGGGGGAGATTTTTATTTTCTTCTCTTTAGTTTTTTTTCCTAGTTCTATTATGCATTTCCCATGGAATAAAAAAATTACTACCCTTGCTTTGGTGTGAATGGCCCCCTTGTGCTTCATTCTAATTTTATCACCGACTTAAATGTCTCTAAGCAATACACTTTTTTAAAAAAGATTTTATTTATTTATTTGTCAGAGAGAGAGAGAGCTCAAGCAGGGGGAGTGGCAGGCAGAGGGAGAAGCAGGCTCCCCGCTGAGCAGGGAGCCCAATGTGCGACTCGATCCCAGGACCTTGGGATCCTGACCTGAGCCGAAGGCAGATGTGTAACTGACTGAGATACCCAGGCATCCCTAAGCAATACACTTTTAATTTGACTTATTTTGAAATTCCACTTAGAAATGATCAACTTATGGGTGCCTGGGTGGCTCAGTTGGTTAAGCAACTATCTGGCTTCAGCTCAGGTCATGATCCCCTAGTCCCAAGATGAAACCCTAAATCAGGTTCCCTGCTCAGTAGAGAGTCTGCTTCTCCCTCTGCCCCTCACCTCACTTATGCTCTCCCGACCCCCAAATAAATAAAATCTTTTTTAAAAAGAAATAATCATACTTTTCAAAAAGTGTATTAAATAAAGGATGAAAATATGACATGCGGAAAAAGGCCATCTAAAACCATACTGTCCAATATGAGAACCACCAAGCGCATGTAGCTCTTTGTGCTTGAAACATGACCAGGTCAAATTAAGATGAGCTGGAAAGACAAACCGCACAGCAGAGTTTGAAGACATGCTTAACATGAGAGAAGGAATGTGAAATAGCTCATTAATCCTTTTACATTGATTACTTGTTGAAATGCTAATATTTTAGATATACTATTTTAAATAAAATACATTATCAAAATTAATTTCACCTGTTTCTTTTTGCTTTTTAAATGTAACTACTAGGACATTTTAAATTACACATGTGGCTTGCATTATATTTCTGTTGGATGACGCTGGTCTCTGAACTCTGAATTCCTTACTTTCAAAATCCACAATTCTAAACAACATTTGATGATTATGGAACATCCACGCCAAGCCACTAATTTTGCTGTTGTTTCTTTTCTTTCTTTTTTCTTTTTGGTTTCCCCTTAGTCTAACTCCTTATATTACAAAGCTCCTTCGGCACCCTCTACATTTCTATCCTACAACTCGGCCACCGGCCAACCAAAATGAACAGTTCCAATTTCTCAGTGTTCTCCACCAATGGCTGGTGTTCTCATCTTCCCAACCCACTGGCCTTCCCTGTTTTTCTTTCCACCCCCACTTCTCCTGCCCTCTCTACTGAGACCCTGCTCCTCCCCACTCACCCCATTCTTCCATCAAAGATGTCCTAAGGCTTCCACATGACAGATCCTCATGATACCACTCACAGTCAAGTCAAGTTTGCAAGAAGACCTTTTGTTCTCCATACAGTTAAAGCCTTGACACCTAATCAAACAAATCAATAACAACAACAACGATAATATTAAACCCTCATCATTATTTCTGCTTCACAGCAGATTCTTTGAGACAGAGGAATCCATCCTGGTGCTCCTACAACCAAAGGCCACCATCTTAAAAGATGGTGCCGATCTAGAACCAAAAGACCTGTGTCTGGTTGTGCATGTGAACCTCCCCTCCCTGAAGGCCGACTTCTAAGGCCAGGGGTCCAGGGTTCCCTGGGCGATAATATTCTACAGCAAGAGGAAGGGTGGTTTTGTTCCTCTTACCCAAGTCTCACTCCCCTCATCAGCAAAACCAAAGCAATGGCCGGGCTTACCCCGTGAGCAATGCTAAACACACCGCCTGATACTTCATATTTCAGACAACCATGCTGGTTTGTGCAAAAACCAGGAATGGCCCCTATGGGGGCATGTTATGCTCATTTTAATGAATACTTAAATTCCACAGCTATTATTTCAGAAGAGTGTACTGAATTTATCTTGACTTCCCTTGGTTCAGACTTTCTGTCAGCTTCCTCTCTTCCTGGCAGATTTAGATCAATTTCCAGTGGCAACATGAATGGATGGTGGAGTCAAAGCCTGTGCAGCTGTCTTTCCAGCTCTCCATCTCCCATTTCACTCTGCCCAATATCCTTCTAGATGCTTTCTCATCAGACCCAAGTGCGAACAGAGTTTCAGATCATCCCCTTGCCCACTTCGGAGACCCTGCCTCAACTCCTTCATCACTGGAGCATGGAGCCTTATAGCTCACTTTCTGAGATCATGCTCCACCCCATTTGGGACCCCACAACCACACCGTGGAATTTGGCAAGCACTAGACACATGTGGTAACAGAGCTCTTTTACCCGTAGCGAGCCCAAACCGGGATGTGCTGAAAAGTGTAAAGAATACTCAGATTTTGAAGAGTAAGTACAAATGCCAAAAAGGAATGTAAAATACCTTATTAAAAAATGTGCTGAGGGGTGCCTGGGTGGCTCAGTGGGTTAAAGCCTCTGCTTTCAGCTCAGGTCATGATCCCAGGTTCCTGGGATGGAGCCCCACGTTGGGCTCTCTGCTCAGTGGGGAACCTGCTTCCTCCTCTCTCTCTGCCTGCCTCTCTGCCTACTTGTGATCTTTCTCTCTGTCTGTCAAGTAAATAAATAAAATCTTTTTAAAAAAATGTTATGCTGATAACACATTGAACTGATATTTTAGATGCATTACTTAAGTAAAAATATACTATTAAGATTAATTTCACCTATTTATTGTGCTATTTTAATGTGGCTGCCAGAAAATTTTAAACCATATATATGATTTGCATGCTCTGTTTATTGGCTGGCACTGCATGTCCAATGGTCAACTTCTGTTGCTTACTACTTTGGGGTAATATCACAGTCTTTCTTTCAAACTACTGCAATGAGTAAATCAAACAAATGACTATCTTGTGTGTAAGAATAAAGCAGCCTTATTTTCATCTCCTATTGTCCCTTAACTTGCTCAGGAGAGCTATTTTTCCTCCTGCCCCTGGATGAAACTTGCCCTTCTAGTCACTCTTAGGTAACAGAAAATCCTAGAGTCAGTTGATTCACAAAACCCAATTTGGATCTGTACTTCAAATACCCAACACACATACTAAGAAAAGCTTCCCACTTCATTCAAAGTTTTTTTTTTTTTTTTTTAAGATTATTTATTTATTTATTTATTCGACAGACAGAGGTCACAAGTAGGCAGAGAGGCAGACAGAGAGAGAGGAGGAAGCAGGCTCCCTCCTGAGCAGAGAGCCCGATGCGGGGCTCAATCCCAGGACCCTGGGATCATGACCTGAGCCAAAGGCAGAAGCTTTAACGCACTGAGCCACCCAGGTGCCCTTCAAAGTTTTTTAATGACTCACCCTTCCCCAGGTAGAATGTGCTGTTAAAAGGAGAGAGAGCTGCAGTCAGTGGAAGGGACAGAGCTGTCACATTCCTCTTTCCTCCTCTGTCCCTCTTCCCCAAGTTGCCAACCTGGGTTTCTGATTCCTCCAGTGTGGGAGAGCAGGTGGGGAAGGGGGTGTGGTGCCCTTGAGTGTAGGCTGTGGGCTCTCTGGGTCCCACCAGTGTGGAAAGTCGACTCTTCTTCTCTGACAGATTCCAGGAAGTCTTTTGAAACCTCCCTCTTTGCTAAGGACCACTCACCAGAAACTCCTTTGGTGTGGTTGATGTGCTCTCCTCCAATTTCCTGCTTACTCTTTCTGCAGCCCAGAGGAATCCAGGAATACTTTTAACTTTTCTCTAATGAGGCTTCTTCATTCTTTTCTTAAAAGCAGCTTTGACTGAAGTATAACATAGATATAAGTGTACCACTTGAAATGTCTCCTAGAGAGTAAACGTATGTGCCCCCCAGCTGAGGTAACAAGTAGTCTCTTCACTTTTATAATGGCCTCCCTTGGACAAGGTCTAAAATGGCAGCCCTTTCTCTGGTGTGGCCATCTCTGGTCCCAGAGATGCTCATGCACACTTTACCCCCACAAATTCTCACAGTATGTGCCCAGGTCAGGAACAGCCAGCCTTCACACTCACTAGCAGAGTAGAAGGCAAGCTTTCTGTTTCTTCACCTATGAAGCAGATGCTGGTCCAGCCATCGGCTGACAGCAAGGTCACTGAGTGAACTCAATGTCCCTCCACTTGTTTTCGGGTGAGGGAGAAGCACTTTCGGGTGAGGGAGAAGCACTTCCCACCCTTTCCTCTTGAGAAGTAGAACTGGGACTCAAAGCCTCCCAGTGATTCTCCCTGAAGATACTCCCTTCAGAATCCCTTTCCTAATCTTCACTCCCTGTGGGGAAAGGGGAACCCCACCCCATTCTCAGCCATTGGCTTTGAACATATTCACCTTGGTCTGGTGCCTCACTTGGTATCTTCTACCATCTTACGATGTTAGCCAAAACATTGATTCTTATAGCCCAATTCAGCACCAAAGGAACCCATCACTTTCTCTTCTCCATTCTCCCCTCCAATCAGTGGAGGGGATTGGAAAAAGTGGGGGAGAAATAATTTGTGCCTAAGTAATATATTCACTTCAAGGCCATGGAAATTTAGCCTTTACCTTCTTACTAAGTTCCACTTGCTGTGGGAGATTCAGATTGTCGTCCACAAGGTCACCACTCCCATCCGCAACCACTTACAGTGTGAGACCCAAGCAAGTTGGACGGAGGGTGGCTCTTTGGTTCAAATCCAAGCTCTGTCATCTACTAACCTCTTGGAGGCCTAGCTCCCCAACTGCAATGACATGACTCACTTTGCAGGGTGGGGAAGAGTGAGGTTAAGTCATCGCAGGTGCTTACTGATAACTCTCCATGCTATTTCCAGCTTACAAGCTAGACTCAGTTTTCTTGTCCCTTCTTCCAAAATCCTTCTTAAGGTACTCACGTGTCACATAACTTTCCATAATTATCTTCCACTGGAAACCTTCTCCTGGGTTTAAAGAAGAGGAGAGGAGGGATATAAAACAAGAAATAAGAAAAATATGGGCTAAAAAATTTTATTCATTTTTGCATAGGTCAGAGAGCTGGAAAGACCTTGAGATAGGACCTCTCTGGTCCTGACCATGGTCATGATCCATGTCAGGTCCCATCTTCACTATCCACATTTTAAGTGAAGGAATATCACTGCTCCGAAAAGTCAGATTCTTTTTCTTCACCAACTATGCGATCTTCCAAGCAGACTCACTTACAATTACACTGCCCCTAAAGGATTGCTGCATGCCTATAGTTTATATACCACTTTGAAATTGCAAGAAGTCCTTTCTCTTCTAATAGAGAACCCTCCCATTGTTATTTCTTTGTTTTTTAAGCAAGATGAAAGGCCTTACAGTCATCTGCTTCTACCACTGATTTATCTGCTTCTCGAAGGATTGCCTCCATCCTCTACTCCTTGGGGCTGCCTCTCAGACATGGCAGGCAATTTGCAGATGCAGCAGAACAGCTGAGCAAACAACAGGGAAGCTGTTCCAGGAGCAGACAGGACGCAGTCCCTGGCATCTGCTACAGGACACGGAATGTGTTCCGAGGCTGCCCAGCCTACTCAGGAATCCCACACATGTTTTCTGAAGTTTATGCCAGGATAATCCGATTGCAATGGGAAAAAATGGTGGCTGTGATGGGTCTATTCCATCAGCTCGGCACAAATGTCTACTGTGGAAAAATCGACACAGGGAAACTTTGTCCTCGGTCATGGACCCCAGCCTGAGATCATGCCATATGTGTGGTTAGTTAAAAAGGGATCAGGACCAAAAGTACTAAGGGGTCATATGACCCATCCTCTTGGTGGGGAAAACAACTGAGTACCAATCTTGCTGACAGTGGGTCATCTCCGGAGG
Organism: Mustela lutreola; assembly: GCF_030435805.1. Taxonomy (NCBI): domain Eukaryota; kingdom Metazoa; phylum Chordata; class Mammalia; order Carnivora; family Mustelidae; genus Mustela; species Mustela lutreola. Next base: position 74,703,094 of record NC_081301.1, read on the forward strand.
GGATCATCCCACACCATGGGGAGATGTCGCTGGTCCTGCGTGGGTCTTTTCAACCACGTTCACACGCCCCGGCCACTGAGTTTCATCAGACGCACCATCAAGGATATGAAAGGCCAGAAGTATAATAGAAACCAAAGAGTTCCTGCGGTTGAGAGGGAGAATGATATTTGAAAATGATATTTGAAAAGCAGGGCAGAGTTGCCTGTGGGTCTAGGCCAGTGGCTCACCATGCTGTAAGCAAAGGAAAATGTCTGTTACTATTTGTAGGACATAAAACAGATGTAATAAAGCCTGGAATTCACACCAAAGGACCCATTATTCTAAAACACTACAAAATACTCCTGTTCATTCTCGAAGTTTATAGAAGCTGCCCAGTGGAAGCCGCAGTCTTACGCTTTGATACCTGTCATTCAGATGCAGCAGCTGGACTCCTGAATGTTGGTCAGAGGGGCCGAGAGAGGTCACTCTGCTGTATCCTTGCCCCTCATACCCAGAAGGACAGCCTGCGCTTACTTCTGCATGCAGGAAACTCCTCTGAAAATTTCTTCTTCCGACTCCATCTTCACTTGCCTCTACCAGTTTATTACATGAAGAAAAATAAGCAACGTATTCTCTCACAACATAAGAGACCCCTCAAAAGAAAAAAATACACACACACACACACACACAACTGGGGCTTTAGCCTAAAACCCCCAGGGCAATAGAGAATATTTCCAAGCCCAGCCACTATCGGAGCAAAAGTAATTTTTTAATTAAAACAAACCCCATATCATACTTCACGCAATGATGTAACAACAGATCCTCGTAGAAACCACATGACATGCAGCAACACATATGAAATGGAGGTAAAGGAGAGATTAAATGAAAATACATATTTGAGCTGGTTATTAGGAACAATAACATTTCCAGGAATGGGTCACTAGGGAAAACAGTTGATTTGTCTGGGGATAAAGAAGGCCTCTTACATATGCCCTGAGAAGACGTGATCAGAACTTAATTTTAAATCTGAGGATTGGAGTAAGAACTTGGTTGTTTAAAGCCACTGCCAAAGAGAAGGGAGCAAGCTTAAGCCAGCCCCCAGAGGATGAACTAGAAGATGTTCATGTTACCCTTAGGGTCAGAAGGAGGGGCAGAGACTGGTTAAATTTGCCAAAGCTAATTTCTACTTGTCTTTTCAAATGCTCTAGCAATGGAAACCCTCTGATTACGTAGTCCTCTACACAAAGGGTACAATGATGAGTTTCTGAGATCAGCGTTAATGTAGAGGCAGAAAGGAGAGAAAAGATGCATATTCCAACTGCACAGACAGTTCTCCACAGGCTAGGGGGTTTGGATGAGATGTCGGTAATCTGATGTTCTTGGTCTCAGTCTTCCCATTTATAGACTGATTTTACATCGCTGGACACTTACTGTTCCTCCCCTACGGATGTTATTTTTGCAGAAGAATGACTATACAATAGATAATTCTCTTTTTGTCCAAGCTAGAGTCTAAAATTTGAAACAGCTGATGTTCTCTTCCTTCCTTAAATAACTAAAGCACAGCTTTGATACTTAAACTTGGTGTTCCACTAAGAGTGCACTCAGATGGGCATATTTGAATTGTGTGAAGGGTAAGAATTGGATGGTCAGGCAGGGACCATGTGCGTGGTGCACCATTTCTTGAGACTGGGCTCCATGGGGACACCTCAGGCCAGTGTAGCTTCCAGTAGGTAATGTTTAGAAATGAAGAATTTGGAGCTAACAGCCCCTTACGTAGGAACTTAAGACCATGAGGAAGCTAATGAAAGAATGATTTTACCTTTTATGTCAGAATCACCTGAAATTAACTATGGTCTATATTTTTCACATTTTCATAAACTCAACAAATAAATCACATCAGGTGTAAGCTTCCCAGAGAGTAAAACTGGCTATATTAATTTCCCTCTAAAGGGTCATCACATTTCCTCTTGCATACAAAATCAAATGCTATGAGTCACAAAAAGTATGAAATTTCAAGGTCAGTTGATACTGTGTCACTCAAGGCTTCCCAGATACCAAATAAAAATGCCATTACTTTGTGTGTGTTTCTTACTCTCTTTCTCCCCATGCTTCACTATGACTCAATGACCTTCAAATGCATATCTATTGTTACAACTACTTTCATCTTTACCTGAGTGAAGCAGAATCAATGTGCTTGACCAGCAATTCCAATTAAGCCACTGTAGACCATCTTGCTGAATCTGCAAGCTTTGGATTTATATCGAATTAATGAAAGCTGAAAGGGGTTCCCATATCACAGCCACACTTAATGCATCCTTGTCAAAAAGAAATGTAATTACAACATGGCACGTACATAATAGGTTGATCAACTTACGCAAGGTGACAACCATGAACTGATCATATGGGAGTGTCAGTGAAAATTGCAGGAGCTCATAAAGTGTGCTTCTTTTAGGTTATTTAATCCCCGAGAGTCTTGATGGTTCAGATAATTGGTAAAGAGATATACACTTAGAGTCACGAATTTTCAGGTCAATGGTTTAAACAGACAAGTAGTTAGTATCAAAGGCAACTGTTCCATATCGATTAGGTTTTATTATTTAGACAAAACTGTCTTGGTCTAACAATTGACTTCCTTGGGGTTAAGTCCAAAGGAAAAAAATTACCTTCTAAATGTTTATAGTTAATCTTTGCAGTAAAAAAAAACAAATCTTTCCTGGAAAAAAAAAAAAGTGCAAAGAAATTGCTAAAATGGAGTAGGAAAAGCAATATTGACATATATTAGCAGGGGACTTCTCTGATGTAGGCCCTAGACACACCTTACAGCATTAGCTTTGCTGATCAACTCTAGTATCAGTGTTTGGGTTGCTATATTTAATTAGAAAAAAAAATCTAATTTCCAAAGTAGTCAACAAACAAAAAACAACAACAGAAAAAGAGAGATGCATCTGATTACTTAATTACTGCGATCAGTTAAACTAGTAATAATGTTGACATGATGGTTGGCCAACTTGACTAGTTTTTATTAGTATTATATTAATTTCTTATCTGAGATAATACAGAAAAGAAGTAGTTTCTATTCACTCTCCCCCTCTAAACTAACTAAAACCAACAAGTAAAACTAGGAAAACATCTTAATCTTGAACCACAATTTTTGAAGTAAGGCTGCTAAATGCCCTGGAAACTGTGCCCAGGAAAGGAGAGATTCAGAAAGAGAAATCTGAGCTCTGCAGACCCTAAGATAACCTGTTATTCAGACTAGATGCCCCATTAGAGGGGTCACCTCAAGATACTCTGATTGGAGCAAAATGTCAGATTGTGAGCAAGACAGCTGAACTCTCCATAGAGAGGAAGAGGACTTATTTCTGCAAGAAACAGGCTCTCAGTGAGACTGGATTTAGGATAAACCTGGGGGGCACACAGAGCTTCAGCTCTGATCACCTGAAGAGGAGTAATGTTTAAATTGCTAAATAAGAACATGCGACCAAGAAGACAGAATGATTTCCCCTGGCCAGGGGCAGAATCATACCAACCAGGTAGAGTACTATGACCAAGTATTCAAAGCAACTTAACAAATGTTCCTGTTATCACAGTTTATTCCCAGCTGATCCTTGTATTTTTGTGTGCAAACAGCTGACCCAGGAAAATTTCCACCATTCCATGATGGACACCAGCATGGAACCAATACAAACACATTGCAAAGAAACAAGGAGAAGAGAAACATCACCAAACAAGGCAAACAAAGAATACACACCAGAAAATCATGCCATGGATCAGTTTGAGATAATGATCAAACATCTTTATGAAAATTAAAGAAAGCAAATAAAATCTAACTTTAGGGAAAGAGAAGGAACAGGAAGAAATGTAAGGGCTTATAAGGGACAAACATAAGGGGAAATGTTTTGGCATTTTTTAAGAACATGAATTAAAAGAAAATATAAGCAAAAGAAAAGTGAAGGTCATAATAGAAATAGAAATTACTGGAGAAAAAATTAGGAGCATATAAGAAATGCTTTAGTAAATTTGAGCATATTGGAAAGGAAAATAGTGTTTTTTTTTTTTTTTAAAGATGACTAGAGGGTAAATGTGCATATGGGGAGAATTGGAAATATTCTGTCTAAGGTATATGCACCACCTTGTTATTTGAAAGTAAACTTAGACTAGTTAAAAAAGTATATTGAAATTTTTGAAAACCCAATCACATTTTTAAGAAATATGATTAATATGCTAGAGAGGAGAGAAATGGGATCATATAAAGTGTTCAAATAAAACCAGAGAAGGCAGAAAAAGAGGCAAAGATTTTTTAAAAAGAATCAATGGAAAGAATAGAAAACAGTTGCAAACACTGAAGATATAACCTATCTACATCAATAATCACTTCAAACATCAATGGTCTTAAAAAAAAACAATAAAAAGGCACAAATTGTCAGACTGAATTTAAAAAAAAAAGAATCAGCTATATGTTGCCTACAAGAACTCTCCTTTAAGTATAAAGACACGGATAGGTTAAAACTAAAGGAATAGATATGCCATAATAATAATAATCAAAAGAAAGCTAGAAGAGCTATATTGATTTCAGAAAAAGCAGACTTCAGAAAAAAAGAAAATTACAGGGTAAAGAGGAGTATTGCATTATGAAAAAGTGATCCATTTTTCAAGAAGACTCAACAATCCTTAATGTATATGTATCTAACAACAGAGCATCATGATACATAAGGCAAAACATGATAGAACTGCAAGAAGAAATAGATGAATGCACTGTGAAGACTCTAAAATCCCTCTTTAGTAACTGATAGATCAAGCAGGCAGAAAATCAGTAAGGATACAGCTGACCTGAAAAGTACCATCAGTCAACTGGTTCTAATTGTATTGTGAAATATTTCAATTAATGACAGAGTGGACCAGAGTGGGAAGACTGCCCCTACCCCACTTCAAGGGGTACTACATGGCTACTGGAATTAAGACAGTGCTGTTATCTGTGAAAAAGCAGACATACTAGTAAATGGATCAGAATAGGGAGCCCAGAAATGCACCCACAGAAATACTGTCAACCACCTTTACCAAAGAAGCAAAGGCAATTCAATAAAAGATAGTCTTTCAACAAATGTTACAAGAACAATTGGATTTCCATATGCAATGAGAGCAATAAAAAAGAACCCAAACACAGAACTTACACCTTTCATAAGAATTGACTCAAAATGGATCATAGACCTAAATATAAAACGTAATTCTATAAAACTTCCAAAAACAAAATAGAAGAAAATCTAGGCAACCTTGGGTTCAAGGATGAGTTTTTTCATGCCACTTTAAAAAAACATAATCCAGGAGCTCCTGGGTGGTTCAGTAGGTGAAGCATCTGACTTCAGTCATGATATCCAGCCCCACATGGGGCTCCCTTCTCAGCAGGGAATCTGTTTCTCTCTCTTCAGCCCCACCCCCTGCTCGCTCTCAACTCCTCTCCTCTCTCTCAAATAAACAAATAAAATCTTTTAAAAAATTAAAATAAAAAATAAAATATACATAAGAAACATAATCTATGAAAGAAAAATCTGATAAATTTGAACTCGTTAAAATTAAAAACATCCTATCTTCAAAAGACACTGGTAAGAGAGTTAAAAGACAAGCCACAGACAGGGAGAAAGTATTTGCAAAACACATGTCTGATAAAGGACTTGTATCTGAAATATACAAGGAACTCTTACAATTCAACAATAAGAAAATCAATAACACAATTTTAAAATGGGCAAAAAAATCTGAACAGACATTCACAAAAGAACATATACAAATAGCAAATAAGCATTTGAAAACATGCTCATTATTATTTGTCATCAAGGAACTGCAAAGTGAAAAAATGAAATACTACTACAACTTAAAATGGCTAAAATCCAAAACCTGACAACATCAAATGCTGGTGAGGATGCAGAGTAACAGGAACTCTCATTCATTGCTGCTGGAAATGCAAGCTGGTACACTTTGGAAGATAGTTCAATAGTTTCTTACAAAGTTAAGCATAATTCTACCATATAATCCAGCAAAGCACTCCTAGGGATTTACCCAAATTAGCTGAAAACTTGTCAATACAAAACCTTGCATGCAAATGTTTACAGTGCGAATGTTCACAAGTGCTAAAACTTGGAAGCAACCAAGATGTCATTCAGAGGGTGAATGACAGACTGTGGTACATCCAGACAATGGAACATCACTCAGTACTAAAATGAAATGAGCTACCCAGCCACAAGGAGACACAGAGGAACCTTAAATGCATAATGTTAAGTGAAAAAAGCAGGGCATTCTGGAAAAGGCAAAACTAAGGACAGTAAAACGTAGTGGTTCCCAGGGGTTTGGAGGGAGGAAAGGATGACCAAGAGGACCACAGAGAATCATTAGGGCAGAGAAACTAGTCTGTATGGTACCCTTATTGTGGAGATGTGACCTACATGTTTACCAAAACCCACAAAATGTGAGCCCTAAGGGAAACTCTGGACTTTAATAATAATTTGTCAATATTGGCTCATCATTTATAAATACTAAGGCAAGATATTAATAATAAGGAAAACTGAGTGGGGGAGAGACAGTCTAGGGGGCTTTATACTATCTGCTCAATTTTTTTTTTTTTATAAACCTAAAACTTCTCTAAAGTCTATTCAATTAAAAATGAGTCAAAAAATTTATAAGGCATTTGAAGTCCCAAGCAAGGTAAACAAATGCAAATCCACACATAAGCACATTATAGCACAATCATAGGACTGAAACACTTGTGTAAATCTTAGAAACTTCCAAAAAGAAAATATAATCTAAAAAAAAAAAAAAAAAAAAAAAACAAAGACAGACAGAAGTCAGACTGTCTTCAGGCTTCTCATCAGCACCCATAAATAGCAGACAACAATCAAGTAATATCTTCAAAGAGCTGAAGGGAAATACCTATCCAACTACGATTCTATCATTCAAGAGAAGAAGGAAAACAAAACCAGATACAGAAATATAAAGAGCAAGATAATTCACTACTCCTGGACCCAGAATGAAAGCTGATTAAAAGATTCTTCAACAAAAAAGAAACTTGAATGAGATGGACATGAGGGATACAAGAAGCATTTTAAGGGGAAAAAATGGTGAGATATGTTTGTCATTCCAACGATGATGGTAATTACAGACGGGGGTGTTACACACAAGTTGGAACTAAAAAAACAGGGAACAAAGACATGGAACAAGCTGGAACAAAAAAAACCATGGAAGATGGGAGGGCCAGGTTTAGTTTCATGTGTCATAGGCTTTTGTATTTTTGAAGATCGACATATTGATTAATGTTAGACTGAAATGAGTACAGGCTAAATCTTTTTAAGACAATCCCTACAGAGTAAAAATAAAAATAAAATATAAAACTCCCAAAGCCGTACAATGTAATTGCATGCGCTATATTATCAAGTAGATCTCTGAAAGGCATCACAATTTAATCATGTGCCTACCATTGTTCATGTCTGCCAATGGGAAGACTTTTCCAAGCACTTTTGGCTCCAGAAATAGCAAACTTAGTTTCTCCTCCATCACTCACACCTCTCCTGTGCTGGGCACCTTAAGGAAAAATTTAATATAACTTCTCACCCTGAAAAAGCAAGTCAAAATACTAAGAAGGACGGCAAAGAAGGGCATTTCTGGATACCGTTCTATCAAAGTGACTGGGAATCATTTGAACATACCTCAGTGAACCCCAGTTAAATTCATCCACAATTCCATTCCCTTAGCCAACCCCCCCCCCCAAATTCCCACTACCACATCATCATGATCTGAGAAGCATGATGGATGGAAATCTGAGTGGACAAAAGCAGCAAACTTAAGAATCTCACTTAATTGATCTCACTTTTGTAAAATTTACCAAAAAAAAAAAAAAAGGGTGTGCCCACATTAACACATGGCTAGGGTACCCAGGCCTGGAAGCGTCCTATGTGTAGATGAAGGACTCTGAAGTTAAAGCCTTATTACTTTCACAATAAGCATGCCTCTGTACTCTGTTTAGAAACAAAACAAAACGGACAAAAACTAATGCACAGAAAAAGACTAGAAGAAAACATCCCCAAAATATTAATAATGTTTGTATTTAGGTGTTCTGACTCTGGGTGGTTTTTTTTTTTCCTGTCTACTTTTCTATATCATCAAAAGTTTCTTTGACTAACCAGTAAACACACATTCAATTAGTTTAAGCGACATTTCTTCTGGCTTTAGTTGTTCAAGGGCTGTAATCTTTTGATCTGTTTTTCTATCCAGATAAAGATCATGAAAGGTGCTTTAATTCCCAAGGCATCTGAGCTCTTTGATGTTTCTAGTTTTGTGCAGTGTGTATTCACAAGTTATAACTGCTCAGTTAAGTCTTCCCTGCAACACCATATAGATGTATATACAAATTTGCAATGCTGATAACTTCACTGATAAATAATAATATGCAATAACAAGGGCAAGACTTAGCAGGCCGATTGCCATAATTCTTACTGACTATGAGACAAATGTATGTGCAAAAATTTCTCTTCTTCCATGCACAGGAAATGTGTTACAAGAGGCAAAAGTGTTCTCAAATTTTATTTAGTAAAACACAGTCATATTCATGTTCAACTCCATTTGCCAAAGTGTTCATGGATGAATCCAAGAATAATTTGAGTCAATCTTAGGATGAATTTTGTTTTGTGTTTTCCACTTCGGGCCTCTTGCTTAAATAGTATAAAAATATTCCATGTTTCCATCGTAAATACAATAAAACCTAGAAGATTCTGCATATGGCCAGCATTGGTAGATGGGTCAAGGGCAAACTTCCCAAACTGGCATTCCATAGAACCTCCTTTCGAAGGTATTTATAGACAGAGTACAAAAAAAAATTCTCCCCCAAATATTTGGTAAACATTAGATTAAACAAATGCATTATGTGTGTGTGTGTGTGTGTGTGTGTGTGTGTGTGACTTTGTTAGTTGTTGTTTGTTTTTAAGTAGCAGAGTACCAACTCTAATTGGTAAATAAGTATTTTAAGTTGTCAAGAGAAAAGACAGTAGCATTTTCCAAACTTATTAAATCAGAGCACACATTTTTTACTCTAGAGCTACTTAAGTCTCTAGGTAAACATTTTGAAGACCACCATTTGGGAAAATGTCAACTTAGATTCTGATGCTGATTCCAATTTTGTATTCCATCAAGTGTGGTGTATGGAATCAATGAAAATGCATGTTATCTGTCAACATTGGAAATGAAACAAAACATTGCTACTGGAAATGGTTTACCTTTGCTTGAAGGCAAATTCCATATTTATATTTTTAGCATAATTCAATCTGGGACATTGGGAAAAAAAAAAAACAAAACCAACTACCCCAGGGTAGTCACTGTGGCAACCTATTAAAAAAAAAGGAAAAAAGGTGGGGGGAGGGGGAGAAGGGAAGAGAAATATTGTGCAAAAGAATTATTAAAACATTCAAGTTAAAGTTGTAAAAGTTCACCAATCTATTTGGTTCAATACACAGATACTGGTTACCTACCTCTTTTAAGAGCCAAATGTTCTAAAAGAAAGCAGGAGTGCAAAATAAGATTTCACATTTATCATTCTCCAAATTTTTACTAGACATATAAAATTCAATGGAATAGGTAATGGGTTCCAGGCTGCCACTTCGTTAGGTAACACAAAATACTGTCGGTAACAGCAATGTTCACTTCAGTTCAGGAAAATGCTATGACATTCTCAAATGAAAAGAAAATGTAAAACTTATCATTCCATCATAACTCCAAAAGGAATATATTGATGAGTTAAGGTGGCCATGAATGCCAAAGTATTATACCAGATTACAAGACTGAGTGTCATAGCAAATATAGGAACCATAAAAATGGAATATACTTGGTTACAGATCAGCTCTGGAAAGGCAAACAAATGCCAGGTGGAGGTAAGATAACCAAAGCAAAGATACCCCAAATTCCAACAGACAAAAGACACTGCACCTTGGAAAAATGGAAAACATGCAAGTGTCCACAATAATATCTTTGAAAAACTCTTGCAATTCTCTAAATACAAGTGAGATATCCTCTTCAAAAGAATATCTCCAGAGTAGGAGCTACTCATCTTTATGAGTCTCAGATTGAAGAATTTGCAGACAGGCTTTGTTATCTGCCCCTCCGATCTGCTCTCTCCTACAGCTACTGACTCGTCCACACTCAAAACAAGACTTTAAGTTCATGGCCACTGTTGGCCTGCCAGATAGTTGTTTGATGGATTATTCTTTGAACTTGGAAAATCTGGTTTCAAAATTATCACTAGAAATTAGAATATCCATATCAATGACCTCTTTTATGTGATGCCCATGATGTGTGAGCTGGGGGGTCCTGGAGACAGTGTCAGGTAGCTCTCTTCCCAGCTCCATATCCAGTGAAACTCATGCACTGATTGCCTGAAATCTGCCATCGGGAAAGTATTTATACCACTAAAAATGGAAAAATATGAATAAATCAAGAAAGCCAATTGTTAGACACTAGTAGTTTTCTGCAGTTCTCTTGGTTATTATTATTATGAACCTCCATTAAGATACTGAGGTTGTTCTGGTATTTCTACCTAGATTCACTTTGAAGATAGAATATAAGGGAACAAAAGTTCATCTTCGCTTTTGTTTCCTTTGCCTTTGGAGAGATATCTTGAAAGAAGTTGCTGTGGCTGATATCAAAGAGGTTACTGCCTATATTCTCCTCTAGGGTTCTGATGGATTCCTGTCTCACGTTGAGGGCTTTTGTCCATTTCGAGTTTATCTTTGTGTACGGTGTAAGAGAATGGTCGTTTCATTCTTCTACATATAGCTGTCCAGTTTTCCCAGCACCATTTATTGAAGAGACTGTCTTTTTTCCACTGGATATTTTTTCTTGTTTTGTCAAAGATTATTTGCCCAGAGTTGAGGGCCCATATCTGGGCTCTCTACTCTGTTCCACTGGTCTATATGTCTGTTTTTATGCCAGTACCATGCTGTCTTGGTGATCACAGCTTTGTAGTAAAGCTTGAAATCAGGTAACGTGATGCCCCCAGTTTTATTTTTGTTTTTCAACATTTCCTTAGCGATTCGGGGTCTCTTCTGATTCCATACAAATTTTTGGATTATTTGCTCCAGCTCTTTGAAAAATATTGGTGGAATTTTGATCGGAACGGCACTAAAAGTATAGATTGCTCTAGGCAGTATAGACATTTTAACAATGTTCATTCTTCCGATCCAAGAGCATGGAATGGTCTTCCATCTTTTTGTGTCTTCTTCAATTTCTTTCATGAGTGTTCTGTAGTTCTGCAAGTACAGATCCTTTACCTCTTTGGTTAGGTTTATTCCCAGGTATCTTATGGTTCTTAGTGCTAAGTAAATGGAATCGATTCTCTAATTTCCCTTTCTGTATTTTTATTGTTAGTGTATAAGAAAGCCACTGATTTCTATACATTGACTTTGTATCCTGCCACATTGCTGAATTGTTAAATGAGTTCTAGTAGTTTGGGGGTGGAGTCTTTTAGGTTTTCCATATAAAGAATCATGTCATCTGTGAAGAGAGAGAGTTTGACTTCTTCATTGCCAATTTGGATACCTTTTATTTCTCTTTGTTGTCTGATTGATGTTGCTAGGACTGCTAATACTATGTTGAGCAAGCAAAGGAAACAAAAGCGAGGATAAACTTTTGAGACTTCATCAAGATCAAAAGCTTCTGCACAGCAAAGGAAACAGTCAACAAAACAAAGAGGCAGGGCACCTGGGTGGCTCAGTGGGTTGAAGCCTCTGCCTTCAGCTCAGGTCATGATCCCAGGGTCCTGGGATCGAGCCCCGCATCGGGCTCTGCTCAGCAGGGAGCCTGCTTCCTCCTCTCTCTTTCTGCCTGCCTCTCTGCCTACTTGTGATCTCTGTCTGTCAAATACATAAATAAAATCTTAAAAAAAAAAAACAACAACAACAACAACAAAGAGGCAACCCACGGAATGGGAGAAGATATTTGCAAATGACAGTACAGACAAAAGGTTGATATCCAGAATCTATAAAGAACTCCTCAAACTCAATAGACACAAAACAGACAATCGTATCAAAAAATGGGCAGAAGATAATGAACAGGCACTTCTCCAATGAAGACATACAAATAGCTATCAGACACATGAAAAAATGTTCATCATCACTAGCCATCAGGGAGATTCAAATTAAAACCACATTGAGATACCACCTTACACCAGTTATAATGGCCAAAATTAGCAAGACAGGAAACAACATGTGTTGGAGAGGATGTGGAGAAAGAGGAATCCTCCTACACTGTTGGTGGGAATGCAAGTTGGTGCAGCCACTTTGAAGAACAGTGTGGAGATTCCTCAAGAAATTAAATATAGAACTTCCCTATGACCCTGCAATTGCACTACTGGGTATTTACCCCAAAGATACAGATGTAGTGAAAAGAAGGGTCATATGTACCCCAATGTTTATAGCAGCAATGGCCACGGTCGCCAAACTGTGGAAAGAACCAAGATGCCCTCCAACAGACGAATGGATAAGGAAGATGTGGTCCATATACACTATGGAGTATTATGCCTCCATCAGAAAGGATGAATACCCAACTTTAGCAACATGGACGGGACTGGAAGAGATTATGCTGAGTGAAATAAGTCAAGCAGAGAGAGTCAATTATCATATGGTTTTACTTATTTGTGGAGCATAACAAATAGCATGAAGGACAAGGGGAGATGGAGAGGAGAAGGGAGTTGAGGGAAATTGGAAGGGGAGTTGAACCATGAGAGACTATGGACTCTGAAAAACAATCTGAGGGTTGTGAAGGGGCGGGGGGTGGGAGGTTGGGGGAACCAGGTGGTGGGTATTAGAGAGGGCACGGATTGCACAGAGCACTGGGTGTGGTGCAAAAACAATGAATACTGTTATGCTGAAAAAAATAAATAAATTTTAATAAATAAATAAATAAAATCTTTTTAAAAAAATAAAAAAATTACACAGAAAGTCATAAAATGAGGTAATACAAAAAATACATATCATATATTATAATAGATATTTATAAATTTTATATAAAAATCTATATATTATTTTATTCATATTATATTATAATATATTTTTCTTTTTATTATCTCATTTTGCATGTATCTATATATCTATCACCATAGATAGATCAAGACAAAGACAAACATCAGGCAAACACATAGCCAAAATAAAGCTAGCATACAATCCGGTATTTGGTTTAGATAAATAGAAGCTAAGAAGAAAAGCATTAAGAGAGAGAATTTGGAATCCCACATAAGAGTGACTAGAACAATCTATTAGGAAAATAAAAAAATCATGAATTTGTACACAACTAAAGAGCAGAGCCAAAAATACATATAAAGGAAAACTAAAAAAAAAAAAAATGAGAACAATTTGGCAAATATATAATCATGGCAGGAGATTTTAACATTTCTAATAGAAACTGATAGATGAATCAGACCAAAGGTTAGTAAAGATGTAGAAGTTTTAAACAACCAAGTTAACAAGCTTGATCTAATGATATATGGAACCCCACACTAGCACAGAACACACCATCTTCTCAAGTAAACATGGAATATTTATAGAAAGAAACCATGTCCTACATCATAGAGGAGACCTCAACAAAATTCAAAGAATAGCTATCACAAAGGTCATGTTCTCCAACAATAAAGTAATTAAACTAGAGAGATATAAGAAGATAATTTTTAACCAAGATTCTTTTTTTTTTTTAGATTTTATTTATTTATTTGAGAGAGAGAGAGAGAATGTGAGAGAGAGAGAGCATGAGAATGGGGAGGGTCAGAGGGAGAAGCAGAATCCCTGCCGAGCAGGGATCCTGATGTGGGACTCAATCTCAGGACTCCAGGATCATGACCTGAGCTGAAGGCAGTTGCTTAACCAACTGAGCCACCCAGGTGCCCAATAAGATAATTTTCAAGAGTCTTCACTGCTAGAGTAGGAAGAACAAATGGGCCATGAACTCTGAGAGACATACATTTAAATCAGGCTCAGCACATGGCTGCCAAGTGTTCTTGGACAAAGCACTTAACCTCTTCAGTCCTTGGCTTCTCCACATGTTACATGGGTACCTCATACCTCTCTCCTACAATTCTCATGCAGATGATATGATGAGGTAGCTTAAAAGCATCTAGCACAGTACCTTACAGACACAAATCCCAGTTTCTGTCCTTTCACACAGTATATGCTCAATAAACATCGCTCGAATTACTAGCTTAATAAATGAAGTGCAGATAATATTCATTCTTTTGCCATGGAATTTAGAATAGATTTTAATTAGTAAATAAGGTTCTATTTGCTAATCAGAGACAAGAAAAGGTATGGGACATTCTAAGTTTTTAATTATTCTCTATTCCAAAGAAAAGGAAAGGTTTTGCCAGGGCCTCTGAAAAGTCTGGTACCACAATCTGTTGTCCCTCTCATGTTCATTTCAGATCATGAGGCTATTTATCCAAATAACAGAGCTTCTCTTGTGAAAGAGGAGTAATGTGGAAGGCATGTCTGAGACTTCATAGCCCACGGTGCAGAGAAAAGCAAGCTTCTGGCACCCATTTTCAGAGGGGATCGAGCTTAATTCAATGAGCCTAAGTCAGCTAGATATGAGAGAGAATCTCCCAACAAGGGTTGCTACGCCATTACATCAGGCAGGGTTTTACGGGATCTCTTCCCAAGTTTGATATTTCCAGACATCCTGAACTTGATACAGGCTGTGGGACAAGCTGAGATCCACCCAACTTGCCGCCTTGATAGTTAACGAGGTGTGTGCAAGTGACACAAAGACAGCCTCCATCACTCTCTGTAGCCTGGTGAGCTCTCATTCCCACAAGTCTTTTCAACTTGGGCTGGGGCCAGTTATCTGTTTGGTTGCTTTGTTTCTATGAGACTCAGAAGAAAGATTTTCTGCTCTCTTCATTTTTTTCACTGGTGCCAAGGACATATCAATTTAATTGTTAAGGGGAGCATGATGTTCCCATGGCCACATCAAGGCTTTGATCCAAGAAGAAAACTTTTCCAGATTTTAGAGAAAGGTGGCATTGGTGACAAAGCAGACAAGAACAGGGTGGACAGTTCAGGAATTCAGCACTGCCGATGAGAAAACAGCATGTGGTTTTAATGCTATGAATTATCCTTGACTTCATTTTTGCCTGGAAACTACAATATCTTGGTTTTTCCACCTTCACTTAAAAAAATTAAACATTTCCAAAGCACAAAAAAATTTGGATTAACTAGTGAAAATACAGCCACGCTAGCTAGATCAGCCATTATGTCATGTACCAAAATAAATTCCCGGTAGATTACATTTTTAAGGTAAAATTAATATAGGTAAATGTTTTTATAATCTTAGAAGATCTTCATAAGCTTGAGCACAAATGCAGAAGCTAAAGGGAAAGACTGACCTATTGTAAATATTTATATGGTTAGAAAAATTATAAATAAGTCTAAGACAACAAGTAGGAAAAACAGTTTTAACATAATCCATGACAAAGAGTTCGTGTTCTTAATGTATAAAAAGCATATATCCAAAAATGAAAGGAAAATAGGAAATGGGCTTGATCAGTCACTTCCCAAAGGAGGAAATACAAGTTGCTAGTAAACACACCTAAGAAAAAAACGCAACTTGAGTATTGAATAAGGAGATGCAATTTAAAACAATGAAATACCATTTTATTTGTTTGTTTATTTTACTTACCATATTGGTAAGAATTTGACTGAATACCCAGAATTACTGAACCCACTGTTGATAACTATGTGGGGAAATAACTTACCATGCTGGTGAGAGTTAAAACAGTCCAATTTCTGCGGGGTTAGGTGAGGGAGGGAGATGGACATTGATACAACACACTAAAATCCTTAAAAGTGGACACATTCTTTGATCGAAGATTTTTATTTCTAGGAATTTATTCTGAGGAAATGCAGAAGTACACTTCACCCAAATAAGACAGGGGTTAGGAGCGCAAGCCCCTATGTAGTCAAAAATTCGTATATCCATATAATCCATAAATCCATATAATTCTGACTCCTTAAAAACTTAATAGCCTACTGTTGAATCTGCGCTACTAGGACCAGCATCTGCCTTGCTGATAACATACACCATTGATTAACACATATTTTGTATGTTATATGTCTTGTAGACTGTATTCTTTCTTTTAAGTTTTTAATTTAATTTTATTTTTCAGCGTTCCAAGATTCATTGTTTATGCACCACACCCGTCCTCCATGCAATCCATGCCCTCCTTAATACCCACCACCAGGCTCACCCCTCCTCTCACCCCCTCCACTTCCAAAACCCTCAGTTTGTTTCTCAGAGTCCATCATCTCTCATGGTTCATCTCCCCCTCCGATTTCCCTCAATTCACTTTTCCTTTCCTTTTCCTAATGTCCTCCATGTTATTCCTTATGCTCCACAGGTAAGTGAGACCATATGATATTTTACTTTCTCTGCTTGACTTATTTCACTCAACATAATCTCCTCCAGACCCATCCATATTGATATAAAAGTTGAGTATTCATCCTCTCTGATGGAGTTGTAATATTTCATTGTATATATGAACTGTATCTTCTTTATCCATTTATCTTGGCTTTTTCTACAGTTTGGTGACTGTGGCCATTGCTGCTATGAACATTGGGGCCCTTTTTTAACTGCATCTGTATCTTTGATGTAGACCGTATTCTTACAATGCAGTAAGCTAGAGAAAAGAAAAGGCTACTGAGGAAACCATAAGGAAGAGAAAAATACATATACAGTCTGCAACAGTTTTCATCTGCCTACTAGTGGACCCATGCAATTCAAACCCACATTGTTCAAGGGTCCCATATACATAGATGTGCCTTTAACTTTCCCAGGCTTCTTTGTAATAGCAATAAATCAAAAAATAAAGAGCAATAAATCAAAAAATAAAGAGCAATAAATCAAAAAATAAAGTACAGTAAATCAAAATCAGTAAATAAATCAACCTACGTGTCATTGGGTAGTGGACCCGTTAAGTAAATTGGGAAACAGACACATGATGAAGCACTTTGTGATGATGGAAAATAAAGAGATGAAACCAGATCTACTGACATGCAAAAATGTCCACAATGTAGTAAGTGAAAGCATCAAGGTAAACAGGATTTGTATAGGCTGTCCCATTTTCCTCCAAACTTTCATCTAGTATGTGTATTTGTATATGCCTATAAATGCATACAGTCCAAGAGGATAAACAGTGAAATTTTCAAAGCTCTGCTCTCTTGGTGGTAGATTACAGGGAATTTTTCCTTTCTTCTTTACGTTTTTCTGATTATCCCTCTTTCTATTTTTTTTTTTTTAAACAAATGAACATTTTTTACTTTAGGGTTAGAAAAAATCACAAGGCAATTTATACTGAGGACTATAAAAAGAAGAAAGCCTAGTTTATCTAGGCAAAGAAACTCTAGGTTTGGAAACTTCTGGGCTTTGCTACAGAATTGAATCTAACCCGTGAATTTGAACATCTCTCAGGATATCTCGTGGTAACTCAAGAACTGTTTCCTCTTCTCATTTTCACTGGGCACCAACTCTGTGCAGATATCCAATAGATATCCTCTCATTCAGTTCCACTAACAATAACTGGGGCCACCATCAGCTTCTGTAAGAAGGCGTTCTGGGACCCCATGCAGGTAGGGAGAAAGCCCGGAGAAGCATCACCTTTAGTGTCCATCTCTGAAGGAGATACATCGCTTCTCGGCCTTTTGGCTAAGATCAAGTGAAGGAGATACAAAATGCTTATCACGCCAATGCTGAAACCAGACTTCCATTGCCGGGAATGGGTCTATGTAAGTTGCTCGGAACAGCGCCCGGCACTTTGGAAGTCTCTGCGTTGGTTAATTACGCTCCCCGGGTCTCACAGTCTCCCTGCTTCCAAATGTAAGGGATGCATCAGGGTTTCGCAATGACCACATTCACTTACTAGTTTGCAGTTACTGAAAAACCTATTCTGAAGGAAAAGTGCTCAAGTGTCCTGCTCCCTCATTCCTAGCTCTCCTCCTCTCAGCTATTTGTGGACGGTTAAATGACATATGGGGGACCAGTGAACGGAGGCTCATGATCTGCTGAAATCAAAACCCAAACCCATCTCCACTTGCCTCTCCTGCCCCCCATCCAACACCCAACCTTTACTCTCTACTCTTGGCAACATGTAAAGAGGTAAACGTATATTTACACCACCTGGCTTACCAGGTGGACAGAGATGAAAATGAACGTGCCCAGTGATACACGCTTCTAGAATGTATACGGCCCTGTGCTTGTTTTTGTTCTTCGTGGCACTTTAATGTTTTCTCTGGCAGAAGGCGTATTTGTGGAATTGCCAAAGATATTTGCCATGCAAAAAGATGATAAGAAGTGAATCTGCAAAAGGGGCCAAATTTTCTTTTAAAGACGAAAGCAGCCCCATACATGCTGCCGGAATTTCTGAGAAACTTGGGACCTGTGAGGCAAACATACGCTCAGCCTTCATGCCCCCCTGTCCCTTTATCTTCACCAGAGGAGGACATCTTCGGGCTCCCCTCAGGATCCCATTTCAGAAACACTGACCTAAGTCTTTTGCATGTTGTAGCTTAGGCTGCAAAGGAGATTTTGCTTCATGTGTCGTGTTTTTAAAGAATTAGTGCAAGTTAATCATTACTGCCGGGACACGTTTCCAGTTTGCCTCAATTATGCTGACACTTAATAGTGTTTATGGACACTTGTTCCATCATATAGTGGCCATGGCTTCCGAAATAAAAATCAGGGCATGTGATTTAACCGTCACGGGTATATTTATGAGGGCTGAATAGTTAGCAAAACAGAAAATCCAGGCCATATGCACACCATTAACTGTATATAAGGAATGATGCATATGAATAATGTAAGCATACGTGGGATGGCTTGCGTCTTCCAGCGGGCCCCCGCACACAAACAGGTTTTGAGGGGTCAGCTCATTGAAAAGTCACTGTGTTGATTCTGCTCTTTCCAATTGCTTATTTGATATTGACTCTCTTCATTAGCTCAGTTAATCCGAAAAAATGATGGATTATCCTGATATTTGCTCTTCTCTAAAATAAATAGAAAATTATTTCATTAAACCCTGTAAGTCTGCTAAGAAACTTACGATAACCATTATGGAAATAATTGATTGGCTTACAAATCATGATGAGAAAAATACCGCATTAATTCACCGGTCACTGATGGATAAAATCATGACCTACAGACATATTTTGAAATTATGCATGTTTTTTAATGGAAAATAAATGTCATGGCCTGTTTCTCTAAACAAAAATGCATGTTTGCAAAAGAGCCGGAGAGCCTGTCTAGATGTGACCTAGGGAACAACACCTAAAAGTATTTACACCACAGGGCTGTTCTGTGGGCTCAGTGAGTTTATATTTGTAACGTGCTTAACACAGTGACTAGAACATGCTGAATGCTATGTAAATACAGTTTGCAGGGTTGGTTTTAAGATGGAATTGTTAACTTTTCTTTTTAAAAGTCTTTTGAAAAGCCTGTCAGAGGGTTTAGCTAATGTTTATTTTTGATATGAGGTCTTTTTTTACTTTTTCAATGTAAAATCTATAGATTCATCATCATGGATTAAAACTCATATCCTATTTGTACTTATTTACAGGCATTTTTTTTCCCACGCAACTGTGTGGCTGATGGCTTGGAACCAAATCTTTGCCTAAACACGATCCGCTGTTACCTCTTCTTCTGGCCAATATGACCCGTCAGGACATGACAAATATGCGTACAGAGATATACCGTGTTCCCAAATGTGGTCTCTGAGCAAACACGGCAACCATATGAAACCTTGAATACATTATAATATGTTAAATAAGTTGAGTTAATTACAATACAAACAGGCTCTCCGCTGTATGAAATGAGTCACTGATGCTCCCAGATGGTCTGAATAAAGTCTGATGGAAACTAAGGGAAAGCAAGGTATGTCCTTAGATGTTCAGGCTGCTGAGGGAAGGTATAGTCAGCTTGTTTTGTGCTGGGGGAGACCTGTCTGAACCTGTCTGATAAGCCAGCAGGGTGTGGCCTTCCAGAAAATACTATTCCATGAAAGCCTGGGAATTTTGTGGGAAAGAATTCTTAAGAAAAGGACATTGAGACAAGCTTGAGCTGGTGGAAAAGCCTAGCATTGTTACAAAGATGTATCTCCAAAGGTTAACCCGTGTCTGAAATTGATGTGGGTGTGTGAGTGTGTGGGTGTGAAGAGCAAGTCAACAAAAGTAAACACTGCAAATGCGACTCAACCCAGCTAAGACATGGAGACAGGAGACACACACAGAGCTTTGATACTCTCCACCAAATAAGACAGGAAAAAAGCTGGGTCTCCTTTCCCACCTTTCCACTGAATGCCATCCTACTGGCAAGTGTGAGGTGTCTATACCAGGAGGAGGAGTAGCTTCTGGCAGAAGCAGGGGAGGAACCAAGTGGCTGCTTGCAGTGTGGCAGGGCCGTGCAGTGAGCAGACCCGCATAGAAGGGTCCAGAAGAAGTGGCTGTTTCTAGCAGCTCGAAACCACACGACCCGTGAGGACCCAAGGGACCCAACCAGAAGCATTATCAGGGCATGAAGATCCTGCCTCACCCAGAAAGGCAAGAGCCACAGAGGGGTTGAAGAGCAGACGTGAGTATGCAGAAGAAAGCAGCAGCCAATTTGGGCAGTTGAAATTATGGACTCAAGAAAGAAAAAAGGACGAAGAAAGTGAACATTCATTGAAATGTTAACTAATACGCTGAACACACACTATACTCTGCTCACACAATTAAATACATACCTATAAAGATCTTATGCAACAGATGTATTTTTGAAAATAAACGGAATTTTCACAAAAATGAAATTTTCAGAGGAGTCACTTTTTTACTGAATTGGTTAAAGAATGAATAACATTCCACACCTGTATTTGTCCAGTGCATACCATGTATCAGATCTTCCTTGTGCTTGGGATGCAAAGGTGAACACATTCCAGTGAGTTTTGTGGGGCAGCATCACGGGTGTAACCGGCACACTGCTCTTCTGTCACCATCTCGAAATTCGTAATAAATTTTGAGTAAGAGCAGTCAGATAGTCAGAACTCTGCTCAGGTTCGTTCTAGAGCATTCCTTCCTTTCCCCTCCCTTCCTTCCTTCTTTCCTTCCTTTCTTTCTTCCTCTGATTTTATTTACTTATTTGACAGAGTTCCAACATGATGGGGATGGGGATGGGGAAGGAGCAGAGGGAGAAAGAGAAGCAGACTGTGCTGAGCATGAAGCCCGACTGGGGGCTTCTTCCCAGAGCCCTGAGATCACCACTTGAGCCAAAATCAGGAGTCAGCTGCTCAGCTGAGCCAAGGCGGCGCCCCTAGAATATTTTTTAAGCAGTTTATGGAAGGGGCGGGTGGCTTGGTTTCTAGACCAAGAGTCAGAAAACTTTACTCTGTAAGGGCCATGCACTGTCTCAGGGGACCATCCCAGCCAGAAAACAGCCCGAGGGGCCAGGCTAAATGAAAGGGCAGGGCTGTGACCCCAGGCTACGCAGAGAAGCTCCAGACAGGTGGTCAACCGTGCCCTAGGGTCTGGAATATTGACTCCCCATTGACTATGATATAGCCCCAGCCAGGATAAGGTTACATATCAACCTGTAGTCAGAATAAATGATAATCTGTCTGGTAGAGACCACAGTCTCATAACCTGTAGCTCATTGCCTTGTAGGATGTTCCCCAGTTTTGTATTAATCTTGCATAGTCCTGTGCCAGTGACCCCACCCACTACATGCGTGTGTGTGTGTAGTAGATACAAGTGTGGATATGCATGTAGATGGGAACATCAGCCCTGATCCCTGCCTTTGTATCTGCTTGGTCAGCCCGCTAGATCTTTTACATATGTAAAGGGAGGTACCTATCTTTATGGAAACAGTGTTTTTTACTTTTTAAATATTGGGTTTTTTTTTTTTTTTTTTTAAGATTTTATTTATTTGACAGAGATCACAGGTAGGCAGAGAGGCAGGCGCGGGGGGCGGAGCAGGCTCCCTGCTGAGCAGACAGCCCAATGCGGGGCTCCATCCCAGGACCCTGAGATCATGACCTGAAGGCAGACGCTTAACCCACTGAGACACCCAGGCGCCCCTAAATATTGTCCTCTATCAACAATCCAAAGGAGAGGCGTGGACGGATACAGAAGGAACGCAGCGCTTTAATGCAACATTATGAACAGGAATTCTCCCAGCTTTCGCTGCGGCTCGCCTCAGTGAGCCTGAATGACTCCGCTCCAACACAGAAATATCACAAGCTGCCTTATTTTTTCCATGAAACCTGCTCCAGGAAAAAAGATCTGAAGAATAATGGCTTCTTCCTTTTTTATACCAGTGTTCAGTGAGCATCATTAAATTACCACCATACCAGGGACCGTCATGTGAGGCGGGATCAGCGCTGTGGGCTCTCCCCATGGCTGCCCACTCCCTGCAAGACGTTCCTCCACCCTCTGCCCGCCGTCCTTCCCCTCCCAGCCTCCCCGCTCCAAACTAGGAACCTGGAAAGCAAGCTTGGTCTCCCAGCCCCTGCACTGAGCACCTCCTCGTTCTCCTGACTTGCCAGCCGGAGACCTTCCTCCTTATTTCCAGTAAAACGGAGCTAGAATTTTTCAAGGTAATAGTTTACTCTAAAATCAAAGGAAGGAAAACATTAAGGGAGATCACCCCTAGGGGATGCTGTCCCAAGTCCGCCCCTGTGGCTGAGATACAAAGTTCCAGGAGTAAAGTAAGATCTCAGTGGGATCAATGGCTACTCAGGGTGGTTCTTCCAGGAGGTCTGTGGTGGCTCATTAGCATAAAAGCAGAATGCAGCTTGTGGACTCTAAACCTGAAACCCCGCTTAGATAAGGTAAGGGTAACTACTAGGTTGCACACTGAAGGCAGAGCCTGGAAATAGAGAGTCCGGAAAGCTTCCTAAACTCCCTGTCCATTACTCTCGAGCCATTAGCCAACAAAAACACTCACTCACATTTGAATTCCTTCAAAAAAAGAGAAACCCAAGAGTAAATGAATTAGAAGGAAAGAATCTAAACAGTTTGGGGCAGCCTGTTTGCTAATTGCTTTCATTTTAAATTATCTTCATAGCTTTCTGACATGACTGTTTTTAACCAAAAAGCAAACAAAAATAAGTGAAAACAGAAAAGATTTTTTTTTAAGGGACAGAGGCATATATGTGTTTATGGGCAGAGTACCTCCTGCCCGGATCTGGGTGAATCAGGAAGTCGAGACCATTGCTCTCTTCCTGCAAATCCCCCTCTTCCAAAGCTGTCACACACATCACTTGAGCCGGTCAGCTCTTGGTTACTCGGTTCCAGATTTGTTACAACTCAGCTCACGTGCCCTACTTAAAACGGGCCTTGTCTGGATGTTTCTACAAGCTTAACTATAAGTGTT
This sequence comes from Mustela lutreola, assembly GCF_030435805.1. Taxonomy (NCBI): domain Eukaryota; kingdom Metazoa; phylum Chordata; class Mammalia; order Carnivora; family Mustelidae; genus Mustela; species Mustela lutreola. Next base: position 74,726,479 of record NC_081301.1, read on the forward strand.
CTGAGCTGACAGCAGTCCAGAATTCAGGATCAGAGGCAAAAGACAGTTGAGAATGCAAAACTGCAGTGTCCTAGGAGGGAAAAGCTACATACACCTATCCCAACAGTTTGTTAAAATACAATTCGTATTTGAAATCATTTCTTTAACTAAAAAAAAAACTTATATGACAAAAAGGTATATATTTTTAAATGTACATAGGGAATATTTATGTTACATATCATGTGCCTGCATAATATAAAATTCAGTCTCCTACAACACACTGTTTGTTTCTCATAATCTCAATGCTCTCCAGAGCTCTCACCAAAGAGCTAAAATGTGACACATATCCAGGTGCCTGGGAAGCGCAGTCGGTGAAGCATCTGCCTTCTGCTCAGTTCATGATCCCGGGGTCCCAGGATCCCGTTCCACGTCAGGCTCCCTGATTACTGGGGAGCCTACTTCTCCCTCTGCCTTACTTGTGGGCTCACTTGCTCGCTCTCTCTCTCAAAAATAAACAATTAAAATCTTCAAGAAAAATGATTTAAAAAATAAAATGAAATAATTAAAATTTTTAAAAAATGTAACACATACCTTAACATCACCCTTGGCCAATGGTCATTTGTGTCCTACACTATGAGTTCCCTCGGCCAGTAAGCACATCCTCTCACTATCCAGAGTTTTAAGCACTATATCATATGTGTTGTTTACTTTCCTATATGTCCCTTTCTTCCATTTATTTGTATTCTGGTAACTTCTATCCACTCTGGCTGGTAAATATTATACAAGTCACTCAAAATGTGAAAATGCAAATGTTATGGCAATTCAGGTAATCTTCAAGAAAATGGTCAAGAAAACTTAAAACAAAAACAAAAACAAAACAGGGTTCCAAGCTCCTTAAGGCCTTATCAAGATTTTTCTTATCTAGCTAAAATAAGTTTTAATTTTTATTATAAAAGCAAAGCCACAAAATCCTGTAAGCAGATTGCATTCCCAAATCAGATACTCTGAGTCCTGGATCAAAGTAGGAAAAGTTCTTCTGGCATGGGGACTGCAAAGAAAAGTAGCCGTGTGATTGCCAACTACAATTCTAATTTAAGAGGCTTTGCGAGTGTGAAATCACAGAATTTTCCCTTGATCAACTCAATCTGATTACCAAATCCTCACAATCCATGCTTGCTCTGTGATTGCAACCACACCACTGGTGCAGATGGTCCTGAGTAATATCTTTTTGGCATGATGTGTGCACCAGGCTTGCTCACTGAGTTAATCGATAATTGTGCTTTCTTAATTTTTTTAGTGTAATTAAGTGTGGATTTCGGAGCACACTTTCGCTTTATATACACGCACATGCTAGCAAACCACCCAACCTAAAGAAGTAAGTACTACTTTTCCCCTTGCTAATAGCTTATTGTGACTTAATGCACCAAACATAGTTTATACAGAAAAACATATATGCATTAAATTTTTATTAAAGATGCATTAGAAATCGGTAGCTCAATCGGTTAAGCATCAGACTCTTGGTTTTGGGTCAGGTCATGATCATAAGGTCATGGGATCAAGTACTTCCCGGGGCTTCAGGCTGGGCATGAAGCCCACTTATGATTCTCTCTCTCCCCCTCCCTCGGACCCTCTCCCCCTCATTCAGTGCAAGCACAATTGCTCTCCCTCTGCCTCTCTTAAAAAAAAAAAAAAAAAGTCTTCAAGGAACTAGAAAATGAATAATACAAGCCCAAAACTTGCAGAAGAAAAGGTGATAAAGATTAGAGCAGAAATAAATGAAATAGAGAATTTAAAAAACTGAAGAAAATGATAAAACTAAGAATTGGTTTTTGAAAACACAAACAAAAACAACAAACCCTTACCTAAACTAAGGAAAAAAGAGAGAATATTTGAATAAATAAAATCCAAAGGGAAAGAGGAGATATTACAATTGATGCCACAAAAATAAAAACGATCACAAGATTCTATTATGAACAATTGGGGACAAATTAGACAATTTAGAAGAGATGGAAAAATTCCTAGAAACATACAACCTACCAGAACTGAATCAGGAAGAAAGTGAAAGCCTGAACATACCCATAACAAATATGGAGATAGAAAGAGTAATCAGAAAACTCCCAACAAAGAAAAACCTAAAACCAAATGACTTCACAGGTGAATTCTTTCATACCTTTAAGAATCCATACCAATCCTTCTTAAATACTTCCAAAAAATAAGAGGGAACATTCCAAAACTCATTTTGTGAGTCCAGCATTACTCTGACAACAAAGTCACACAAAAACATCATGAGAAAAGAGAACTAACTATAGGCCAATATCCCTGAGGAACAGAGATGCAAGAATCTTCAATAAAATATTAACAAACCAAATTCAATAGCACATGAAAAGGATCATGCCCTGTTACCAAGTGGGATTTATCCCAGGATACAAGGTTGGTTCAAGATGCAACTAAATCAATTAATATGATAAATAAAATAACAGAATGATAGACAAAATTATATCATTTAAATATATGCAAAAAAGCATTAGACAAAATGCAACACCCCCTTTCATGATAACAACTTTCAACAAATAGGTATAAAAAGAACTTACCTCAACATAATAAAGGCCATATACACAAGCCTACAAATAACATCATGGTCAATGGTGGGAAAATGATAGCTTTTTATCTAAGATCTAGAAAGATCTGGAACAAAGAAAGGATGCCCTCTCCTTTTTTTTTTTAAATATTTTATTTATTTATTTGATCGAGAGAGACACAGCAAGAGAGGGAACACAAGCAGGGAAAGTGGGAGGGAGAGAGGGAGGCTTCTGGCTGAGAAGAGAGTCCCAAGCAGTGCTCAATCCCAGGACCCTGAGATCATGGCCTGAGCTGAAGGCAGATGTTTAATGACTGAGCCACCCAGGTGCCCCTCTTTTGCCACTTCTATTCAACATAGTACTGGAACTCCTAGCAAGAGCAATAGGATAAGAAAAGAAATAAGAGACATCCAAATGGGAAAAAAGTAAAACTATCTCTGTTTGTGTATGATATACTCTTGTATGAAAAAATCCTGAAGATTCTACTCCCCCTACCAAAAAAATCTGTCAGAAATAATAAACTATTTCAGGGGCGCCTGGGTGGCTCAGTGGGTTAAAGCGTCTGCCTTCGGCTCAGGTCATGATCCCAGGGTCCTGGGATCGAGCCCCGCATCGGGCTCTCTGCTCAGCGGGTAGCCTGCTTCCTCCTCTCTCTCTGCCTGCTTCTCTGCCTACTTGTGATCTCTGTCTGTCAAATAAATAAATAAAATCTTTAAAAAAAAAAAAAGAAATAATAAACTATTTCAGTAAAATTGAAGAATTGAAATGAATATATAAAAATCAGCTGCATGGGGTGCCTGGGTGACACAGTTGGTTGGCATCCAGCTAGCTCTTGGTTTTGGCTCAGGTTGTGATCCCATGGTCCTAAGAGATCGAGCCCCCTGTCAGACTTCATGCTCCACACATAGTCTGCTTGGGATTCTCTCTTCCTCTCCCTCTGCCCCCCTTCCCCACCACATGCAAACACACTCTCTCTCTCTAAATAAATAAATAAATCTTTTAAGAAAATTAGTTGCATTTCTATACACTAACAACAAACTAACTAAAAAGAAAATTAAGAAAACACTCACATTTACAATAAAACCAAAAAGAAAACTATAAAACACTGATTTAAAAAATTAAATAAATAGGAATCTATCTGTTCATGGATTGGAAGAATTGATATTGTTCAAATGGCCATACTATCCAAAATGACCTACAGATTCAATGCAACCCTTATCAAAATCCCAGACATTGTCTACAGAAATAGAAAGGACAATCCAAAAAGTCATTTGGAGTTACAAAATATCCCAACTATCTAAAGCAAATTTGAGCAAGCAAAGCAAAGCTGGAGGACATTTCCTGATTTCAAAATATGTTACAAATCTACAGTAATCAAAACAGTATGGTACTGGCATAAGAATAGACACCTATCAGTGGAACAAAATAGCCCATAAATAAACCCATTCTTGTACAGTAAAATTATCTTCAACGAGAGTGTCAAGAATAGACAGGAGAGTCAAGATGGCGGAAGAGTAGCAGATTGAGATGACATCAGGTCGCAGGAGTTCAGCTAGATAGTTATCAAATGATTCCGAACACCGATAAACCCAACAGGAGATTGAAGAGAAGAAGAGCAGCAATTCTAGAAACAGAAAATCACCACTTTCTGAAAGGTTGGACGTTCAGAGAAGTGAATCTGAAGCAATGGGAAGATAGACTGCGGGGGGAGGGGCTGGCTCCCAGCAAGAGGTGGAGCAACAGAGCACAAAATTCAAACTTTGAAAAGTCTGTTCCACTGAGAGACATCGTTCCAGAGGCTAAGTGGGGTGGAGCCCTCGTGGGGACAGAGTTGTCTCAGGTCCTGCGGGGTCACAGAAGGATTGGGGCTGTCAGAGTGTGGCAGAGCTTGCAGGTGTCAGAGTGAGGAACCCAACTACAGAGATGGAACTGAGGAGTGAGCACTCAGCTTGGGCTTATCTTAAACTGTGATCTGCGGCACATTCAGGCCACTCTTTGAGCAGGAACTCTACAAGTGGCAGATCCAGGGAGACTCAACTTCCTTCTCCAGAGGCAGGAATCTGCTGGGTTTGGAGACTCCAAATGGGGCCATGTGCCGGAGAGAGAAATGCTTGGTCACAGGCCGGGTGAGCTCGGAGCACAGCCGGAGACCAGGGAGACGGGAGTGATTGAGCACTTTCCTCCAAGAGCACACTGAGCAGTGGGGACCCTGAGCTCTCTACTTCTCTGGGTTGGAAAATAGGCGGCCTCCATTTTCATTTCCATCCTCCAGAGCTCTACAGAAAGCAGTCAGGGAACAAAAGCTCTGAGACAAACCCAAACAGATTACTTAGCCCAGCCCCTGGCAAGTGTGGTGCAATTCCACCTCAGGCAAAGACATTTGAGAATCACTACAATAGGCCCCTCCCCCAGAATATCAGCAAGAACATCCAGCCAAGACCAAACTCACTGATCAAGGAAAACAGTTGAATTCCAGAAGAAGGGAAAGCAAAACATGGAATTCATGGTTTTCTCCCCAAGATTCTGTAGGCTTGCAAAGTTAAAAAAAAATTTTAATTTTATTCTTTTCTTATTCTAATTTTTTAACTTTTCCTCTTTCTTCTTTCAACATTTTTTAATTAGTTTATCTTAACAATACTTTTCTTTTTTTTTTAAATTTATTTATTTTCAGCATAACAGTATCATTATTTTTTCACCACACCCAGTGCTCCATGCAATCTGTGCCCTCTATAATACCCACCACCTGGTACCCCAACCTCCCACCCCCCCCACCACTTCAAACCCTTCAGATTGTTTTTCAGAGTCCATAGTCTCTCGTGATTCACCTCCCCTTCCAATTTACCCCAACCCCCTTCTCTCTAACTCCCCATGTCCTCCATGCTTTTTGTTATGCTCTACAAATAAGTGATACCATATGATAATTGACTCTCTCTGCTTGACTTATTTCACTCAGCATAATCTCTTCCAGTCTCGTCCATGTTGCTACAAAAGTTGGGTATTCATCCTTTCTGATGGAGGCATAATACTCCATAGTGTATATGGACCACATCTTCCTTATCCATTCATCTGTTGAAGGGCATCTTGGTTCTTTCCACAGTTGGCGACCGTGGCCATTGCTGCTATAAACATTGGGGAACAGATGGCCCTTCTTTTCACGACATCTGTATCTTTGGGGTAAATGCCCAGGAGTGCAATTGCAGGGTCATAGGGAAGTTCTATTTTTAATTTCTTGAGGAATCTCCACACTGTTCTCCAAAGAGGCTGCACCAACTTGCATTCCCACCAACAGTGTAAGAGGGTTCCCCTTTCTCCACATCCCCTCCAACACATGTTGTTTCTTTTCTTGCTAATTTTGGTTATTCTAACTGGTGTAAGGTGATATATCAATGTAGTTTTAATTTGAATCTCCCTGATGGCTAGTGATAATGAACATTTTTTCATGTGTCTGATAGCCATTTGTATGTCTTTAGTGGAGAAGTGTCTGTCCATATCTTCTGCCCATTTTTTGATATGATTGTCTGTTTTGTGTGTGTTGAGTTTGAGGAGTTCATTATAAATCCTGGATATCAACCTTTTGTCTGTACTGTCATTTGCAAATATCTTCTCCCATTCCGTGGGTTGCCTCTTTGTTTTCGTGACTGTTTCCTTTGCTGTGCAGAAGCTTTTGATTTTGATGAAGTCCCAAAAGTTCATCTTCGCTTTTGTTTCCTTTGCCTTTGGAGACATATCTTGAAAGAAGTTTCTGTGGCTGATACCGAAGAGATTACTGCCTATGTTCTCCTCTAGGATTCTGATGGATTCCTGTCTCACATTGAGGTCTTTTATCCATTTTGAGTTTATTTTTGTGTACGGTGTAAGAGAATGGTCGAGTTTCATTCTTCTACATATAGCTGCCCAGTTTTCCCAGCACCATTTATTGAAGAGACTGTCTTTTTTCCACTGTATTTTTTTTGATTGACCATAGAGTGTAGGGTCCATATCTGGGCTCTCTACTCTGTTCCAATGGTCTATGTGTCTGTTTTTATGCCAGTACCATGCTGTCTTAACAATACCTTTATAAAGAATAAAAATTTTTTAAACCTTCATGAGTATAGTCATATTTTATCCTTCATTGTATCTAACTTTATTTTTTGTATACATATACAGTTTTTTTCTTCTAAAATATTTTGGGATAAAATTTCTTCTAATAGGTCAAAATATACCCTAAATCTAGCACAGGGCTTTGTTCTAGTCTCCACCCTGAGCAATTTCTCTCCACTTGTTTTTTCTTTCTTTTTCCAACCAACTTATCTTATCAATTCATTACTTAAAACTTTTTTTAAATTTTCATTTTTACAGTCATATTCCATCCCTTCATCATGTTTACTCTTATTTTTGTGTGTGTGTGTATATATATATATATATATGTTTTTCTTTCATTAGAATTTTGGGAGGTAGTTTCTTCTAAGGGATGAAAATACACCCAAAGTCAAGTGGGTGGCTCTCTTCTATTCACCAATCATATATATATATATATATATATATATATATATATATATATATAAATTTTTTTCATTTATTTTTACCCCCTTTGTTCTCCCCCCCCAATTTGGGGTCTCTTCTGATTTGGTTAGTGTACATTTTTCTGGGGTCTTTGATGCCCTTTTAGTGTTTTATTCTCTCCTTCATATATGCTTATCTGGATAAAATGACAAGGCTGAAAAACTCACCACAAAAAAAAATAATAATAAAAATAAAATAAAAAATAACAAGAGGCAGTACTGAAGGCTAGGAACCTAATCGATAGGTAATATGTCAGATTTAGAGTTCAGAATGATGATTTTCAAGGTGGTAGCTGGGCTTAAAAAAGGCATGGAAGATATTAGAGAAACCCTGTCTGGAGAAGTAAAAGCCCTTTCTGGAGAAATAAAAGAACTAAAATCTACAAGTTGAAATTTAAAAAGCTATTACTGAGGTGCAATAAAAAATGGAGGCTCTTACTGCTAGGATAAATGAGGCAGAAGAGAGAATGAATGATATAGAAGAACAAATAATGGAAAATAAAGAAGCTGAGAAAAAGAGAGATAGACAACTACTGGACAACAAGGGGAGAATTCAAGAGATAAGTGATACCATAAGATGAAACAATATTAGAATAATTGGGATCCCAGAAGAAGAAGAAAGAGGGGCACAAGCTATATCGGAGCAAATTATAGCAGAGAATTTCCTAATTTAGTGAATGGAAAAAGCACCAAAATCCAGGAGGCACAGAGAACTTCCCCTTAAAATCAATCAAAATAGGTCCAGATTCCATCAAGTAATAGTAATACTTACAAGTCTCAGTACAAAGAGAAAATCCTAAGAGCAGTTTGAGAGAAGAGGTCTGTAATATAGAATGATAGAAATATTAGATTGACAATAGACCTATCCACCAAGACCTGGCAAGCCAGAAAGGACTGGCATGATATATTCAGAGCACTGAATGAGGAAATATGGAGAATAACATATATACTAATAGCAAAAAATACTATATCCAGCTAGGCTGTCACTGAAAATAGAAGGAGAGATAAAAAGCTTCCAGGACAAAGAAAAACTAAAAGAATTTACACACACCAAACCAGCCCTACAGTAAATATTGAAATGGGTCCTCGAAGCAAAAAGAGACCCTAAAAGTAACAAACCAGAAAGGAACAGAGACAAAATATAGTAACTGTCATGCAATATGCAATATGATGGCACTAAATTTATATCTTTCAATACTTACCCAGAATGTAAATGGACTAAATATCCCAATCAAAAGAACAGAGTATCAGAATGGATAAAGAAAACAAGACCCATCTATATGCTATCTACAGGAAACTCATTTTAGACCCAAAGACACCTCCATTTTTAAAGTGAGGGAATGGAAAACAATTTACCATGCTAATGGACTACAAAAGAAAGCCAAGGCGGCAATCCTTATATCAGATAAATTAGACTGTAAGCCAAAGACTATAACAAGAGATGAGAAAGGACACTATATCATATTCAAAGGGTCTGTCCAACAAGAAGACCTAACAATTTTAAATATCTATGCCCCTAGCATGGGAGCAGACAACTATATAAACCAATTAATAACTAAATCAAAGAAACACATCAACCATAATACAATAATAGTAGGGGACTTTAACACTGCACTCACTGAAATGAACAGATCATCCAAGCAAAAGATCAATAAGGAAATAAAGGCCTTAAATGACACATTGGACCAGATGAAATCACAGATATATTCAGAACATTCCATCCCAAAGCAACAGAATACACATTCTTCTCTAATGCACATGGAACATTCTCCAGAATATATCACATCCTGGTTCACAAATCAGGTCTCAGTTGGTACCAAAAGATTGGGATCATTCCCTGCATACTTTCAGACCACAATGCTCTGAAGCTAGAACTCAGTCCCAAGAGGGAAATTGGAAAGAACTCAGATATATGGAGACAAAAGATCATCCTACTAAAGAATGAATGTCTCAACCAGGAAATTAAAGAAGAATTGAAAAAATTCATGGAAACAAATGAAAATGAAAACACAACTGTTCAAAATGTGTGGGACTCAGCTAAGGCAGTCCTGAGAGGAAAGGATATAACAATACAAGACTTCCTCAAGAAACAAGAAAGGTCTCAAGTACACAACCTAACCCTACACCTAAAGGGGGCTGGAGAAAGAACAGCAAAGAAAGCCTAAACCCAGAAGGAGAAGAGAAATAATAAAGATAAGAGCAGAAATCAATGAAATAGAAAACAAAACAGTAGAACAAATCAACTAAAACTAGGAGCTGGTTCTTTGAAAGAATTAATAAAGTTGATAAACCCCTGTCCAGACTCATCAAAAAGAAAAGAGAAAAGAACCAAATTAATAAAATCACGAATGAAAGAGGAGAGATCACAACCAACAACAAAGAAATACAAACAATTATAAGAATATATTATAAGCAACTATACACCAGCAGATTTTTACAATCTGGAAGAAATGGATGCATTCCTAGAGATGTCTCAACTACCAAAACTGAACCAGGAAGAAATAGAAAACCTGAACAGACCCATAACCAGTAAGGAGATTGAAGCAGTCATCAAAAATCTCCCAACAAAAAAGAGCCCAGGACCAGAGGGCTTCCCAGGAGAATTCTACCAAACATTTAAAGAAGAATTAATACCTATTCTCCTGAAACTGTTGCAAAAAAAATAGAAATGGAAGGAAAACTTTCAAACTCATCTTATGAGACCAGCATTACCTTAATCCCAAAACCAGATCCCAAAACCAAAGACCCCATCAAAAAAGAGAATTACAGACCAATATCCTTGATTAACATGGATGCAAAAATTCTCACCAAAATACTAGCCAATAGGATCCAACAGTACATTAAAAGGAATATTCACCACACCGGGTGGGATTAATTCCAGGGCTGCAAGGTTGGTTCAACATCCACAAAGCAATCACTGTGATAAAATACATTAATAAAAGAAAGAACAAGAACCATATGATACTCTCAATAGATGCCGAAAAAGCATTTGATAAAGTACAGCATCCTTTCTTGATCAAACTCTTCACAGTGTGGGAATAAAGGGTACATACCTCAATATCATCAAAGCCATCAATGAGAAACCCACAGCAAATATCATTCTTAATGGGGAAAAAATGAGAGCTTTTCCCCTGTCAGAAACACAATAGGGATGTCCATTATCACCACTGCTATTCAACATAGTACTAGTACTATGAAGTCCTAGTCTCAGCAAACAGACAACAAAAAGAAATTAAAGACATCCAAATCAGCAAAGAAGTCAAACGTTCACTCTTTGTAAATGATATGATACTTTATGCGGATAACCCAAGAAACTCCACTCCAAATCTTCTAGAATTCATACAGGAATTCAGTAAAGTGTTCAGGATATAAAATGAATGTACAGAAATCAGTTGCATTTCTATACATTGACAAGAAGACAGAAGAAAGAGAAATTAAGGAGTCAATCCCATTTACAATTGCACCCAAAACCATAAGATATGTAGGAATAAACCTAACCAAAGAGGCAAAGAATCTGTACTCCAAAAACTATAAAGTACTCATGAAAGAAATTGAGGAAGACACAAAGAAATGGAAAAATGTTCCATGCTCCTGGATTGGAAGAACAAATATCGTGAAAATGTCGATGCTACCTAAAGCAATCTGCATGTTTAATGCAATCCCTAACAAAATACCATCAATTTTTTTCAAAGAAATGGAACAAATAATCCTAAAATTTATATGGAGCCAGAAAAGACCTCGAATAGCCAGAGGAATGTTGAAAAAGAAAGTCAAAGTTGACGACATCACAATTCCAGACTTCAAGCTCTATTACAAAGCTGTCATCATCAAGACAGTATGGTACTGGCACAAAAACAGACACATTGATCTATGGATCAATGGAACAGAATAGAGAGCCCAGAAATAGACCCTCACCTCTATATTCAACTGATCTTTGACAAAGCAGGAAAGAATGTCCAATGGAAAAAAGACAGTCTCTTCAACAAATGGTGCTGGGAAAATTGAACAGCCACATGCAGAAAAATGGGGAGAGAGGAGTATGCAGTAGGTGGTTGGGTTATGGACATTGGGAAGGGTATGTGCTATGGTGACTGCTGTGGAGTGTGTAAGACTGATGATTCACAGACCTATATCCCTGGGGCAAATAATACATTATGCTTTAATAAAAAAAAAACTTTTTAAAAAAGAGTGTCTAGAATACACAACAGGGAAAAGATAGCCTCTTCAATAAATAGTGTTGGGAAAACTAGATATCCGCATTTTTTTAAAAAATGAAATTAGATTGTTATCTTACACTATACACCAAAATTAACTCAAAATGATTAAATACTAGGGGTATCTGGGTGGCTCAGTGGGTTAAGCCTCTGACATTGGCTCTGGTCATGATCTCAGGGTTCTGGGATCGAGTCCCACATTGGGCTCTCTACTGAGTGGGGAGCCTGTTTCCCCTTCTCACTGTCTGCCTCTCTGCCTACTTGTGATCTCTCTCTGTCAAATAAATAAATAAAATCTTTTTAAAAATGATTAAATACTAAAACATAAGCTCTGAAATCTTAAAACTACTAGAAGAAAACACAGGCAAAAACCCTCTTGACATTGGTTTCAGCAATGATTTCTTGAGTATGACACCAAAAGTAGGGACAACAAAAGCAAAAATAAACAAGTGGACAACATCAAGCCAAAAAGCTTCTGTACAGCAAGGGAAATTATCAAAAGAGTGAAAAAAAAACCCTACAGAATGCCTGTTGTCAGCAGCAGACAGCAGAGGGTGGGACACGTCTTACCTATTGTTGAAACACCTACACATCCTCCCAGAGAGAATGTTCTCAGTAACCGAGGAAAGGACACCTGGAGTAGGGTTAAGAGGATGGGATTTATAATTAGAGAGTCTGGGTTTGAATCTTGCCTTTGAGACTGAATTCCTTGACAGTTTCAATAAATGATTTTGTAGGAAGTGAAATACACTTTTTACCACCATGTCCTCTTGGAATGATATTCTGGTCTACCTGGCAAATCCTTTCCATTTGCCAGTGGCCCAGAGCTACTCTCCCTGCCTCTGTGACCCTTTCCTGGACTCCTCACAAAACCCTGTTCTCTAACCTGCTTATTGCCTGATGATTGACACTAATAATATCTATCTTAACAGAAGTGACTTTGCCCCCTAGCCACATAACAAGCCTTGGCCTGTGCCTTAAACAAGACAGCCTGCTGGGTAACAGTTCCCCAAGCTTAACTATTGAACAAGAAACACATAAGTGTGGGGTAGATTAGAAATAGGCCATATAGAAATAGAAATCTTGATTAAAATCAAATCTCAAATTCTAAGCCATTACCAGAGATATGTGTGCTGGATGGTATGTGGACTTTTGGCAAGCAGCATCAAGCACTCACTTTGTCACAGATGCCTCTTATGTCCTGCATCACGTCGCCTCGGCCCATCTTTGACTTCATCCACAGTTTCAGTGAATAGTTCCGAGTGAGTTTGACAATGTCCCTCGAGAACATGCCTAAGGCTTTCTCTGATGTCCCGGCAGCCTCCTCAGCCAGCATGAAAATTCAGCCTGAAAGTGAGGCTGATATTCCCAGACACAGGCCTCAAGCAAAAGGGAGGAGGGAGTAAGTGTCCCAGATCCCCATAGCTCAGGAAGGCAATTCTGCGGGCTTTGGAAGGTGAATCAGGAGGAGGTCCTGGCAGAACCAGTGCCCTGTTGCTTTCACTTACGATTTTGCAGATACACTGTTTCTTGGGCTTTTTTTCCTTCCTGTCTCTCTACCCTCTCTCCCATGCTTGCTTCCTGGCATCTCCCCCTGTGGTAGGCATACATGGGTATGTCTGCGTCGTAACCCCAGGAACCTGTGACTGTGTTACTGGAACCTATGTATATGGCAGAAGAATATTGCAGATGTGATTTTAAGTTGAAGATCCCGGGTTAGCCAGAGAAGTCCAGGTAGTTACAAGGGTCCTTACAAGAAGGAGACAGGAGAGTGAGAGAAAGAGAGGGGACAATGAAAACAGAGATGTGAATGATGTGGCCACGAGCCAAGGAATGCAGGAAGCCTCTACAACTGGGAAAAGGAAAGAGCTGGATTCTTTCCTAGATTCTCCAGAAGGAATGCAGACTACTAACACCTTGATTTGAGCCCCATGTATTAGTTTCCTTTGCCTGATGTAACAAAATTACAAACAAATTTAGTTTGTAAAATCTAGGTGACCTGAAACAACATAAACCCATTGTCTCACTATTCTCGAGGCTGCAAGTACAAAATTAAAGTGTTGCGGGGGCCATGCTCTCTGACAGCTCTAGGGGAGAACTCTTCCTTGTTTCATCCAGCAGCTGGTGTTTGCCAGCAGTCCTTGACATTCCTTAGGTTTTACCTTCATCTTCCTAGTCACGTGGCCATCTGCTCCCTGTTTGTGATCACCTGGTCTTCTTTCTGTATTCTTTTTTTGTTCTGTATTCAAGTTCTTCCTTTTTATAAAGATAGTCTTTTTAATGATTAGGGTCCACCCGAATGACCCCATTTCAACTTGATTACCTCTGTAAAGACCCTATTTCCAAATAAGGTCGCATTCTAAAGTACTGGGGGTTAGGAGCTCAGCATATTTTTGGAGGGGAGGGTACAATTCAATCTGTTATACTCCTATAAGGTTCCGTTCAGACTTCTGACCTTCAGAATTAAAAGACAAATTTGTATTTTGTGAGCCCCTGCGTTTGCAGTAATTTGGTAGAACACCAACACGAAATGAATATACTTCCCAAACTCCCTGCACTTGAACCCTTATCTCTGACTGACTCTGCTTTTGGGTGTCCCTGTATAGAAGGGTGGGGAGCCTGGAAACCACGTTTCCTACAATTCTGTGCCCCAAGCATTCTGGAAGCCACTTAAGTTCTGCCTCTGAGATGTATTTGCATGGATTTGTAAAATGGAAGACAGAAGCCTTATTCTTCTCCTCTGGCAGTGATGTCTTCCCCAGATGTGAGATTCTGCCACTGGCAAATGGAAAGGATTTGCTGGGCAGACCAGAATATCATTCCAAGTAAGAGGACATGGTGGTGAAAAGTATATTTCACTTCCTACAAAATCACTTATTGAAACTGGTTTATTGAAACTGTCAAGGAATTCAGTCTCAAAAAGGCAAGATTCAAACCCAGACTCTCTAATTATAAATCCCATCCTCTTAACTCTACTCCAGGTGTCCTTTCCTCGGTTACTGAGAACATTCTCTCTGGGAGGATGTGTAGGTGTTTCAACAATAGGTAAGACGTGCCCCACCCTCTGCTGTCTGCTGCTGACAGCAGACAGAACAGGTTTCCAGCTGTATGAGGGGTCCACCATAAAGAAGGTAGACATAGGCTTCCAGTAACTAGGAGCAGAATATGGACCGGATGATAAGAAGAGCTAGATTTTTCTGGGGCTCAATATTGTCAGGCATCATTCTCCCCCATCTCCCTCCTCGCTGGTGAATGAGCTCTCTGGGATGCCACTAGGCTGTTATTGCCACATTTTCCAGCAACATTGGGGAGAAAATGTCCCAAATGTCCGTGATAAACTAGCTGGCAGGAAAGGTTGTAAAACATCCAAAGGCTGAGCAAAAAGGTTGGGAGCTTCCGGACACACCCAGAAAAATAAGTAGCTTTGGATCTTGTTGGGTGGAATCGGGAGGAAAAGAAAGAGGGGGGGACCCACAACATCTGAGTGGAAAAATCTCCAAGGAGAGCTGTAAAATCTGGAGGAGGGAGAGAGAAAGAGAGAGAGACAAATGCTTTCTGGAATCTTCTGTCTCAGCAAGAGGGTGTGGCATGATGTACACCTCTCCTCCCTTTACTGTTGAGAAAACTAAACAAAATAAAGCAGAACAAAACACGAAAAGACTCCCCCAAACACAAAAAATACCTTGACTTAGAAAAATAATGCTCCTGGCTCATCCCAACCTTTGTCAATATCATAGTTGGGCAAAGAAACTCTGAATTTTAAAGAGATGTTTCAGAATCCATGCTTTTAAAGCTGTAGCTATACTCCAAATACTGAGAACTTCAGAAAAATCTATTTACATTCTACTCTACCTGTCGCTATGCTTGGCTGTCCTTAGAGAGTAAATGGAGCTCTGTGTGTGTGTGTGTGTGTGTGTGTGTGTGTGTGTGTGTTTGTGGGAGTCTTTAGGTGTTTTGTTCTGCTTTGTTTTGTTTCAGGTTTTGCTTTCTTTCGTCTCTCCTCCCTTTATTCTGAGAGTTGGATCATCTTCCCAGCTAGATCAGGACAGATATCAGGCCCTCATGCTCTCTGTACTGCACCAGAGAACCCTGTTCTCCAGGATGGTGGGGAGGAAAAAAAGCAGGATTTTCAGTCTGACACTCAGGGTTAGAATCCTATCCCCATCATTTTAAGTTACATGACTTGTGCAAGCTACTTGGACTTTCTGTGCCTCAATTTCCTCAACTGTAAAGGGAGGAAAGGGGACCATAATGCCTCACATTGTGGCTGAGACAGTTCCATAAGGTAAAGTTATATAGATAATATCTGATATATATTAATATTTATCAATACTGATATAGATTAATATATCATATATATATCATAAGGCTTAGCACAAAGCAGACAGTCTAAATGTCAACTTCCTTCTTCCCCTCCTTATCCTCCAGCTCCCCATTCCCCTCATACAGAGGGGGATGGGGAGAGTCTGCGACACACTATTTGAAACTGCCTACTTCTGAAGAGCAAGGAACAATGGCTATTCTCTGGAGGAAGGAAAGCTCTGACCCTCCCGGACATACCACCCAGAAAGGCCTCATGACATCATACACGTTAGTTAGAGCATAGTCACGGCTTTCTGTATTCATCATCGATACAAGTAACATTTCTTAAGACTTTGTGGCAAGAATTGTCCTAAAGGACCCTCTACCTAACTACTTATTTCATATAAGAACCCTATGAAAGATGCATTATTATCATTTACAGATGAGAAGTGAAGGCTCAAACGTCGTACAGCTGGAATCAGGTGGAAAGGTAATCTGATTCCAGAGCCCCCACCCCCAATGACCATGCTAAACCCCACATACCTACAACATTCTGGGAACCAGGGAAGATGTGTCTTTAGTTTATTTAAAAGAAGTGAACCTTGTGTTGAGTAGCTGGGGCCTGCTATACTTAGGTACTCCACATTCCTGCCACTGGTCACAAACACAGCAATGACCAACACAGATTATGGGGGTTAAAGTCAAGTCAAAGGGGAAATTTGTTAGCGTTAATGTGTCTTTGACTTTTGACCAGAGAACCAAATAATGTGGTACACAAGCACATTGCCTGGGAATCAGAAAAACAAGTTAGAGAAGGAACAAAACAGCAGCTTGGAGCTTGCACCCAGCCTTCTGGAACTAGACTAATAGTTATCTTAATACCAGTAGGGAAAGAACAGTTAAAATAAAAAGAAAATCCAGTAGTGTCTAAGACCTTACAGTTGATTAGATAATTGTTCTGGTCGCTTAAAACTGCTACGTAAGGAACTACACCTAAACTCAATAGTTTAAGTGACAACCATTTTGTGGACACCATATGATTTTGTGGGTCAGGAATTAAGGCAGGATATGGCTGGGTGATTCTTCACTCCATGTTCCAGATTACTTGGTGGTATTCAGCTGCTGATGGACTGGTCTGGAGGCCTAGAAAACTGACTACACCTTTCAACTTGGGGTTTGTTATACGACTCATATTTTCTAGGATAATTTCTTCTTGACTTATGCTCTTTAATAAGGTTTATTCAGAAGATGTTGACATATCTCAGCTAACTTATGAGAACAGAGGAAGGGGTGCCTATGTGGCTCAGTTGGTTAAGCATCTGCCTTCAGCTCAGGTCATGATCTCAGGGTCCTGGGATCAGGCCCCCACTGGGGTCCCTGGTCAGCAGCAACTCTGCTTCTCCCTCTCATCTACCCCTCCCCCTACTTGCATTCTCTCTCATGTGTGTGTACTCTCTCTCAAATAGATAAATAAAATCCTAAAAAAAAAAAAACAAACAAACAAAAAAAAAAGAAATAAACAAAAAAAGAGGTCAGAGGAAAAAGACCTGACCTTGAAAGAGGAAGTATATTCGTTGGAGGCTGGGTGTGGTGGCAGCAGGAGAAATGAGGAGGAGAGAAATGAATCTGGGGGGCAGCCAAAGTCTGCTGCCTGTCTGCCACCACCTCTGGGAAGTATCTTTCTGAGGCTTTTCTCCACAGAAACTTTGGCCCAGCTGGTGATGGTGGGAGATGGCTTGTTTGAGCAAGGGGTTGTCACCTATAACCTGTTGCACTTAATGGACATTCCCTCTTGATGGAATGTCTGTTCACGAACATTCTACTCAAGTGCCAGCAGCCTCCAAAGTCTGTCAGTCACACAGGCATGGAAATGGCCCTTGGCCAGCTTCCCTCTCAAAGTAACACTTAACACCGACAAGTAAAAAAGATGGCTGGTTTCATTTAGCGAGTTTCCAGAGTGCTTCTCTGGGAAAATGGGCAATGAGGTTGGAAAATTGTGAAGGCTACATAATTATTTTAAGGCCATCCACTTGGGATGTTGCTCTGCCATGAATTACAGACCTTTCAAGGACTAAGGATAGTACCAGGAAATGTAAAGACTCATGGAGGCTCTAACACACAGCCCAGGGAACAAGAACCTCTCTCTGAAGCGCCTTACTTGGGTCACTCTTGGCTCCCTATTCCCTCAGCACCTTGTGACCCCAGCGTCTACTGTGGGCTCTTACCTGTATTTGGCAGGAGTCATACAAATGCTCTCTTGCTAGTTGTTTCCACTGTTTTTCCACTCTCCTATATTTTGATGTGAACGCTATGGGAAATGGGAGATGGCCACACACTTTCTCCCTCTTCCTGCCACTGAAAGGTGGAGTCCAGTTCCCTGTCCCTTAAATCTGGGCTGACCTTGATGACTTGGTCTTATGATGACTGGATTTTCTTCTCTTTTCTTTTCATTTTAACTGTTTTTCCCCACAGTTACCTTCATTCTTATCCAACAAATACCTTGCTGGATAAAGATAAAGCTAATTAAGGTTTCTGGAATAAGTGTATTTTCATCTGTCTCTTCCTGTTTTGTTAAACATCTAGGAAGAGTCCTCATTTTTATAATGAACAAACTCACTTCAGTTAGCAAAAAAAAGAAATCTGATTTAATTTAATTTTCCTATATTATATTTTATATCTCTAATCTTTATTTTAGAGACAATCAGTATAAAATTTCATGGTTTTAAGATTTCCACTACCATCTTCAAAACAACTTCTTACCAAAAATAAATGTGACACTTATATACACTCTCCTATATTTACATTATTTGGGCCTACTTGCAAGCCAAACAGACAACTGTGATACAAAAAAGGTAGAAATTAGCAATTGAAGGACAGAAAGTGTGGACAAAGTCGTGTACTATGGGGAACTAAATAAGATTTCCCCTGGGCCTCATATTTAGACCAATACTCAGCACACTGTAAGCACTCAATAAATGTTAGCTACTATTGGTATTAAAGACATAATAATTTTCAAACCCAGTTTTAGATTAGCAGGAGATAGTTAATGCTACTCTGCTGAGTTCAAAAATTCAGAGCCAAAATGCCAAGAAATGTAATGTTTTTCTTTTTTCTTTTTTTTTTTTTTAATTTTTTATTTTTTATAATCATATATTTTTTATATACATATATTTTTATCCCCAGGTCTGTGAATCACCAGGTTTACACACTTCACAGCACTCACCAAATCACATACCCTCCCCAATGTCCATAATCCCACCCCCTTCTCCCCAACCCCCTCCCCCCGGCAACCCTCAGTTTGTTTTGTGAGATTAAGAGTCACTTATGGTTTGTCTCCCTCCCAATCCCATCTTGTTTCATTTATTCTTCTACCCACTTAAGCCTCCATGTTGCATCACCACTTCCTCATATCAGGGAGATCATATGATAGTTGTCTTTCTCTGCTTGACTTATTTCGCTAAGCATGATACGCTCTAGTTCCCTCCACGTTGTTGCAAATGGCAAGATTTCATTTCTTTTGATGGCTGCATAGTATTCCATTGTGTATATATACCACATCTTCTTGATCCATTCATCTGTTGATGGACATCTAGGTTCTTTCCATAGTTTGGCTATTGTGGACATTGCTGCTATAAACATTCGGGTGCATGTGTCCCTTTGGATCACTACATTTGTATCTTTAGGGTAAATACCCAATAGTGCAATTGCTGGGTCATAGGGCAGTTCTATTTTCAACATTTTGAGGAACCTCCATGCTGTTTTCCAGAGTGGCTGCACCAGCTTGCATTCCCACCAACAGTGTAGGAGGGTTCCCCTTTCTCCGCATCCTCGCCAGCATCTGTCATTTCCTGACTTGTTGATTTTAGCCATTCTGACTGGTGTGAGGTGATATCTCATTGTGGTTTTGATTTGTATTTCCCTGATGCCGAGTGATATGGAGCACTTTTTCATGTGTCTGTTCGCCATCTGGATGTCTTCTTTGC
Organism: Mustela lutreola; assembly: GCF_030435805.1. Lineage (NCBI taxonomy): Eukaryota > Metazoa > Chordata > Mammalia > Carnivora > Mustelidae > Mustela > Mustela lutreola. The sequence goes on from NC_081301.1 coordinate 74,746,077, forward strand.
AGAAATGTCTGTTCATGTCTTCTGCCCATTTCTTGATTGGATTATTTGTTCTTTGGGTGTTGAGTTTGCTAAGTTCTTTATAGATTCTGGACACTAGTCCTTTATCTGATATGTCGTTTGCAAATATCTTCTCCCATTCTGTCAGTTGTCTTTTGATTTTGTTAACTGTTTCCTTTGCTGTGCAAAAGCTTTTGATCTTGATGAAATCCCAGTAGTTCATTTTTTCCCTTGCTTCCCTTGCCTTTTGCGTTGTTCCTAGGAAGATGTTGCTGCGGCAGAGGTCGAAGAGGTTGCTGCACGTGTTCTCCTCAAGGATTTTGATGGACTCCTTTCGTACATTGAGGTCCTTCATCCATTTTGAGTCTATTTTTGTGTGTGGTGTAAGGAAATGGTCCAATTTCATTTTTCTGCATGTGGCTGTCCAATTTTCCCAGCACCATTTATTGAAAAGGCTGTCTTTTTTCCATTGGACATTCTTTCCTGCTTTGTCGAAGATTAGTTGGCCATAGAGTTGAGGGTCTATTTCTGGGCTCTCTATTCTGTTCCATTGATCTATGTGTCTGTTTTTGTGCCAGTACCATGCTGTCTTGATGATGACAGCTTTGTAATAGAGCTTGAAGTCCGGAATTGTGATGCCACCAACGTTGGCTTTCTTTTTCAATATCCCTTTGGCTATTCGAGGTCTTTTCTGGTTCCATATAAATTTTAGAATTATTTGTTCCATTTCTTTGAAAAAGATGGATGGTACTTTGATAGGAATTGCATTAAATGTGTAGATTGCTTTAGGTAGCATAGACATTTTCACAATATTTATTCTTCCAATCCAGGAGCATGGAACATTTTTCCATTTCTTTGTGTCTTCCTCAATTTCTTTCATGAGTACTTTATAGTTTTCTGAGTATAGATTCTGTGTCTCTTTGGTTAGGTTTATTCCTAGGTATCTTATGGTTTTGGATGCAATTGTAAATGGGATTGACTCCTTAATATCTCTTTCTTCTGTCTTGCTGTGGGGTAAAATTTTTTTTTTTTTAACTGTTACCTTTTTCTTTTTTAACGATTTTTTACTAGTTTATCTAATATATATATATATTTTTTTACATTTTTCTTAGGTGTTTTCTTTTTTAAAAAAAATTCTTTTCTTTTCTTTTCTTTTTTTTTTTTTTCTTTTTTCTTTCTTCCTTTTTGAACCTCTTTTTATCCCCTTTCTCCCCACTCACGATTTTGGATCTCTTCTAATTTGGCTAAAGCATATTTTCCTGGGGTTGTTGCCACCCTTTTAGTATTTTACTTGCCCCTTCATTTACTCTTATCTGGACAAAATGACAAGACGTAAAAATTCACCACAAAAAAAAGAACAAGAGGCAGTACCGAAGGCTAGGGACCTAATCAATACAGACATCGGTAATATGTCAGATCTAGAGTTCAGAATGACAATTCTCAAGGTTCTAGCCGGGCTCGAAAAAGGCATGGAAGATATTAGAGAAACCCTCTCGAGAGATATAAAAGCCCTTTCTGGAGAAATAAAAGAACTAAAATCTAACCAAGTTGAAATCAAAAAAGCTATTAATGAGGTGCAATCAAAAATGGAGGCTCTCACTGCTAGGATAAATGAGGCAGAAGAAAGAATTAGTGATATAGAAGACCAAATGACAGAGAATAAAGAAGCTGATCAAAAGAGGGACAAACAGCTACTGGACCACGAGGGGAGAATTCGAGAAATAAGTGACACCATAAGACGAAACAACATTAGAATAATTGGGATTCCAGAAGAAGAAGAAAGTGAGAGGGGAGCAGAAGGTATACTGGAGAGAATTATTGGGGAGAATTTCCCCAATATGGCAAAGGGAACGAGCATCAAAATTCAGGAGGTTCAGAGAATGCCCCTCAAAATCAATAAGAATAGGCCCACACCCCGTCACCTAATAGTAAAATTTACAAGTCTCAATGACAAAGAGAAAATCCTGAAAGCAGCCCGGGAAAAGAAGTCTGTAACATACAATGGTAAAAATATTAGATTGGCAGCTGACTTATCCACAGAGACCTGGCAGGCCAGAAAGAGCTGGCATGATATTTTCAGAGCACTAAACGAGAAAAACATGCAGCCAAGAATACTATATCCAGCTAGGCTATCATTGAAAATAGAAGGAGAGATTAAAAGCTTCCAGGACAAACAACAACTGAAAGAATTTGCAAATACCAAACCAGCTCTACAGGAAATATTGAAAGGGGTCCTCTAAGCAAAGAGAGAGCCTACAAGTGGTAGATCAGAAAGGAACAGAGACCATATACAGTAACAGTCACCTTACAGGCAATACAATGGCACTAAATTCATATCTCTCAATAGTTACCCTGAATGTGAATGGGCTAAATGCCCCTGTCAAAAGACACAGGGTATCAGAATGGATAAAAAAACAAAACCCATCTATATGTTGCCTCCAAGAAACACATTTTAAGCCCGAAGACACCTCCAGATTTAAAGTGAGGGGGTGGAAAAGAATTTACCATGCTAATGGACATCAGAAGAAAGCAGGAGTGGCAATCCTTATATCAGATCAATTAGATTTTAAGCCAAAGACTGTAATAAGAGATGAGGAAGGACACTATATCATACTCAAAGGGTCTGTCCAACAAGAAGATTTAACAATTTTAAATATCTATGCCCCCAACGTGGGAGCAGCCAACTATATAAACCAATTAATAACAAAATCAAAGAAACACATCAACAACAATACAATAATAGTAGGGGACTTTAACACTCCCCTCACTGAAATGGACAGGTCATCCAAGCAAAAGATCAGCAAGGAAATAAAGGCCTTAAATGACACACTGGACCAGATGGACATCACAGATATATTCAGAATATTTCATCCCAAAGCAACAGAATACACATTCTTCTCTAGTGCACATGGAACATTCTCCAGAATAGATCACATCCTCGGTCCTAAATCAGGACTCAACCGGTATCAAAAGATTGGGATCATTCCCTGCATATTTTCAGACCACAATGCTCTAAAGCTAGAACTCAACCACAAAAGGAAGTTTGGAAAGAACCCAAATACATGGAGACTAAACAGTATCCTTCTAAAGAATGAATGGGTCAACCGGGAAATTAAAGAAGAATTGAAAAAAATCATGGAAACAAATGATAATGAAAATACAACGGTTCAAAATCTGTGGGACACAACAAAGGCAGTCCTGAGAGGAAAATATATAGCGGTACAAGCCTTTCTCAAGAAACAAGAAAGGTCTCAGGTACACAACCTAACCCTACACCTAAAGGAGCTGGAGAAAGAACAAGAAAGAAACCCTAAGCCCAGCAGGAGAAGAGAAATCATAAAGATCAGAGCAGAAATCAATGAAATAGAAACCAAAAAAACAATAGAACAAATCAACGAAACTAGGAGCTGGTTCTTTGAAAGAATTAATAAAATTGATAAACCCCTGGCCCGACTTATCAAAAAGAAAAGAGAAAGGACCCAAATAAATAAAATCATGAATGAAAGAGGAGAGATCACAACTAACACCAAGGAAATACAAACTATTATAAGAACATACTATGAGCAACTCTACGGCAATAAATTTGACAATCTGGAAGAAATGGATGCATTCCTAGAAACATATAAACTACCACAACTGAACCATGAAGAAATAGAAAGCCTGAATAGACCCATAACCAGTAAGGAGATTGAAACAGTCATTAAAAATCTCCAAACAAACAAAAGCCCAGGGCCAGACGGCTTCCCGGGGGAATTCTACCAAACATTTAAAGAAGAACTAATTCCTATTCTCCTGAAACTGTTCCAAAAAATAGAAATGGAAGGAAAACTTCCAAACTCATTTTATGAGGCCAGCATCACCTTGATCCCAAAACCAGACAAGGATCCCACCAAAAAAGAGAGCTATAGACCGATATCCTTGATGAACACAGATGCGAAAATACTCAACAAAATACTAGCCAATCGGATTCAACAGTACATTAAAAAGATTATTCACCACGACCAAGTGGGATTTATTCCAGGGCTGCAAGGTTGGTTCAACATCCGCAAATCAGTCAATGTGATACAACACATCAATAAAAGTAAGAACAAGAACCATATGATACTCTCAATAGATGCTGAAAAAGCATTTGACAAAGTACAACATCCCTTCCTGATCAAAACTCTTCAAAGTGTAGGGATAGAGGGCACATACCTCAATATCATCAAAGCCATCTATGAAAAACCCACCGCAAATATCATTCTCAATGGAGAAAAACTGAAAGCTTTTCCGCTAAGGTCAGGAACACGGCAGGGATGTCCATTATCACCACTGCTATTCAACATCATACTAGAGGTCCTAGCCTCAGCAATCAGACAACAAAAGGAAATTAAAGGCATCCAAATCGGCAAAGAAGAAGTCAAATTATCACTCTTCGCAGATGATATGATACTATATGTGGAAAACCCAAAAGACTCCACTCCAAAACTGCTAGAACTTATACAGGAATTCAGTAAAGTGTCAGGATATAAAATCAATGCACAGAAATCAGTTGCATTTCTCTACACCAACAGCAAGACAGAAGAAAGAGATATTAAGGAGTGTAATGTTTTTCTAAGCCTGTACCACCTCATCAGAAAATAGGTAACATTTCTGCTAGACTTTTTGAAACAGTATTATGAATATCCCCTTGTAAGCCCCAACTGGGAATTACTAATACAGACAGAGTCATTCATTTACAAATGAGGAAACCAAGTTCCAAAGAAGAGTTAGCACTTTGCCCCAGACTACAGTGCTGGACCCAGAGCCCACGACTCCTAACTTTCCAACTTGAACACTGTCCATTCATGTTGCCAATCTTGAAACAAACCAAAATGAATGTGTTGTTTAGGAAACAGAAAAAGGGACAAGGTAGGAGTGGGAAGGGAGGTTCCCCTGAACTCTGCTGTTTTGTGTCATAGATAATGGCAGAGTATCAAAATTGACTTTATACTTGACATGTACAATGTACTAGATCAAAAGCTCAGGGTATATATTTTAGGAGCTTTAGGAACCTTCTGTAGGATTGCTTTCAGCTCTGCCCTCAGACATCCAGAAAATACTTGAGGCCTGAGTCTCCTATGAACATGTAATGCAGCAAATGTAATTTATAAAATGTAAATATTACCTGGTATTTTATATGGGTCATATCTTTGTCCCCATAGGGACATAGCATAGCATAGCATCAATGTACTTCCATCCCCTAACTAGAGTGGTCTGCTCCTAAAGCATCAAGGTTTACAATCATGTTATTGTACATTCAAATGATCTATTCCCAAATATGCAGTGGAGGATTTCCCACCCTCCCTCCAGATCATTTCTCAAATAAGTAGTCCTTTTATTCTAGTCCTTACAAACTCTCTTAGATCGTGGAGGTACTCCTTCAGTTGCCTTATCTTTGGCAAAGCTGCATTAGCCTGAAATTTTTCAATAAATGATGGCTAAGCTGATTAGAAAAGTTGCCTCATGAAATTTGATTTTTTTAATTTATTATGTTAATCACCATACAGTACATCATTAGTTTTTGGTGTAGTGTTCCATGATTCATTGTTTGCATGTAACACCCAGCGCTCCAATCAATCTGTGCCCTCTTAAAAAGGGGGAAGGATGTATATTGGTCAGTATAGGGGAATCTATGCTGCAGTAACACTAATCCTAAAATCCGGATGCTTAAAACATAGAAATGTACTTTCACTCACACAAATGCCACCATGGGCCTCAGGTGACATTTCAAGTGGTCCTTCCAGTGGTGACATCTCCTTAATCTTAAATCTTATGGCTCTGTCCTCCAGTATAAGGCTTTTTTAATTGCTAATACAGAGGAGAGAAAATTGGAATGCCATGCAGGGGTTTCTCTACATCAGAAAAAAGCAACACATGTGTTTCCACTCATATTTAATTAACCAGAATTGCCGAGCTGCAAGGAGTTAGTAAGTGTGCTCAGGAAAAATGAATATGAAAAAAAATCTAGTAAATACAATGTATTCTCTTTCACAGGAGATAAATGGTTAATACATATTTAGTAATTATATGACCTCACAATTGCAAGAATTAAAGGTAATTATTTAAAGGTAATTATTTAAAAGTATTATTTAATTATTTAAATAGTTATTTAATTATTTAAAGGTAATTATTTAAAGATAATTATTTAAAAGCTTCCTAAAAATCATTTTAAAAGGAAATACACTGGGGTGCCTGCGTGGCTCAGTGGGTTAAAGCCTCTGCTTTCGGCTCAGGTCATGATCTCAGCATCCTGGGATTGAGCCCCACATCGGGTTCTCTGCTCAGCGGGGAGCCTGCTTCCCCCTCTCTCTCTGCCTGCCTCTGCCTACTTGTGATCTCTGTCTGTCAAATAAATAAATAAAATCTTTAAAAAAAAAATGGAAATACACTGGAGGCTGGAAACAACTAGATATTCATTTGGAGGAAAAAGAAGTCTCAAAAGCATACACAAAAATTAAGTTGGTATGAGTCACAGATCTAAATTAAAACCTCGGGATGCCTGGATGGTTCAGTTGGCTAAGTGTCTCCCTGGTCATGATCCCAAAGTCCTGGGATCTAGTCCTGCATCAGTCTCCATGCTCAGTGGGGAGCCTGCTTCTCCCTTTCCCTGCCGCTCCCTCTGTTTGTGCTCCCTCGAACTCTCTCTCTGTGACAAATAAATATATAGTCTTTAAAAAAAACAAGCTAAAAACTCAAAGTACAAAAGTTTTACCAAAAAAAAAAAAAGTAGAAAATCTTCAGACTTAGGGTAGACAGAGATTTCTTTTAAAAGTGCAAATTATTTTAAAAATTCATAAATTGCACTTTACCAAAATTTAAAAGTTTGCTCTCTATAAAGACATGTCTAAGAAAATTTTTAAAAAGCACTATGTTGTACATATACTACAACACTGTATGTTAACTATACTTGAATTAAAATTATTATTATTATTATTATTAAAATATTATTATACCATCATTAGTCATGAGGAAATGCAAATAAAAACCCTAATGAAGAGATGAAACCATAAAACTCCTAGAAGAAAACATAGGGAGAAAGCTCCTTGACATTGGTCTTGGACTGATTTTCCGGGGGGGTATGACACCAAAAGCACAGGAAACAAAAGAAAAGATAAGCAAGGAACAGTATCAAACTAAAAAGGTTCTGCACAGCAAAGGAAACAGTCAACAAAATGGAGAGAGAGGCAACCTACAGAATGGGAGAAATAATTTGTAAACCATAGATCTGATAAGAGATTAATATTTAAAATATATAAGGAACTTCAAGAACTCAGTCCGCAAGAAATAACCCGATTTTTAAAATGAACAAAGGACATGAATAGACATTTAAAAATAAAAAAAGACATACAAATGGCTAACTCAATTTAACTAACAGCCACAGAAATGCAAATCAAAACCACAATGAGCTATTACCTCATACCTGTTAGGATGGCTATTATCAAAGAGAAAACAGATAACAAGGGTTGGTGTAGTAATAGAGAAAAGGCTTTGTGCACTGTTGGTGGGAATGTAAATGAGTATAGCCATTATGGAAAACAGTATGGAAGTTCCTCCAAAAATTAAAAGTAGACCTACCTTATGACTCAGTAATCCCACTTCTGGGTATACATAGATGGGAACCCAACTGATTTCAAGCAAGAGGTTGTTTTGCTGCCCAAACAGAATTGTCGTGGGATTTCTTCAAGTAGCCAATTCAAAGCTGTGCATTGAAATTACAATTCCATTTAGCATAAGCATTTACAGTACATGCAATCTCAGAAAATTATTCTGTGAAACTATTGGTACCCCTTTCATTGGTGCAGCACATTAAAAGAAGAATGGCTCACTTTTACAAATCATTCCCATATCTAAGTTGAGGACAATTTCACTGCCCCAAGGAGAGATTAAATTCGTCTGTCCAGCTGGCAAGACTAGAAGCCCAATTAAGTAAGCTACTCAGCATCCCTAATGCCAAGCCACTGAACTAGCTAAAGGGGAATGTGGTTAACACTTGCTAAAAACCAAATCCAATTCATTTATCATGTGGACCGTCAGGGTGCTAGGATCCCTCCAACCAACTCCTTTATACTGTTCCTAATTAGATATTGTTAGGCAAAATTCTGCATATTAGAAATGGAGAATTGCGGTCTCTACCCCCAACCTACTGAATTATATGAGAACAATGTTCTCACGTTTAGAGAGACCTGTGTTTAGATAAGCTAAAGTTGTCAGGGGGATGGAAAAGAGAAATGGACACAGGACAATTAAGAAGATTGAATTAACAGGGTTTGGTTTTGATGGGATATGGGACAAAGTGAAGTCAAAGACAGCATCTGGATTTCAGGCTTGAATGATTGGGTGCCATTTACTGGGGACACCAGGGGAGAAACAGAGCTTCTTATGAGCTCCTCTTCTGCTTCCAACTACTCTTCCCATCCCTTAAATGTGTTGTTCCTTGGGGTTCTTTATTCAACCTGTGTTCCTTCTCTTTGGACACATCTGATCTCAACTGCTTTGACCCTCCCCCCTACCCTCCCCCCCACACATCAACAACCTGCTCAAGGTCCCAAAGACACATCCAAGTCAGTTTATCATCTTTTTCTCAAAACGTACTCCACCTTAATTTTTCCGGTAATAGAGTTCAATCTAATATCTACTTAGGCATTAAGAGGAGAGACCTAGAAGTCACCAGAAAGTTTAGCCTCTCTCTTACCCCCACATGAAGTCAGTCACCAAACCGTAGTTCCCCATTCCTCATGTTACTAATATCTGGCCCCTCCTCCCCACCTCTCTGCTCCTATATTCAGCCATCATTACTCACCTGAGTTGTTCACCTGAGACTTTATGTTTCCCCTACCACCACTCTTGTTAATTACCTCTGCCTGGCCCCCACACCTTCCTCCTCCTACATCTAAAGAGCTACTTCTAAGACACAAATCTGATTATGTCATTCCCTTGTGTAATACCCTTCAGTGGCTCGTCAACATGCCATTTGAGGTTTTCAACAGTGCCACCCTGCCCACTTTTCCAATCTCATCTCCTGATATTAGCCTAACTAACTTTACATTCTTGTTTCTTGCCAACTTTACCACTCTGAATAAAACATGGACCAAACAGTAATCGCAGACATCCTATATTGCTTTTAATTCATTGAACCCTCACAGAGCAATTTCGTCTACAAATTCAAAACATCTTATCTGGTCCCAGCATATTCACCATTGAAGGAATGAAATTCTTCATCAGTAGAAGTCTGTTGAGTGCCTTTTTTGTGGTCAGTGTTACCTAGATGCTCTGGGAAGTTTATTCTGGAAACTTTGTTCTGTAAAATAAAGTTTCCTTTTTAAAAAAATTTTTATTCATTTATTTGAGAGAATGAGACAATGTGTGGGGGTGAGGGACAGAAGGACAGGGTAGAAGCAGAATCCTCACTGAGCAGGGAGCCTGATGTGGGGCTCTATCCCAGAACCCCGGGATCATAACCTGAGCTGAAGGCAGATGCCTAACCAACTGAGCCACCCAGGTGTCCCAAAGTTTCCTTATTTGAAGGCCCAGGAAACACCTTTAACTTCTTATACCCTGAAGTACCACCACTCTTTCTCATAGCCCAAAGGAGAAAATATTATCAAAGCCTACATTTGAAGCAATGTTTATCCATACAGTGTTAAGAAGTTCCTGCTGAAGGGTCACAAATAGCTACCATTGATTGAGTACCTGCCCACTCATTTATGCCTCACCTCAATCCCAGGAGTTTGGTATTATTATCCCATTTGACAGATAAGAAATGCATCCATCTGATATAAACACACCAGAGGCAATTGTGGACTACATGAGGTCAATAATTAGTATGCATTTAGTTCACCACTCCTGGAAGATGGTGCTCAAAGAGGTGTGTATTGAATGAGCAAATGAATGAATGAAGGGAAGAGCTAGGGAGTGGCACAGCTGATATGGAGCCCGGGTGATCTGCCCCCAGAGTGGCTGCTCTACACTCACAACAGAAAGCCCAGCATAGGTGAATGTCCAGCTGATAAGAGGCCTGACCACGCTCCTCTTTTGTCCTCTCTTTCTGGGCTTTCAGTATGTGGTTTGAAAGAGTAAGAGGGGAAAAACCCGACCGATCTCATAATGGTGTTGAGAAGAAAATTTAAGGAACCTTTCATGAAATCTTGTAAACACATAATACTAGGAAAAAATTAAAGATGAGAACTAGCATCAACACTTAAAGTGCATTGTGTGTTTCCTTATGGCTGTTGGATATACTTTGTTTTCTAAGATTAAGGGAACAAATGAGCAAAATACTCTTGCTTCATCTGGCGTCATTCTCACCACTTCCCATGACCCCCACCATCAGGGTTGAAATGGGAGATGACTGATTCTTATGTAACCTCCAGAGGGGTCGTTACGAGGTCACACAGATCCATACATGTCTGATAGATTTACATCAAACACCCCTTGTGGGAAAAATTACATTAACTAAAATGAGGTGAACTGGGTCCAGATTTAGACATTGCCTATTAAACAAAATCTATTACACTGTCAAGGACACTAAATTGTTTAATTCAACATTTTAAATGTGAGAAGTTAATGTTGGTGGAAGAGTTAAGCACATTACACATTTATCACCCAAAAGACAGAGATATGAAAATGTCTAAACCATTAGCCATATAATAGCTTCAAATGCCTTATCCTGGTAACCCTAAATTGGTTAAATTATGAAACTACAATTAAGAATAATTATCCCTGCAGTAGTCAAGTTGACGTAGGAACACCAAGAAGCAGACATTTGGGTGCAGTAATATATCAGCTTACAACCTGAATCAACCTCAAAAGCGATAGAGCACCAGAGCTATGATCCCCTAATAATGTTTCCCAATCCATCAAGGAAGAGTTCATGGAAGAAGCAAAGAAAAATGAGGAGACCTTCATTCAAACCGTGCCCATCTAAAGTAGAAAGTGAAAATGCTCTGGAAATCTTTGTTTGTCTGTTTAAATTAACATGGATGATATTTAAGTCTTTCCTTACATTGTAAGTTATCCATTTTATGAAACTATTCTGCAATGTTTTAAAAAGATTTCTATGTCTATAGATTTTAATAGATGTGCCAGTATGTATTTTCAAGTTGATGAGAGCTAGTTGATTCTTTTTTTTTTTTTTAAAGATTTTATTTATTTATTTGACAGACAGATCACAAGTAGACAGAGAGGCAGGCAGAGAAAGTGGGGAAGCAGGCTCCCTGCTGAGCAGAGAACCCGATGCAGGGCTCGACCCCAGGACTCTGAGATCATGACCTGAGCCAAAGGCAGAGGCTTAACCTCCTGAGCCACCCAGGCGCCCTGAGAGCTAGTTGATTCTTTATATATATATTTTTTTTTTGGGGGGGGGGGGTTCGATCTTACATCCAAAGCTCTCCCTTCAATGTCTGTCATGTTTATCCTTCCTTTTTTTCCCATGACGACACCAGGTCAAATCCAACACCAGGTCAAATCCAAATGGTGACCACTCAGTAAATGTTTGCTGAGTGAGTGAATACACAAAGGAGCAAATGTCTGGAGGGCAGACCTCACCAGATTACCTGAATAAGATCCCAGCAGTTTACCAGCTTCCCAGTCTTCCCACTCTCCTTCATGCCACAGACTTGCCAAGTGAATCTGGCCCCAAACTCCACTTCCCATGATCAACCTCCTGCCCAAGAACTCCCAACTACTGGTTTCATGGTGAGATCCTACCTCACATAATGTCGGCTGACTGCACCTGACCCCTTTGCTCACATAGGTCCCCTTTCTGGAAACAAGCGATATGCTCAGCTTCTGAGGGATCACGGGGCTTCTCAATACATCAGAGCACCAGTGCAGATTTGGGCCATCCACCCCATTACATCAGGCCGCTGCTTCCGAAGGCCAGCAATGAGGTCCTGAAACAGACAGCTAGGAACGTGCTGACATTGCATCCATGCCGCTGCATTGAAGGGCTTTGAGGTTTTGTTAATGATAAATATTATCCAAGAGCTTCTCAGACTTCAATAAGCTCAAGAATCACCTGAAGGCCTGAGAGTCTGCATTTGCAACAATCTCCCAGATGACATGGAAACAGTCACTCTGCAGACCACGCTGAGGACAAGGGAGCCACAGCAGGGCTTGTCACACGAGGTGGCATGTGGGAATGATGTGGAGCATTTTAAAGATACTGGTGCTTAAGACCAACCCCTAAAATTTTGTTTTGATTGGTCTGGGGTGCAGTCCAGGCCCTGAAATTTTCAAAGCATCTCTGATAATTCTAGTGCGCAACGGAAGTTGAGAACCACTGCTTTAGACCAGTTTTTCTCAAACTGGTTTTCATTACATCCCCCCTAAAGAGAGTTTGTAGACACTTTTCCTCTAAGTAGTCCTCATACAATTTTAATAGCACTGGGAGACTGCATGCCAGTTTATATACTGTAGGCAGACTCGGGCTTTATACACAGAAGGAAAAGGTTTTGTTCCCCCAGAAGCATTTTGCACGCTGTTGGGAGTGATGGTTCTCGCATTGAGAAGGCATGCTTTAGCCTACACTTGCAGACCTGGTTTTGTCCAAGCATCCACATTCCTATCTCTATCACAAATCCCTGCAGGTAGAGGCCGTAGATCTCAGGTACTAAGGGCCAGGCTGGAGAGAGACGACAGCAAGGCAATCACACTAATGATGTGCTGTATGGTGGCTAACATAACATAATAAAAAAAATTATTTAAAAAAAAGAAGGTGATCATACCAATACACACACCCCCACACCCCTGCATCCCAAGTCATGACTGGCTGTATGGCCTGAAATTCCTTTGTGCTTTCTACCCCTACATTATCCAATAGCCATGAAGGACCCTGAATGTCCCGTGCTATTCAAGTGAGTCAGCTGGGGTGTTTGCCAGTGTATCCCTATCTGTGCTCACAAGCCAAGACTCCTTCATGTTGCCTGGAGACAGATGGGTTTTCCATCACTACCTAAAGCAAAATGTCTCTGGGAGACTTTTTTTTAAAACTCCAGTAGAGTTAACATACAGTTTTAGATTAGTTTCAGGTGTACAATAGTCATTCGGCAATTCTCTATGACTCAGGGCTCATCATGATAAGTGTGCTCTTAATCCCCTTGACCTATTTCTCCCATCCCTCTACCCCCCTCCCCTCTGGTAACCATCTGTTTGTTCTCTATAGTTAAGAGTCTGGTTTTTGGCTTATCTCTTTTTTTTCCTTTGTGCATTTGTTTTGTTTCTTAAATTCCATCTATGAGTGAAATCATATGGTATTGGTCATTCTCTGACCGACTTATTTCACTTAGCATAATACTCTCTAGCTCCATCCGTGTTGCAGATGGCAGGATTTCATTGTTTTTATGGCTCAGTAATGTTCCATTGTGTATCTACACCGCATCTCTATCCGCTCATCTACTGGTGGACACTTGGGCTGCTGCCGTATGTTGGCTATCCTAAATAATGCTACACTAAACATCGGGGAGCATATATCCTCTTGAATTAGTGTTTTGGTTTTCTGTGGGTAAATATCCAGTAGTGCAATTACCAGATCTTAGGATAGCTCTGTTTTTAATTTTCTGAGGAACCTCCAGCCCATTTTCCACTGTGGTTGCACGAGTGTGCCTTCCCACCAAAGGTGCACAAGTGTTCCTTTTTCTCCACATCCTCACCAATCTTGTTGTTCCTACAGGACACACTTTTCAATATATGTGTCAAACCCTAATATTCACTCAGGGCATACCAGAACTCATATAAATTGTGTCAGAAGGGTGGATCACGGCAATCTGGGGCAAACAGCAGCGCTGTTTCTAATTCTGAAGACAGAAAAAGCCAGACTCTACTCCCTGTGTGAAGTCCCACCTATGGGGAAGGCCAGTGAAAGTGTGGTAGCCAAAGGGGGCAGGGATGGGTAAAAAGAAAGGGCAGGAAAAAGAAACCAGCATTATCACATGTCTCTTTGTGCTAGGGGATGTCTGTACATGGTTTCAGTGAACCTCCATCATGAGTCTGGGAAGTAGGTATCATTCTTCCAGTTTCAGATAGAAGCCCTGAACTGCCCCAAGGTCTCCTCCTAGTAAGTGGGGAAGCCACAAATCGAATGTTCTCCTGCTGGGCTCCAAATCCAGTGTTCTTTCTAGTCCATCATGCTGTTCTCCCAGCCGCAGGAAAACACGAACCACTATAACCATTAAGGATAGCCCTCCACATTCAAAACCAGAAAGATCGGGGTGACCTTACCACAAAAGCAGGAACTCTGGGTCCTGGAGCAGCTCCGGAATATAAAAGAGAGACTGAAATGGGGGGCATCTGCAAGGGGGCATCTGCCATGAGGACCTCCAAAGAACATGGATTTAAGTGTCTGAACCCCAGTGCAGCACCGGAGGTCATGAGGACAAAAGCACAGAAGGAAAAGAGAAGAAGTGACGGGGCAAGACCCACATCTTCTTTCCTTCAAATGGTAGGAAAAATGGGGTCTGAGTTACCTGAGGACACAAAGACACCAGAAACTATGGGGGAGGGGTAAGAATTCCAGGAAGTGGGAAAAGACTAAAAAAAATGGATGGTCCCAGAAAAAAAAAGGTAACTTATCTGTTTTTAAGGGGAGGGCCCTGAGCAGACAGCCTTCTGCTCTACCTGGGCCCTTCCAATCTCAGGACAGAGCTAGAGAAAAGAGAAAAAATTGTCAAGGGAACCCTGGGAGTCTAAAACCTGAGATTCGCTCCTCTGAGAAAGAAGATAGATTCCTCTCCATTCTGCACCCTGACCTAAAATCTGACCTCACCAGAAAACAACCTTTCTCCTTCCCTCTGGGGCAAAACCAGAGAGACCTCAAAAGATCTGCTTGGAGGAAAGGACGCCTAAGAACTTGAGTTCTCCCGTGTACACAGGGGCCCAGAATCCGCAATAAAGCTAATCATTAACATCTGCCTTTCTGCCTTTATCCAGGAGAGGATCTGCTTCCCTTCCCTTTCCTCCGCCTTCTTCCTCTCCATCCAGACTGTGCTGTAGCCTGAAACCCATCTACCACCATGATGGATCACTCCTAGTGAGTTACAGGGCTGGCCCACGCATCTCTCTAAGGGGATCGCGGAGGAAATCCTAGGGGCGAACCATTTGTCTTACCGTCACCAACTGTGCTACCGCCGATAGCCCCCCTCTCTTGCTGGCAGCACCACAGTACGAGGTCCCACGTGAGGGAGATCACTTCCTGTGGAAGCTGACTACATCAAGTGACTTTTCAAAATAATGCATCTGTGGGAAAAGGGAAAATTCCTGAATGATACACTGAAAGCCAAAGCACCCCCCCAACATTTTCCACTCATAACCACCCAAAACTGGAAATCCCTCAGGGACATAAGAGCTGTGTAGGCAGGGAACCCACATTTCCCTTTTAGCCATAAAAATCTGAACATGCCTGAAAGTCTACAAAGGTTCTGCCAGAGACCCTACCCCACAGAAGCGAGACTCAAAGAGCCACCATGTAAAATTTATGTCCTCTGAGAAATGTGTTCAGATTATTGCCACATTATTTGCAAATGGCTGGATGGACTGAGAGCAGATTTGTCCCCAACACTCCCCAGAGTCGGGTGTCTCGCATGTTTGGATCGGGTGAAATCAGTCCACAGGGCACTAGGAAGAGGACCGCTCTGTCTACGGGAACTGAGGAGGGAATTCGCACCCTGTCCTCACCTTGCTCTGTCGATCATGCTCCTAAACTTTTTCGGCCCCGCACGCTAACCAGTTGATTTCCACTCAACATGTTTATTAAAATATTGAGTAAGAATTGGCAAAGTTGGGTAGTGCTTGCCTGGTGGGAGAATCCCCACATGGTGTTTTGACAAGAGCAGTTCAAAGGGCCCCTCTAAACTGGCACCACCGAAGTCTGCATTCCCAGGATTAGTGAAGCAGAAAGCGTTTATTTGCTGAGTATTTACCCAAGCATGATTACGCTTGATAGGCAGATTCATTCCAAGACACAAACTTTACTTTGAATCTCTCGCTAAAGCTGACAGGAGCGTATCTGCACATTCTGAGGGAAGACAGGCCAGCAGAGACTCAGCTCTGTTTGGCATAAGGACGACTGAACAATAAGACCACGTTTTTGGTAGTTGCTCAGTGAGAACCTTATGGCTCAGCAGCAAAGACCAACAATGTCTGGACAGATCAGGATAGTAGGAAATGCCTCGTGCATTCACCAACTGCGAAATAATGCAAGAGAGGGTGGGGAGGAAAGAGAAAGAGGGGACAGAAGGAAAGAAAAAAAGGAAGGAGGGAAGAAGCAAGGAAGGAAAGAAAGAAGGCGGAAGGAAGTGGAAGTCCAGCACATTCCTAACTAGTCCGAACCAGTGAGCATTCCCCAGATTCGCCGTTCTATAAATTCACTGCGTAACCGTGCAGACCCCTGGACAACTGTCAGAGAGTCTTCACCCACCCCCTCCGCTACCGCCCCCCATGGAAAAGCTCATCACATTAAAAGTACAGGATTAAATTAAAAGTGCAGCAGAGGATGCTACTGTATTTCTGTGAATGGGCTGGGCATCTAAATGCATTGCATTTGCTTGTATTTTCACGGATGCCCAGGCGGCCAATCGCGAAGTGCATACAGGCAAGCACAGGGTGTCTACTTGGGGTGGGATGCAGGACCTCCGGGTTCAGGGGGTGCAGGCAACACAGGGTAGAGGGGAGATTCCTCCTTGGATGCCTTTTTTAGACATTTTGATGTTTGAACCATGAGACTGTGTTTCCTTAGTAAAAAAATGAAATGAGAGAATGAGCGTATTAAAAAAGTATTCGAATGGCAGCCGTGAGAAAGCCCTGGTCCTTCTTCAGCCTGGGAAAGAAGGAGGCGGGGGGTCGACCCAACATCCTTCCCTCCACTCCCACCTCCTGCCTTCTTCTTTCCCTCCCTGAAAGTCACGGGGACATCTCAGGCTGAGCAGAAGGTGAGACCCTGACAGCTGCCTGGCCCCAGGGGAACAAGGATAGGAAAGCCCCTAAACCTAAAGCAAGTCTAAACCTTTCCGTCAAGACAGGAATAGAAGCACTTGGCAGGGAGAAGGGCCCAATGTCTGAGCGGCTGATCTGTTGTCAGAAACTTGAGGTGATTGCCTCACCCCCTTGTGCCTGGGTTCCCACCTCCAGGAAGCTGTCCCGGGAAAGACCCACTGATGGCAGCAGGGGTGGCACCCAGCGCCAGGCCAGAAGGAGGGATGGAACAGAGTTCAGGCTATTGCTCGCCTTCCCCATGCTCTGGGACCACTGCTCAAAGCAGCCTCCGGGTGTGAACCAAGCATGCAGGAAAGGAATAATGGGCACAAGATTAGGACTTCAGCAAACTCTATAAATGACCATCGGACAATCTGGGATGTGTTTCTGTTCTTTAGAGGAAAGGCAGTGGAGGGGGACTCACCTGCTTTTGAAACCAGAAAGACAGGCTTCACTCCCAGCCCTTTCTACTCGCTAATCCTGTGCTTTCGGACAAATGGCTTCATCTCTCTGCTCCCAAGTTTCTTCACCTGCTTAACAGGATGTACCCCAGGATCTACCCTACGAGGACTGTCCCGTGTCATATGGAGCCTGGCCCAGAGGCGGCACATGGTAAAAGGGAACTGTTCATTAAAGTGGAAACTTAGGGGTGACAACACGAGCAGCAAACCAAGATCCAAGTGAATAAGTAACTTCCTCCAGCCAAAATTTTGTTAGTGTTATTATTATCAATTTGACACTTAGATCCTTGCCTTCACATGGAAGCTAAGACTTGTTGTTGTTGTTGTTTGTACATTTTGTTTGTTTTAGGCATAACATTTTCAGTAATGCAGGAAAGAGTGCCACGGGGCCACTGCTAAACACGTCTTAGTCCCACCGTCATGGTGAAAACTAGTATTAACCATCAGCATTAGTCCTCCAACTCTCAAGAACCTGAGAGACCCCTCAGAAAGGACCTAGGATATTTGATGCTTGGAACAGATCGTTTTTTAACACCCCCTTGTCCGTAGGACAAAATTAGTTTTAGTTATATTCTCACGTTGAAAAAAATTAGTAATGACCATTATTTTTGATGTATTTGTTCTTTAGGCGTAAAATAATTAATTGAAAAAGAAGAAATTTCTATTTTAAGGATGTGATTCCAAATTCAGTAAAATAGTTCATTTGAGAACTAATATTTGCACTCACTGGCGCCAAATGCTTATGCTTTGCAGTTACTGTTTTAAATTTTAAGCCCCAAATCTCCAAGCGGTCCCATGGGTAACAATTAAAATAACTCGGGCTCTGAGTTTTCATCTTTAACTCACTGGGCTATCATTGTTTATTTTAAATCTGCTATTTAAACACAGACTATGCCATATCACAGGGGTTGGAGACACGTACAATGCCCAAAGCCAGCTTGAATAATTCCAGACCATTACACATTTACTCTCAAAACAAGCATGTTACTGAGTCCACGCACACTGGAGATCCACTGTATAGCAGAAGGAGTTCTCCAAATTAACTTCCACAGAAAATACAGCCCTTACTAAGGAGTAAGAAACAAAATCATGCAAATTTGATACTGACAAATGTATTATGAAATCTCATGAGTAATTTTACTAATCATTTAAGATATAGACAAGCAAAAAGTGTTTTTGGGATAGGAGTATTTTATCACCGACATGGTTTAGAACTGCCGAACTAAGGTGATCACAAAAAGCAAACCAACTTTTAGTTGCTTTTGTTGTTTTGCAATCCTCTACAGATATGGCTGGCACCCATGGCAGACTTCTTTTACACCTATCCTCCTGTATGTGGGTCGCTCACCCACCCAACCCTCCAGCCAGCATGGTCCCCAAATTCCCAACCTTAGCACACTGAAAGAAGAGATTCATGTTAATCCAAAGAGCACTTGTGGATGAAGCTGTTCCCATGCTCTTCATATGCTTTTCTTATGTCAGGCCATTTGCCCTTGGGATTGGTTTTTATGCAATCTGAGAGGTTTGGGTTGAAATTTGAAACAAAAAGGTGTTGCCAAGGGAAAGCTGGCTGGTTGGCTGGCAGCGGAGGGTCTCACTTAGCATGGCATTAGATTGAGGAGTTTACCGTGTCTCAAGTTTATTCCACAGCCTTACAGGTCTAGAAAGTGGGCTTTTCCATGGCTCCCAGAGGAAGTACTGAAGATGCTCTAGTATTGAAACCAGTGAGTAATACAGAATGTGCAGTGTGTTCATTACATGGGGAACATGACTCTCCCCATGAGTGTCTGGCTTTTCCCTGATGTTGGACCTTTGCTACCCCTCCTGTATTTGGAGACTTTGCTCTTCCTGAGTGGCCTCTCCCAAGGCAGAGTCCAAGAGCATGCTCTCCCAGACTCCTTTGAAGCTAAGAAAAAGCCACACAATCTAGACTTTTCTGATCTGACATATGCACACGTGATTTTGACCTAACACTGCACAGAATCTGATTTTTTTTTAAGAGGGTGGCATTGAGGGTGCTTTTAAGACAACAGTGGCCAATGACAGAGTATCTGCTTTCCAGCAATAATTGTGCACTCTCCCATATCTTTAACCATGGTGACAGTAGTGGGATTGTCTCTGGAGCCATCACACCATGAGGTCTACTTCAGGCTGTAATGCACCCAAGCAAAACCCTCTGGCCCTCCCAGACAGGATGTGAGCTATCCCAGGTCCTGCAATAAACTTCATTTCTGTGTGATTTAGCTGGAGTGAATCTTGTTATTTCCAGTATCCTAGGAAGCCATATTAGTAATGAGAAAGACAAGATATAGAGTATATAATGTAATATTAGTAATGAGAAGGACAGATAAAGAGTATATAATATAAGTAGATAGTACTAATGAATATTTTATGCAAACAAGATAATAACTGTATATAAGAGAGTTTCTTGCTATGATTTCACTATATCCCCCAAATAGGTATTCTACCCCAAACCATGATATACATATATTGACAGAGATTTCTTCTCTTAAGTCCACTTTTTATGCTATAATAAATATGTTCTTTCAAGTACTATATTAATATCAATGGTTAAATTACAAGTCAAGCAGCTGTTCCCATGGGCTGACACCTCCCATTTAATTTTATTTGGGTAGTCTAATTTATTTCTACTTAATTCTGCAATCTTCCCATTCAATTTTACTTAATTAGTCTAATTTATTTCTATTTAATTAATCCACCTTAGTTCTAGGTTACTGGGGGACATCTCATTGGTACTCTCATATACCTCCTACAGTTAACATAAGTTTTTGGAATCTTTTTTTTTTTTTTTTTTTTGAGAAGATTGATTCATTTCAGTGTGAATTAAGGCCACCATTCAAAGCAATCAGGTTTCTCCACATTGACTCTCACAAATTCACAAGCTTTTTAATAATGCAGGAAATTCAAATGTTTGAACACTTTTAAGGCTGCCATTTTGTTTCAAAATGGCAGACCTAGCCACAAATCAAAGGTAAGTCATTACAACATTGCCTAAAAATAGCTCATCCACTTCCAAAATTCAACATATACCCAAACATTGACTGATAAGAGGTTCTTCTCAGAAGAAGGTCTCAAGGCCGGTCAATCAGCTCCTGACACTCGGCTGTTTTTAGGCAGCACTGGCAAAGACAGAGGGATGAACAAGTTGCCCTTTGAATTCCATGGATTCCAAAACTCCAGAATTCTATAAGATCAGGCTCCTATGAGACCTTGGTATGCCTGGATATACTTAAGTTATTTTGCTATCTTATCAAAAATTATTGCCAGGGAAGATAATTGTGGGCCATATAGAATACTAATTTTCCAATCCAGATTTCCTATTAGTATCTTTTTATTTATTGTGTTGTTTGTCTTTGTTCTATTTTAGCTTTACAAGGTGAGCCAAAGTTTACCTAGAAAGATGCTTTTCATAAGTTCACTGCATTCAGAAGATTTGTCAGCTGTCAAAAGTTTTCCCTGGGCTTTCAAACATCCTGCTTTACTTTTGACAAGAAAATGTTCACTAAGCCATTTAAATCATACACCAAGAGTAAGTCAGAAGTTTAAAAGGGAATATTCTATACTAGGACAAGGTGGAACTTCCTTTTTAAAAAAAACGAAAGAAAAATAATATATTTAGGCTGGAAAAGAGCTTCTCTTATAGTCACTCCAATGAAGGAATTTTTGAATGAAAATTAAGTGTTCTTTCAATTTTGACATAGCAGAATATTTAAAAATTAAGTTTTCCTCCTATTATTTTTCCTATCCCAGATTTTAAGAAAAATTGACTTAAAATTTCAAACTCCTGAATTTGTAAACTACCACATCCAGGAACCTTGTAGAACACTGTAGTGTCCATCAGTTAGTATCACCACAGAAGCACATTGTAACCAAAATGTCTCCATGGCCATTATCTTGTCCGGTGTTAATTCACCTACTATTTCAGGATTTTTGTCATATTGTGCTTTATCTGCCCTTTTCTTTTTACAATATCTTTCTATGAACCAACACACCTTTTATACTTTTGTAAAATTGACTTTGCCTTAAGCATTAATATCCATAGAATCAAGGACTTGATGTAGGTGATGATGACTAGTTAGATGCTCACCAATTTAATTTCTCTTCTTAGTGACACAGGAAGACTACCCCTCCCAACCTCACTGCATTAGGTTGGCCCCATGTGACTGGATTCTGGCCAATGCAATCTGGGCAGAAGTGAAACACTTACAAAGCTGGTCCCTAAAACATCCCGCATGTTCTTCCTTGCTCTCATTCTGCCACCTGTGTGCCTAGAAACAATGGATTCTGAAATAGCAGCACTCAACACCCTAACTGCTCAGAGGAGTATTGGCCAGATCATCCAGCTCTGCACCAGCCTTTACATGAAGAGAAAGAAAGAGAGAGAGAAAGAGAGAGGAAGAAAGGAAGGAAGGAGGGAAAAATTTATTGTACTGAGCTACTGAGATTTCTTTTAGCTGTGTGTAAGGGTCCCCCAAATCAACCTGGATTCAGTGATTCAATAGAAGGACTCACAGAACTTGGGAAGTTATCACACTACACTCACAGTTACAGTCCATGACAATGAAAGGATAGAGAATCAAATCAGAAAAGGAAAAGGCACACAGAGGAGAGTCTAGGAGAGATCAGGCACAAACATTCAGTTGTCCTCTCCCAGCTGAGTCCTGTGAACGACACTGAATTCTCCCATCACTGACAGTGACAACATGTACAAAGTTCTGCCAACTGAGGAAATTCACCCAGGCCTTGGTGTCCAGTGATTTTTATTACATAGGCATGGTTGATCGCCCATGTAGCTGTCCTGAGTTCCATCTCCTCTGGAAGTCAAGTTAATACTTTGTGGCCTGAAACGCCATCATAATTCACACTGTGAACATTGCGGCATAGGCCTCAGTCTTTGTTTATAGACACTCTTAACAGACAAGTTGTTCCAAGGACTTAGAGGTTATCCCTCAAGAGCTGGGCAAGAACCAAACTTTTCTTTGGAATGTTTAGGGTTTAAACCACCCATATCTGCTGATCCTTTACTGTATAATAGCCTATTTGTTACACAGCATGGCCTATCCTACCCTGACTAATGTAACATATAAATTACAGGTTTGTCTAATACACATGGAAACACCCAAATGGTAAAAGAAGTGTTTGCTCATGTACTTTTTATAATTATCTTGTATACTTCCAGTAGTACACATACCATACTTTGGGAAACATTGATCTGATCCAACCTCACTTTATTTCTTCTTTTTAAAGGTTTTGTTATTTATCCATTTGAGAGATAGGTTGAGCAAGAGCACCAGTAGGGAGGAGGATCAGAGGTGGAGAGAGAGAAGCAGACTTCCCACTGAGCCGGGAGCCCAACACAGGGCTCTGTCCCATGACTGCAGAATCATGACCTGAGCCAAAGGCAAATGCTTAACTGACTGAGTTACAACAGGAACCCCCCCCAACCTCACTTTAAAACGTGTGAAAAGCAAGGAGCCCCACTCCACAGCTGAGCTTGCTCCAGGGGAAGGGACACTGGCTTGGAAGAGGCTTGTTGAGGAGAGTAGGATCTGATAAGTTCACCTGCAGTTTCTTCAGGAAGGATGTCCGAAGAGTGTTATAGGACATTTCCAAGAACTTTCAACCTCTGGTTCCCACCAATCCCTGGTCTCTGGACCATTTAGACACCCTGCCCTGAAAGAAGATTCCTTATAAGGGTTGTGATGGTTAATTTAATGTATCAACTTCATTGAGTCATGGGGTGCCCAGATACTTGGTTAAACATTATTTTTGAGTGTGTCTTTGAGGGTTTTTCTGCATGAGATTATTATTTGAATCAGTAGATTGAATAGAGCAGGGAGTAGAGAGTAGAGGGTAGGTTGAATAGACCCCAATGTGGGTGGGCCTCATTCAATCTATTGAAGAGCTCTGTAGAAATAAAGGCTGATTAAGAAAGGTTTCTTTCTGCTTGTCTTTGAGTCAAAACATCCATCTCCTCCTGTCTTTGGACTCAAACTCAGACGGTAACTTACACCATCAGCTCTCCTGATTCTCAGGCCTTTGGACTCATACGAGAACTTTACCATGGGGTCTCCAGCTTACTGGCAGCAGATTTTGGAATTCTCAGCCTCCATAATCACATGAGTCAATGCCTTATAGTAAAGATAGATAGAGATAGATAGATAATAGATAGATAGATAGATAGATAGATAGATAGATAGATACATCTGTTGGTTATGTTTCTCTGGAGAACACAGACTTGATGTCAATAAACCAAATGCTAACCAAGCCTCAATAATCCATTGGGGTTTTTTTTCTTTCTCTCTCCATCTTGCTCTCTCTCTCTCCCTTTCTCTCTCTCCCTCTCCACTTGTTTCTGGAATATACTTCATTAAAATCTCTTCTGTGAGGATCATCCTCTTGGTTTCTGTTCCTTTACAACATGCCAATGTGAGGAGAAGGTGAGGGCAGGGTCCTGAGGCCATGACTCTGGCCTAACCTGATGTGACCTCACAAGCCCAGAGTCCTTAACTACTTGATTTACTCAGTTTCTGTGTCTTATGTTCAAAATCCAAGAGAGAAAAATGAGATTGGTCCAACTTGGCCCAATGAGCTGTGACTATAAGGTGGGAGGGAAAGGGGCAAATGACATGAACAAAAAAGATGGGGTGGGGGGAGAGGGATGGGAGAGATGTTGATAAGTGAGATAGAGAAACATGAAATAATAGAACAAGGGTAGAAAACCCATCTTCCAAGTGAACTACAGATGTTCCAGGATGAGAATCTGACCCTTCACTTGAAAATTTCATTTCATCTGAGCTAACCTTTTCTTCAAAGGGTCAATCCAATTACTTGGGACAAACACCAGTGGCTCTCTGACACACCCAACAATCCTCAGAGGAGGTATCTGAAAGGAGTGGAGGGGCCGTGGTGAAAAGCCAAGCAGAGTCTCAGTTTCTTGGGAGGGCCCAATGGCCACTGTATGTGGACTGCAGTGTAGAATTACAGTTCAACAGACCCCTGCTCTTCCCACTTCTCTGTGTCTCGGAGGCCTGTGAGGAACTATTATGGTTCTGTCACCGGTTCATTCTCAAAGCCGTTTTCATTTCTTAAGTGCCAAGTGTATATCAATTTGGCCATTGGCCAATAACAGCAGGTTTCTGTTTCTGGTTTTGTTTTTATTCTTTGACTCCAGCTTGCTGCATTTCAGAGTTCCCTGAGAGAGAGGACAAATGTGTGCAAACCCTCTCCTGGGAGCCAGTATGATATGGTTTCTTATCCAAAATTATGAAATCCCAAAGCTCTGAAAATGAAACATTTCACAAAAGAGGTGCAGAATCACTTGGCAACCAAATAATAAGGCTATTTGTACTTTTATTTACCATATTTAGTTTCAGTGTTGATGTTCCACTGCTGAAATATTAATGGGTTTGACTACAGGGTGCTGCTCCAGACCCCACCGGGAGTATTAAGTAATATATGGGATATGCATCATGTCCCCATTCTGTACCCTACTGAATTTCAACGCACATCTGGCCCCAAACCTTTTGGATAAGAAATCAAGGACTTGTTCAATAGAAAAAGCAAGACTTTGGGCTCAGACAAACCTAAATTTGAATCCCCTCTCTCACTGTATAGCAAGTAACTTCACTTCTCTGAACAGCAGTTTCTTCCTCTGTGGAATAAAGGTCACAATCATAGCTACCTCTTGGTGGAGGTGGGAGGGTCATCCGATGAGACAAGCCACTTAAGGAATTGGACACTGCCCCGATACTGGTCTATGTACGACAATAGCTTCTTTTCTTCCCCTAATAACACCCCCTCCCTTGCCAAAGAATCCAGGCACAGTGCTATGAAAATCAAAACACAGAAAGTAGAGAAAAGGAAAAAAAACTCACTCCCAAGAAAAAGAGGGCACAAAAGCAGAGACTGACAGGATAATTTGTTAGAACTGTCATCTTGCTAATAAAGACTAAGGTGCTCAAATGTGGCTGTGAATGAAGACCAATAATAACCAAGTTCTACTCTCGTATGTATCTCTTTATGCTTCTCTCGGATTGATTTTTTTTTTATGGCCTATTAACCGATTCTAGAAATTGGTGCAATTATGTGGGTAGGTAGGTAATTTCCTTTCTCCGTTGGTCCTGTCCATCCTGGTAAGTGATTGGTTGTAAACAACACAGCATTATTGACCATATTGACTTCCAGAATCCCACGCTTTGCTTTATTCTTTGGTCTCCTTTTGAGATAAGTTCTTTACTTAAATACTTCACCGTGCTCCAGTCAACAGCAAATGCCATGAAGTGTCAGAACATTTTCTTCTTAATGTGAAATCTATGCACATTAAAAGCACAGGAACATGTATATTAGCTTAATGAACTTTGCTTAAGTCTTAGAAGAAAGTCAGGGAGCAGCTTTATACAGAGTTTTGACTTCTATTTTAACAATATTTTTAATAAATTGAAGCTCTAAAGAGCCTTTGTGCTTTCAGTCTTCTCAAGGACAAAATATGGTTGATTTCTAGCTTCTATTTATAGTTGAAAAACAGGGTGAGGCAGACTTTCCAATCCCCAGAAAGAATGCTGGGGTCTGTTAACCATGACTTCCATGGCACAGAGTTTGGAAATGACAGCATATATGCCCCAGCTTTGCAAATTCCACTTTATAATTTTCAAGCATTTCTCTTCATTCATCCATTTACCCATGTATCCATCCAAACGTCTGTCCATCCATCCATCCATCCATCCATCAAGAGTCTTTTCTGTGTCAAGCAGTGAACTAACCTAGGGGTACAAAGATGAGTAAGACACAGTTCCCAGTGGGTGAGACAGATAAGCTTCTCATCTGAGTTCATGATCAACTAAAATAATGTTTTCTTGTTATGTTAAAAACCTCATCAGCATTCCTGGAGCTCTAACGCTGTCCCTTAAGGAGGGTGAGATCTGGTCCCCAGAGGCCTCTTTGTTACTGAGAGAGCTGAGAGGGGTGCGCTCCCCAAGGACAGAGGTAAATGGTGGGGAACAGTAAACGGATGGAAAGTAGGATGCTCTTCCAGGAAACTGAAGAAAATGGAGACTGGCACCAGCGAAACTGGCTCTGAATGAAGAGAAATGCTGAGAGCTGAAATAGCTCGTAGCTGTGTGGGAAAGGAGAGTTTCAAGGGAGGAAGTCTAGAGTCAGAGAAGGTCTCAGAGGGGAAGTGGCCCTTGGGCAAACATCTGAAGAGGTTCTAGTAACTATTGTTGCGTAATAAGGACCCTAAAATTTAGTGGCTTAAATGAATAATTATTATAGCTCACAGTTTGTGCACATCTGGAGTTTAGGAAGAACATGGTCAGTGGCTTTAGCTCAGGATCAGGTGGTGGCTGAAGCTAGAACAGTGTAGACTGAGGGGAAAGCGACTGAGAGGAGCCAGGAAATGTCCCAGCAGCAACCTCTCTTCATATAGTCTTGGCGCTTCTCCAGGGGGTCTCTCCATGTGAGCTAGCGTCCTCACAACATGGCAGCTATAGGGCAGCTGGGCTCCTTATAAGGTGGTTCCAGGCTCCAGATAGAGTCTCTGGTCCAGGGCACAAGACGTAAGTGGCATTGCCTCTCATTCCTTAACTTGGAAAGCAGGCCACATCATATTGCCCACATTCTATTAGTTACAGGGGAGTTAAAAGTTTGCTCAGATTCAGAGGAGGAGAATTAGACCTCACTGTGTAAGTAGCAGAGTAGCAAGTTTTCAAAGAGCAAGAGCAATGGGCAGTATTGCCATGGCCACCTTTGGAAAATGCATGTGTCACAAAGGGAGATGGAGGTCAGGGCTTGAGTAACCTGGCTCTACCCGGCTATTAACTGTTCCTGCATACAGGAAACCAACCAACCCCCAGGCCCACTGAGTGAGAAATCAGAGAGAACCAATCAGCCACCCCTTCCCAGGATGCATCCAATGCTACCTTCAACAGACTGTCTCACTTTCCAGCACCCCCAAGCCTTCACTGCCCACCTGTAGTCCAGTTCTGCTCACCGTTGCCCACTGCCCTGAGGCTGAAACTGATGGCCCTTTGCTTACCATCCTAATTTCCTAGGGCTGCCATACCAAAATCACAAATTAAGTGGCTTAGAGCAGTGGAAATGTGTGCTTTCACAGTTCTGGAGGCCAGGAGTCTGAAGACAAGGTATGGGCAGGGACATACTATTTCCCTGAAGCTTTGGGGGAAAAAAATCCTCCCATGCCTCTTCCTGGTGTCTGACGGCTGCTGGAAACCCCTGATATCCTCAGTCTATAGCTGTACAGTTCCCTCTCTGCCTCTGTCACTACCAAATGCCCTTCCCTCTTTTCATAAGGGCACCAATCACTGAATTAGAGCCCACACTAATCCAGTGTGATCTCGTCTTAACTTGATTATGTCCATGAAGACCCCATTTCCAAATAAGATCATATTCACATACTATGGGTTAGGACTCGGACATGTTTTGAGTGGAGAACACCATTCAACCATATAACACTTGCCATGGAGCCATGGAAGAGTCACCTCAAGGCATCAGGACTGTCTCTCCTTCCCAGCCTAAGCCCATTCACCCCTTCAAAGCAAAGCCACCACCTCCTCCTCCTAGGGCACATCTTCTTAATGAGACTCTTTAAGTCACATGGCTTGGCAAGACCTTCATCAATCTCTCTGCCACTGACTTGGCTTGATTCCAGCCCCTCCTGCAACATTAGCTTGTGGATTCACACACATACAGATGCGCACACTTGATCAAGCCTCCGGATTCCTGACCACAGAGGATGGTGTTCAGAGCCACACACACGGGATTATTGATTTTCTCTTCTCTTGACTTTTTATTAGTGCCCACAATTGCCTTTTGCCCTGATGGCTCTCTTTAGAATGAGATTGGTTAGAAGAAGTCTTTTTCCTTTGGTGCTCATGGAATCCCAAGAAGCTCTCTGGAACCCCAGCTCACCTTACATTGTTTTAGGACCAGCAGTCCAGAGGGCCCTTCATGAGTCTAGAGACATGCCATGAAGAACTATTCCCAGCAGGCGTGATTTCGATCAAGAGGCAGAAGGCAGTAGATGAAAGACTAGCCTGCATTTTTCAGGTTCAACCTAAAAGAGAAATAGAGCTACAAGCCCAGTTTGGGGATGTCCCCATGTTAATGAACATAAGACACACACCACTATGACAGACTAGTCTTTCAAAGGCACATTCAGATCCTTCTCTGGGGGACCCTTCCTGACCCTTATCCTACTCTTGAGACATGGGTAAAATAGAAAATCATCCACACATCAACTTGTTCACAACCATGATCTAAGCACATGGCCCCACAAGAAGGGATTCAGCAATCCTTAGTCCTGATTCACGCACACATTGCAGCTGATATCCCAAAATAAAGGCATTATAGCACATTTTTTTCTGCAAACAAAATAACTATAGTACCCCAAATTTGTAAAAAGTAGTTTTCTTCATGTTTGAGTAACTCTCTGTTTGCCTGGGTCGTGCTCTACGGAGTGACTAGTGAATAGCCCTCCTCCCCTAACTTGGAAATTGAATTTAAATCATAATTCATCTGAAAAGAAATATAGGAAACCATTAGAGAAACAGAACCCAGCCATGACAATAAGCCTAACTGCTGTCTGATCAAAAGGAAAGGGGGCATCAGTCACAGGGACACAGAAGTAGGAATTACGGCCACCCCACTCACACCAGCTCCGTCCTGCATTTGTGGGACAAATGTATCACCATCACAGGCTCTAAAGCCTGAAACCACCTGCATCTGAGGCATATTCCTGCTGCACTTTGCCCTGGTGGGTGCCCTCCCACAACCTTCAGGAAGTCTGGTTTTCTCTAAGTCCACACCTAGGGAGAGAATATGCTGAGCCTCCTGAAATGGGTTTATCAGTTTGCTTTTTCAGCCTATTTTGTTTTTACCTAGAGCCAGTGGGGTTTTCAAAATTCCTAACCAGAGATAGATGAATGAATAAAATCTTACCCAGATGAGAACTATTTCAGCCCCCTTTCAAAGTCATTAACTCAAATTACTTTCAAGTGGGCTTTAATATTTAATTCATTCTATGTGCCGATAGAGGAAACATGGTCCCTACACTTCTGATGATTGGAGATTGTCGCTGATGTATCACCTGGTTTTGAGAGGATTTCAATGGTTCTCAGGTGAGAATGAGGCCACTGAAGCTTCTAGGAGCACACTTCTGCCCATACAGACTATCACATGTTTAATGACACACTGAGAAGTTGGACAAGTCTATGTTTAAGAGCTCAGATCATGGAATCAGCCAGAATCGGATTTGAATTTTAGTCCTGCCACTTAGTAGCTGTGTGACTTTTGGGAAATGACTTAAATTCTGTGAGTTCAATTTCCACAGTGACAAGTAGGAATAACAACGACTGCCTCCTAAGGACAATGGAAAACTTACCCAAGATAAAATGTGTAACCTATTGTATTAGTCAGCTACGTAACAAACAACCCTAAAATCTCAGTGACTCCAAGGAACAAAAGGAGAGTATCCCTTCATGCTCCATGTCCAACTCAGAACATGCCCCAGTCTGTGCCATCCTCACTCCAGGATCAAAGCCAACGAAGCCACCATGGCCTAGAGTGTCACCATTCAACGCTGGGAGTGACATATGTCCCTTCTGGTCACATCTCACTGGCCAAGTCCAGTCATATGGCCACAACTATCTGCAGGAGGGAAATGCAACCTACCATAGGCCCAGAAGGCTGAAAATCAGAACTGCTAGCAGCAGCACTAATATTGGCCACACACACTGAGCCTAGGCTCTGGGGATGCAGGATATTTCGATCTTAACACTTTTCTCCTGCAATTTTGACTCAGTGATCAACCAGACCCTGGAGTCTGATCCAGGAGAAAAATTAGTGCTATGTTAACAAATACAAACATTTTGGGGTGCCTGGGTGGCTCAGTGGGTTAAGTCTCTGCCTTCAGCTCAGGTCATGATCTCAGGGTCCTGGAACCGAGCCCAGCATCAGGCTCTCTGCTCAGCAGGGAGCCGGCTTCCCCTTCTCTCTCTGCCTGCCTCTCTGCCTACTTGCTATCTCTCTCTGTCTCTCTCTCTGTGTCAAATAAATAAATAAAATCTTTAAAAAAAAAAAAAGGAAAAAAATACAAACATTTTAATGCGGAATTTTGTTCAACCAGTATTTGTTGGGCCTCCTACATGCCAAGGTCTCTTTGAGACCCTGCAGACTGAGCAGTGAACCAAACCCCCCAGAGCTAACATTCTGGCCAAATAGGTAGACAAATACAGAGATATAATAATATCAGGAAATAACCATTACTTTGAGAAGAAATAAAAG
This sequence comes from Mustela lutreola, assembly GCF_030435805.1. Classification (NCBI taxonomy): domain Eukaryota; kingdom Metazoa; phylum Chordata; class Mammalia; order Carnivora; family Mustelidae; genus Mustela; species Mustela lutreola. The sequence goes on from NC_081301.1 coordinate 74,776,844, forward strand.
AAGGGAGGGTAAGGGGGTAGAAAGTGAGTGAGTAGTAAACGTTCTCCCTGAGGAGTGACGGTTGGTTGAGGCCACTGTGAAGTGACAGTGAGCTAGGTGGTAACTTCAGAAAGAACATTCCAGGCAAAGTAAGAGCCCAAGGAACACATACTTGACCTATGTGGGAAACATCAAGAAAGCCAGTGTAGCTGGAGCATGGATCACAGGGCACAGGGCCGAGAGGAGGAAATGAGAGCATGAGGAGCCAGGGCCAGCCCACGGAGAGCCCCAAGGTGCCGCAAGGATCTGGGACTTGCACTAACACAGTATGTCTGGAGCCTGATGTACAGAAGGGAGGCCTGAAGAGCACCAACAGTAACACCTCTTATAAAGAGGTACTTGCAGAAGTGAACTCCACTAAGTGAACTTAATTCCTGGATTAGTTAAATGATACCCAATTTTTCCCATATTCATTTCTATTTTAGTAAACTTGTTTTCAGTGTAATTAATGCTTTTTCCTGTAAAATCAGAGCATAAATTTAGTTCATTTATTAGTTTCATATCGATATCAAATTTTCCAAACTCTAGCACCTGCCATTGTGACATATTTGTTGTTACGTTGCTCTTTCTGTGACCGATATTTCTGCCAGATCCCATATTTCTACCTCAAGCTTTTCAGATCCAAATTTTTTCACAAATATCTGATTTTTCCATCATAATTGCTCACTCAAAAAAATTATCATGTGCAATTTCACTCATTGCCTTTTTCACTTTGTGTCACTTATTTCTACCCAGGCAGATTTTCCCCAGTGGGTTTTTGTAGTTTCCTATGTTAACTACCCACATGTAATCCTGCAGTCAGAGTGATTCTTATCTAGCCAATTGCTTTGCTTTGTTTTGCACTGCTTACAGATGCCAGTAATATTATGAACTAAATTTAAAAAGAAAAAAAAAAAACAGTTTCTGCTGGTTTCTGTCTTAGCCTGTTCAGGCTGCTATAACAAAATACCACAGGGCGGGTGGCTTATAAACAACAGAAATTCATTTCTCACAGTTCTGGAGGCTCGAAGGCCAAGACCAAGATGCCAGCACGGGGTAGGTTCTAGTGAAGGCCCTCTTCCAGCTGCAGACTGCTGACTTCTGTCTATGTCATCTCGTGCTGGAAGGAGTGAGCTAGCTCTGGAGGCCCTCTTATAAAGACACTGATTCCATTTATGGAGGCTCTACCTTCATGACTTAATAACCTCCCAAAGGGCCCACATCTTAATTTCATCCCCTTTGGGAGTGAGGTTTTCTACATACAAATTTAGGAGGACACAAACATTTGGCCCATAGCAGCTTTAGAGCAAAGAACAAAGTGAAAGATCTGGAAGACCCAAAAGTTCAGAATAATGGAGCCAAAGAGTCCTGCTTTTAGCATTCACTGACTGCTCAGAAAACAATAATCATTATTGTCTCGTGCTCCAAGTGAGGGCCACACGCCTGCATTTCCACCTACACACTCCCAAATAAAAATTTGTGTTTCTGTTTTTACTGCTAAAGACAGGCATTACTAGCTTGAGTAGGACTCTATGACTTAATTTCACACATCGATCCAAGAAAGTGTCTCTGACCTGAAAAACAAGATATGAAAAATCAAATTTCCCCATGGGACATATTTTAGTTTTTACTCACAGGTACAAATGATTTTAGTCAAGGTCGACAGAAAAGGATAACCTTCTTATCCATAGCCCTACTGACATGGCTTACCATTCTTTGTTGATATAGAATCCAGGAATCCATCTTTAGCCTGTGGCCATCACAGGGCTCTTCAAGGGTGCTAAGAGATTTCAGTCTACAGAGTTAGGAGCTGTCTGATGACTCCACATCTTCTCCAGAAGTACAGGGGAGGAAAATTAAAGTTATTCGGCACTTCCCCAGAAATTTTGTGTGTATTAAATCATCTATTCATAAAAACATCCTTATGAGGTGAGAATTTAGAGACAAGGAGACTGAGGTTCTAGGAAATGAAGTAACCTGCCCGAGGTCATGTGACTGGCACATCATGGCAGAGCCAGGACATAAAATCCAGAGGCCAACCTGCCCCTAGAGCCCTGCATTTTAATCCCATCTAGCCCAGCTTCATAAAGATTTGTATTTCAGAAAACTGGAGCTTTTAAGCACCAGAGGGTACCTTTTCCTTGGAGACTCTGCTAAGCATTTCCTCCTGCAAACTTTTGACCCCTACGGCTTTCTCCCCATGTCAGGAAGAATTATTATAAAGTGACAATGCCCAGTTTTGTGCAATGTAGCGTACTCATAACCAACAGTGGAAATCTGAGGTATGTCTCTCTTAAAAACATATATTCCCAGAACTATCCGTAGGCAATGGAACATTCAGAAGAATGTTCCAGACACGCTGTTGTACTCTATGACATGCTATTGTATACATTATTGCACAGGACTGTGGTGATTCCTGAGCCACCTCATTCCAGATTTGCATTTCCAGAAAATAAACCCTAATCTTGCTGGCTCTGTGACACATGCCACATCACACAACCTGAAGTCTCCTATATCATTTTGTCGATTATATATATTATAACTCAAGTTCACTCACTTTATCAAAATAAGTCATTCCTTTGGAATCAACTGCAATAACTTTAAAAAAAAATAACAAGGAATCGTTTTTTTTTTCAAAATGAAAACTAGAGAGATCTATTTTAAACAGCAGCTCAGAATGTATTAATAATAAAAGCCAACAAATGTGCTTTCTCTGACATTATGATCTGAAAAGCTCCCGGTTAATGGCAGTCACTGATTTTCAGCTTTCCTCCTTGGTAGACAGAGAAACTGACCATCAAGGATTGGGCCTGGCCCATCTGATTTATTGATGCCATTGTATACTGTCAATTACTCATAAGCCTTGCAAACACTGAACATTACACAAATAGGAGCACTACACTAAATTATAGATGGCCGGTATGGAAAAGTATAATATATGAGGTCCCATCAGCACAATGTCAGAGCAGCCCTTCAAATAAAAGTCTTTGTTTTAATGAGCACCAAAGGCCCATCCACATTAGGCATATGAACTGGAGAGAAATAAATCAGAGGACCACAATTTACCATCCAAAAGGGGTGCATCAAGTTTGGGAGAAGACTAATTGCTGAGTTAAGAAGGCAAAGCCATTGAGCACAAAAGACCACATAGTACCTACCTAAGCACCCTCAAGAAGTCTTTGCACTCATCTAAAAGCCCAATATCAATAGAGTATAAAAATATATTTAAGGAATGAGTAAGCTGAGGAACAGTGTCTTGGGTGGATTCCCTAAGGCACAAAACTGAACAACTTCTCTGACCTGGAGTGGAGTGAAGGAGCGGGGGCGGGAGAAGGTTGGGTGTAGAACAATCAGGAAGACAATTCTGGGACCTCTTTGCACTGCGTATATAAATCATTAAACAGCAGACAAATGATTTAACACTAATATAAACATGAGTTCCCAGAGAATTAAATTTCCCTTCCCACAAATGAGTCAGAATCAAAGTGAACTGACCACACCATCATCTCACCAAGTGCCAGGAAGTATGAGGCCAGTACAAAATACACCTTGTCAGGATTGATGTGACTCTATTCAAAACCATCCATGCACCCATGAAATTCCTCAACCCACTCCATATCTTTCCCAAACAGACCAGGGAAGCCAGCTCTCCTCTGATAACACAGAGCTCCCAAGGCCATACCCATGACCTGGGCTCACCACGAGGCAATCTGAAACATTTTAGAGCAAAAGCATAAGTGGAAGATTACCCATGGCACTGCCCTTTAATCTGAGATTATGCTCTTCCCAATAATTGGCACAGAATAACCTTTCCTTTTAAAATAATGGCAATCAGTTTGCAGTTGTCAAGGTTCTTTAAGTCTAATGTTGGTTGGCAAAATACAAAGTTAACAACTCTAGGTTGAACAAAATTTTTAAAATTTTATCAGCCCATAAGATCCAAAAATCTAAAAATAATCATCTTCTATTCTAATGTAGCTCAATTACACACAAATGTCTATCCAGGTAAGGATCAGTAAATGCCTACTCTGTTTATTTTGCTGATCAACTGTGGTGACAGGAAAGAACTACACAGTATAACCTAACATAGAGGATTGGTCCCTGCTTCCAGCTTGGTGAATCATATAAATGATTGTCACTCAAGCATTCACCCTAAGGCAAATTTTGATCATGCGGAAATCAATGGTGACCTCACTTTGTTTTCTACCTTGTCTTGGTATCTCAGACTAGTAGAGGATTCTTCCCACACCCTGCACTAACAGCTTCTTGACCTCCTTTACTTAACTTCTGTTCCACATCAGCTACCTAAAGGCAATGAACCTCCTTTTCACTTGTATGATAGAACTCTCCTTTCCTTTGATCTCACAGCAAGGCGGGGGAAGCCTAGTAACTGAGAAGTGATGATTGGACATGACACCTCCCAAGGCTTGGTCAACAGAATAGGGCTTTGAAGTGAACCTCACATTCCAGAAAGAGAATTTTTTATGGACTTTTTGCATAATGTGCAGCCAAGGTTATTACTAGTAGGGGCCGTGAGTCTCTCATGCTCAGATCAACTACATGGTGAGAAAGGGGACCATTTTTAGCAACTTAAGCAAGATCAAAGGAAAAAATTAAAAACAAGAAAGCTGGGGGGAAAAGTAATCTTCAAACCAGGAGCACAACCCAGGCTGGGGGTCAAGGGGACTTCAAAGTCACAGAAGGAGCATGCCACTGAGAATGCACCTGTCTTCACTCCAACCATTCCTCTGCCTGGATGCCCTCCCTCCCCCATTGCATTCTGTAAGTTAAAATCCTCCCCACTCTCCAAGGCTCAGCTAGAAACCATTTTTCATAATAAGCCTTCTGCCCCTTGGTGACAAATTATCTCTCCCCCTCGGTACAATCAGAACACTGAACTCTATTTCTCTTACCAGAGGAATGCCCATCATTTCCTACTTCCTATCACTGGTATTAAGATAAGAAGATTTTCTCTTAGCATTTTGAAAGAACCACAAGATCAGAATCATGTTCGATTCATCTTTGTATATGGTTGATGTTCAATAATTACTTGCTGAATGGAAATATAAATTAATTAATTAATATGAAATGGCATATACTCACTTTAAACTTCCTCCATTTCCACAATGGCATTTTTAATTCTCTGCTTCCTTGTATTTCCCTTACATGGCATCAGTGGGCATCTCTGATGTGGCTGGGAAGACAAAAACAACTAAGTTGTTGACGATGCTAGTAAGTGGCAATTACAGTAATTTTACCTTTGGTTCCTGCATCCACTTCTGGGTTTTCCAACTGTTTTCAGAAGAAAATCATCTCACCTGATTCTCATTACTACCTGGCCATGGGAGAAATAGAAGCAACAGAGGAATATATTCCTCATGGAGCAGATGGAAAAACAGATTGTAGAAGATATGGTAATTGATCTCAAGTCATACCAATGACCAGTAGCAAAGAAAGTTTCAAATCTGGATCAGTCCTTTGGCAGAGAAAACACACCTAGGGATACTTACCTGGTGGATCCAGAGTAGACTGGGGTCCACAAGATGAAGGAAGCCATGTTAAGAAATGGTCTTTGAGAGAGGAAGATAATCCACATGAAGTAAGTAAGAACTGTGATCATTCTCAAAAAAAAAAAAAAAAAACAAAAAAAAAAACCCCAAACCTCACTAACATGCCTATAACTGTAAGGAACCAACTTCATGCCTTCTAAGACCATGGTTGTCATGTACATACAAGGTGTTGCCCCAAGGGTCTCAAGGCACTTGAAATAGATGAAGTCTAACCTTGGTGTTGTGGTCCACTCATTTCAGCAAGCATGATTTGGGAGTTTATTCCACAAGCGACTGAAGAGATAAGTCTTGTTTCTGATTTCAAGGACTACCAATCAGTAGAGAGACTTTAGCAGAAGGTAAAGAAGGAAGGGATTCCCTTAGGTGGAAAAGGAGGAAGGGATTCCTGCAGAAGGAAACAGAGGTTTCAAAAAATCAAGCTTCTTTCAACTCCACCTGGTGGAGCCAGGATCGGAATACATGTTTTCTGCCCCTTTAGTCCTTGGTTGGCTCTCTGCTTTTATAGGAAGGGGAAGTGAGGAGAGTGAGGTTGACTTTAGCCCCATGTAGGGTTATTGGCAGAGAAGACCTAGGGTTTATGAGAGCTAAATCTGTGTATTAGCCATTAAACAAAACTCTCTCCTAGTGCCAGTGGCCATATTACTGTCCTTCCTTTTATACCAAAAAGGCCAAAAATTCAAATTCTAGTCCTGCTGGAGCCTCGCTACTACAGCAGCACCCTTCCCTGTCTGCAGTCCTCCCCTGGGGCTGGGCTATACATTTGCACAGCAGATCTCTCCCAATCAGAATTGTACAAGTTCTCACCAATAGACCATAGCTCATCTCCCTCAAATTCCAATTATTCATTGTTTTTGGATCACTTAGAAAGTGGCGGGAAAGTGAATTCTGAGAAAGACAGGCTCTGTTAGCAAGCAGCAAAACAACAGGTTCTCAGTTCATGAGTCATAATCTGGTTTTCATCCTGTATCTTAAAGTTCTTCACCTGAGTCTAGGTAGACAGGATATTATTTTTGCTCCTGGTGTTTCCCTGTTGGAGGAGACAATGTGTGTCTTGCTCACCACTGCATCTCTCACACAGTGGCTGATGTGTTGCAAAAGCCCAATAAATATTTGTTGGGTATTGGTGTACACACATATGCATGAAAAAGGCTACAACATCACCTGCAACCTTTGCCATCCTCACTCCTCATGGAAAGACCCACCTGACTTCCAGGGAGATTTCCTAGGTTTAGGAGGCCAGGGAGCAAGTTCCAATGACAGTGCCCCTGGATATTAGACACCTACGAGGGCCTCAATATGGCCACCCACACTGCGGAGCATGTTTGTATACAACTACCTCCTTCGAGAGACACTTCAGCAATTGAGCCAGCTGTAGCATCTGCACACAGGCAGACCCTGAGACACCTGGACACTGGGAAGCTTGCAGAAATCTGCTGCTTTAAGTCACTATCCAGGAAAAGGAACAAGCAGTTTTAGAAAGCCACCAAAACTGTTTTGTCCTGGTGCTGTGACAGGACAGAGAACAGTGATAAGGAAGAAAGGGCACAGAGTCACCATCTATCGGGCACCAGTTTTATGCCAAGCATGTCACTGGCTGTTTTACCTGCATTATCTCATTAGAAATTGGGGCTGTCATCCCCATATCAGAAATGAGAAAGCTGAGCCTTCTGAAAGTGAAGGTATCTTGCCCAAGGTTATTTAATTTAAAAGGAGCAGAACTGAGAGGCCAACTCAGATTTGTTTGAAGCTGAACCCTGTGTTCTCTCCACCACGCCACTCTGTTGGCTGAAAGGACCACTAGATTCCATATGCAACTCTGTTCTTGCTTTCTGAGAATAGCACCTTGCCTGCAGCTGAGCTCCTGTTCCAATGACAACTTGCTGGTCTAAGAAAATAGGCCAAGGAAGACATCAGAAGTCAAGGTTGCGGCACTCGCTTCGCTCTACACACTTGCTCCATCCCTATCCCCCTTCCTTAATCTCTTTATTATTTTTCCAACTTCCTGTCTCTTTCTGCCTATATCCTGGACTTGCAGTGGCAGCCCTGTGACCCTGAAAGCTAAAACATGTGCCAAGACCTGGCACTAAACAGCTTAATTTAATTAGGTCCTGGGATGGCCAAGTTCACTGCTGACATCATTTCTCAGAATCCCATAGGGCATAGCTCTGTTGGCTGTGATACCTCAGGACACAGTGTTAGAGTCCAGAACCAGGAGATGACCTTGTACGCTAGGAAGCTAGACTCTAGTGGGGCAAGCCTTTCATAAGTGCTAGAAGTCCTCTCTGGAAAGCTGAGTGTGCTCTTTGGGGTCAGATCTGTAGAGATGTGACAAAGCAGGCAGCATCAAAGAGTTCTAACAGAGGGAAAAGGTGTCCTGTTGATGTGAACTGAGAACATGGTAGGAAATTGGATAATAGATAGTGCTTGGAGACCACTCAGGAGCCAGGCTCAGGGATGTCCGTTATCAGGCAGTAGGAACCCAGTCACACTGGGCTGATGCTTAAAGCCAAGACCTCAGGTCCTAGAGGACTTGGCAGGAGCAAGGCAGAACCCAAGGGTGCAGGGGCATTCAGCGGGGCAAGTTTAAAAAATCGGAACTTGGGCAAAAGTTTCAGACACCAGAACTAGAGCTTAAGATGAAGACGTATCTATAGAAAGGGGCTGTCACGTGTTTTCGTCACATCAACCAGTTCCCCAACTGGGTGTCCTACAGTTCAATTCAATTCTCGCACTTCCTGGAGTTAGCATCAGACCTACAGGTTAAGGCCTCAGTCCCGGAAGACTGCCCTCACTTCAAAAACCTTCTGAGCCATATACACCTCTAGAGTCTTGCTGGTCGACATGGCTTCTCTGCTTTCCCCAGATACTTTTTAAAACTCAACTGGAAAAAAATAAAAGCTTAACTCATAGAAACAAAGAGTGGAAAATTGGTGGCCAGGGAGTGAGGGATGGAGGAAATAGGGAGAGGTTGGTAAAAGAGCACAAATATCTGCTATAAGATGAACTAGGTCTGAAGATCCAAGGTACCATGTGATGACTATGATGCCTGTGTTCCACAATGGAAGTTTGCATATTCCTACCCCACCCCCCAAAAAGGGAAAGGAAAAATAACTACGTCAGGTGATGAATATGTTAATTACCAGGGGGGAACTTTTCACAGTGTATATTAGATCAAGTCATCACATTATACACTTTAAATATTCTATAGTTTTGTCAGTTAAATCTCAGTTAAGCTGAAAAAATCAATAATAGTTATTAAGCTCTAATTATGCACTGTAGTTGTGGAGGATTAACTCTTAAAAATAGTCCTTGCCTTCAAATCTTATTCTAGTCAAAGATGTGAAAGTAATATACACGAAATAGAGAAATACAAGGTCTGAGTTCTAGAAGGAATCTTAGGAATTTGTACTCATTTCTTATTCCTGCGGTAACAAACTACCACAAACTTAGTGGTTTAAGACTATGCCACTTCCTTGGTATCTTACAGGTTTGGAGGCCAGAGGGCTGAAATGGTTCTTCCAAGACAAAATCAAGGCGATGACCCAACAGCCTTTCCTCTGGAGGCTCTAGGGAAGAACCCACTCCCTCCCCTTTTCCAGCTCTGGAAAAGGGCCACTTCCTTCCTTGGCAAAAAGAGACCCCCAACCTCTGCTTCCATTGTCACATGTCACATGTCAGGCCTCTGATTCCAATCCCCATGCTTCCCCCTGGGAAGGGTGCTTTTGATTACACTGGCCTCACCGGCATGATCCAGGATAATCTCTTTCAGGATTCTTAATTTAATCGCATCTGTAAAGTCCCTCTTATCATGTAAGGTAACATATTTATCTGTTCTAGGTATTAAGAAGTGGACATCTTTCGGGGGAGGGGGCATTAGTCTGCCTTCCAGGGAGCTCTTCTAACATAACCAACCTGTTTTAATTTTTTTTTTAAATATTTTACAGCCTCTGTTTATAGATGAGGACATTTAAGCACAGGAGATAAATGACTCGCCCAGAGCCATGAGTTTAGATAAGAACCCACGATGTCTAATTCCTATCAGACTTCTTAGGCAGCTGTTCGTTCTGCTACATTAAGCTGCCACCAAAATGAACAATACAAATCAGTAGAACAGTAAGTGTGCATTACAGTATACGTTTATAAATACTCGGGATTATAGGATCAGAGAGTTAGTGCTCGGGGGACCTTAGAAGTCTTCACAACCAACCATCCAATCCTGACTTCATCCATATATTTCATATCTCCAGCTAAGGGAAACCCCAAACCTGCCAGAGCAGCCCAGAACCTATTTCTGCAAGTGTGGACTATGAGCAGAATGTTCCTGGAATATCTGGATGGCCAAGCCTCAGAGTTTGGACCATCTGCACTGTACTACACATCCCAGCAGTGACCCCTAACACACTGGAAATCCTAGAAGCCCAGTTCCTTCCCCTGGGAACTCCATCCTCTGATACAGACAAGAATACTGCTGGCACTTACTCCTGTCTCAAGGGCCAGTCCCATGTGCCCATCTCTCTGTTAGAACCACAACCAACCCAGGGAACACCTGGGCAAACACTGCCAGACATGTACCCAAACATCCTCTCCTTCCTTAGTCACAGGATTTAACAGACAAAGACTAGCCTGCTTTTCTCAGACTTCCTTGCAATTAGGTGGACATAAGACTAATTCTCACCGATGGAATATGAATAGAAATAATGTATACCATTTTGGGGTCAGGCTTTATAAAGCAGGTGCTTCTTTCTTCTTTCTTTTCTTTCCTTCCACCTAAATGCCAGTGTCTCTAGGGATCTAGTGAAAGATACTTTGTGATTTCTGCATCACTGCACAAAGGACAGATACCCACTGACCAAGAACAACCACTTTAGACAGCTACATGAGTAAGAAATAAACTTCTATGGCATTCGAGCCATCCCAACTTGGAGTCTGATTTGTCACAGCAGTTTAACTTATTATAACTACAATAGTACCTCTTAACTGCTCCCTGACCAGGGTCATTGCCACTGATCATAGCCAAAGAGCAAGTTCTAATTATTCCTGCCAGCCAGGACATGATCGTTCCAGCCATGGAGGCCTCGGGAGGTGGGAGGGGAGACACAGACTGGCCCCACAATCTCCATTCATACCCCCATCCTTTCACAGAGACTGCATTTTCTTAATATTGTATAAGACACAACTCAGTCCCCCATGCATTCCACGCTCCAACGAGATGGTGTTCCAAGCCCCTTCAGCGTGGAAATTTTGGACCCTGCACTGGTCACAAATGACACTCAAGTAGTCTGTGATGGAATTCCACTCACCATGACTGCCACCTGCATCAGGCAGCAGCTCTGGTCCCCACAGCCTACACTGGCATAGATCTCAGCCCAGTACACAGCGATTCTGCAAACCAAGAGGACCAAGGTGCACCCCACCAAAGTGAGGGTGCAGCTCTTCTGTACCCACAGGCACCAGCTGAATGGCCTGTGCAAGAAAGGTTGAGCTAGCCACCCCTGATGGACTCAAAATCACTAATCCCTTTGACCACCTGATTCTAGGCTAAGGTCAGCTCTCTGACCTCATCTCATTTGATCCTCACAGTGAGTTTATTTTAGCCATCTTTTTGATGAACTTTCCTGCCACTGGGGCTACCTCGGGGCCACTTTTTCCACCCTGACAGCTTTCAATCATTTTGAAAATTTCCCATATCAAGTTTCACTGTCCAAAAAAAAAAAAAAAAAAATCTACCTTGCTGGACATCTCACCCCACTTACACGAAGTTTCTGCCTTTTGGTAACTTAACCCACATAGTCCTGATTACACATTGGACTGGGATTCTGAAGTATCCAGAATAAGAATTTCTCTACATGATAGTCCTCATAAAAACTAAGAACAACTCCCATGACTGCAAACAAAGTCATCTTTTCATTGGGCCAAATAGTCCCAATTCCTTCAACTAGCCCTTGAGAAATTAAAAAGAAAAAATGTAAGAGGAAGCCCTCTGTAATCCCTTAGGATCCCCGCAAACATCGGTCAGTGTTGTGCCTGCTGTATGTAATCTCAGTTGTCCTCAATGTCCTTGCCTCACCTCTCAAATGCCCCACAAGTAGAGGGAAACACTGACAGATGCAATGGAGAACAAAGGCTCCCTGGAGGAAGGAAGTGTGTCATTTGGATGCAAACAATGGGCAAAAAAATCAAAATGAGAAAGAGATTATGAGTAAAGACAGGACCAGAGAAGGTTCTGGATTGGTTAGGAAAGCTAAAAAGGCTCTGAGCTCAATTCCACTATGGGACAGGGTAGGAGGTTACCCACACCAACAGGCAATGCTCCAGTCCCAGCTAGGTGTTCTACGATTCAACTCAACTCGAACACTGTCTACCTGGAGTTACAGTTAGATCGCACAGGTTATGGGTTCAGTCCTACAAGACTGCAACTTCAGATGCCAATCTCAAATTCAAGTTGTCACCTGTGCTTTTGACTGACCAGCTGTAAATTAGAGGTTCCCACAAGCCCCTCCTCAGATTTGATTCATTTGCCAGAGCAGCTCTCAGAACTCAGAGACATTTTACTTATAGATCACCAGTTTATAATAAAAGGATATAACTTGGGGACAGCTAGGTAGAAGCAAGGGGTGGGGAAAGGAACTTCCATGCCCTCTTCAAGAACACCACTCTCTTATCACCAACCAGGACGCTTTCTAGTCTCATCCTTTTGGATTTTTATGGAGGCTTTGTTATATGGGCAAGATTGATTAAATCATTGGTTACTGGGGCAGAGTCAACCTCCAACCCCACTCCCTTCCCTGGAGGTCAGGAAGGTGGGATTCAATCAGAGGATTGGTTCCTTTGGCAATCAGACCCAAATCTGAAGTGTTTTCCAAAATCCACCTCATTAACATAACAAAACCCACCTGTATCACTCTCATCACTTAGGAAATTCCAAGGGTTTTTAAGAGCTCTGTGCCAAGGGTTGAAGACCAAATATATATTTCTTATTGTAAATCACAATGTCACAATGGTCTATGAGGAAGTCAGTTTGCCTAGACTTGAAGGTGTCTATATTTTGGGAAATAATAAGTGGACAATCTTAAAAGCCAGCAGGAGAAAAGTTAGTTCAATACTATAGAACATTATGATAGTGGATATGGGGCAGGTGAGTGTTGTGCTGTCAACATTTGGCATCTATGCTAGTTGCGAGGGAACAGGGAAAAGCTATGGCAAGAATTTTGGAATGAGGAGGTAAGAAAATTAACCGGTGCAGTGACAAGAAAACCTCCGAGGAAGAAATGGGTGATAGACATCTTCAGGGATTTAGTGACTGGTTGGATTCAGAAATTTATCTGTTTACAAAATTTCACACTTGGATAACTTGGACAATAATTTTCCATCAATGGAAATTTGAAGAGGCAGGGCTGGTTTGGAGAAGAAGGTGACTCCTTTAGAGATGTTGAGTTTGAAACAAAAGTAAAATATCTTAAAAGAAGTACGTGGTAAGCAGCTGGAGATGTGGGACTCTACTTGGAAGAGCAAATAGGGTCAGGAGTCATCACCATTATCACCACCTTATCATACTGCCAATGATAAGCAGTAAACAAAAATGAATGAACTTTCCACCCGCTGAGCCAAATGACTGATTGAGTGGTAAGAGAAAAGTCGAGAGAAGACACATGATCATTCGTTCAAGGTCACAAGTGTGCCTTATGAGCCAGGTACTGTCCTAGGTGCTAGGAATGCAGAGCAAAGCCTCATTAGCCTCCAAAAGAACAGACTTCGGAGCAGAGTCCATCCTGGTCCTGGTGCCCAGCTACGGACAGGCTGCTGGGCAATCACCACCCACCCATGCCCTTCTGCATCCAGGCCACTGGCTGAATTAGAAGGTAGGTGATTTTTCCGTCCTGAAACTCCTGTAGTAGATATAGCTTGGATTTCCTTGCGCCTCTCAAAAAGGCATAATTCCCTCTCCACCCCAATTCTCCTTATTTTTCTCAAGCACTGGATTTTGTCCAATGTTTTTAAATTCCTTTTTAAAAAAAAAGGATTACCTTCCAAGAAATGTCTTTCAGAAGAGTACACATTTAGAAGTTTAAAATAACTCGAGATCCATCTATTCCCCTTGCATCTCTCTCTGTTGGGGGGAAGACTCCACGGAGCAGTTTCGTGTCAAGAGTCAAGCAGCAAAAAGTCATTCCCTGCTGGGGGTAGAGGCAGACAAGTCAGAAAATTGTGAGAATTTGGCCTTTGGCCTCTGAGTGGCAAAAAAAAAAAAAAAAAAAAAAGAGAGAGAGAGAGAGAGAGAGAAATAAAGAAAGACAAGGAAAGAAAAAGAACAGTACTCAGGTTCCATATGTCCCTACGTTAAAAACTACAGTTTTTGTTTCTTTATTAACATTTCTCTTTGTCTCATGATCTAAAAAAGACTAATACATATTACAGGGATATTAAAGGAAAGAAGCTTTTTACACTTCGGTGGCATTTCTGCTATAGAAAATGTTATTTCTTTCCTCCTCAGGTTTGGAATCCAGTTTAGTACATGGCTGGCATTCTGCACGGTCAGCCCATGGAGTCCTTCACAATCTTCTCACTGGTCACAGAGAAGCAGGACCTGCTGGCTCACTGCTGCGGTGACAACAGCCCAGAGGACTTCCTGGCGATGGCAGCAGTACTCTCATTGAAAGAGATCCAGTGGAGAATGGGTTTGGGCAGGAGCTTTGACTTAAAGCTTTCATGGAATAATTTTTGGTTGAATAGAAAAAAAAAAAAAGAAGAAAGAGATCCAGTATTTATGCATATTTGATTCTCTTATTTTCAAAAAGCCAATTAAAAAATGCCTTTAAATACAGAAAGGTGAGTCCTTGAGTTTTTCTCTTTTCCACAAACAGCCCCCGCAGTTTTTCAGGAAACCATTATTAACATAGCTTCAGTGGAGTCTCTGGGGATCTGTAATTCACTTCAGGGAAGATGATGTGTTTTTGTGATCAATCACAATTCTGAGTTTGTTCAAAGCGAGAATAAGAGGCCCTGAGATAATCATCCTGAATATATATTTAGCCAAAGGACTTTTTCCAGTGAACATAATTCTTAAAGAATGAAGTTCCAGGTAAGAGTGTACTTAACACAATAAAAACAAGATTTTTTCTTTATTTAGTGTTGCTTTTGCCCATTCAAAGAAAGATGTTCTTCCATCAAATTAGTGTTTTTCTACTAAAGGCTGGGAGAAACCATGACTGGAAAGAATTGAATCTTGGGTCCTACGACAGTGCTACAATGGGTTTCTTCCGCAAGAAATGTCAGAGTGAGTAGCTGGAAATGTTAACATTGACACAATAACCAAGCATGTGATTAGCAATTTGTCTCTCTGAACAAGGTAGAAGCCAGCTTGAATGTCCTCTCTCTCGTGGTGAGTTGTATTGTGGTACTGGTCTATGATGGACTGGAGAATTTTAAATAATAATAATAATAAGAGAAAGAAAGAAAAAGAAGAACACCTAGGTGGCTCAGTGAGCTAAGAGTTTGCCTTCCGCTCAGATCATGATCCCAGGGTCCTGGGACTGAGTCCCGCCTTGGGCTCCCTGATCAGCGCGGAGTCTGCTTCTCCCTCTCCCTCTCCCCCTCCCTCCCTGCTTGTGCAGAAAGAAAAGAAAACAAAACAAAGGGGAAGGAAGGAAGGAAGGAAGGAAGGAAGGAAGGAAGGAAGGAAGGAAGGGAGGGAGGAAGAAAGAAAGAAGAGAGGAGAGGAGAGGGGAGAAGAGATGGGAAGGGAAGGGAAGGGAAGAGAACTGGTCCTTTACCACAGATAGTGAGAACCACTGGCCTTCATTGGTTATATGTCCATATTCTGATACACTTTGGGGCTTCTAGAATTTCAAATTACCTGAGTTAAACGTTCAGAGTGTTCAAGGCCAAAAAAAGAATTCAATGAATTATTTGTGTCCAAGGAAACTGAGAAGGTAAAAATTTTAAAACCAAAAGAGTAAAAAGAAATTCTGAGTTGCTCCAGTGTTTATTTGCAGAAATTTTTAAGGAATATAGATAGTTTTGTATTATGTTCTATGTAAAATGATTGTAAGGCAAAACAACGTATTTCTAAAAGAACTCATGGCAGTCTGTTTATAATAGCACAAGACTGGAAACAACCTAAATGCCATCACTCAGACGCTGGTTAATTCAAGTACGACACTTTCATGCAGCAATTGTTTTGCAATTGTTAGAAAAACTGAGACATCACTACATGTCCAGATATGGCAAGATTTCTAAAACATATCATTAAGTTAAAAAAAAAGAAGGTACAAAACAGCATAATATGGCGTGATAGCTTTTATATAAAGGTGAAAACACACATACATGCACATGTTTTGATGCAGATTACACTGAGAAGGAAAGAGTAGTTGCCTCCAGGAAGGTAAACTAGATCCCTGATGGATATAGAGAGGGAAGTTGTCTTTCTTTTTACCAATGTCCTTTTCATATCTTTCTTTTTTTTTTTAAGATTTTATTTATTTATTTGACAGAGAGAGATCACAAGTAGGCAGACAGGCAGGCAGAGAGAGAGAGAGAGGAGGAAGCAGGCTCCCTGCCGAGCAGAGAGCCCGATGCGGGACTCGATCCCAGGACCCTGAGACCACGACCCGAGCCGAAGGCAGTGGCCCAACCCACTGAGCCACCCAGGCGCCCCTTTTCATATCTTTCAAATTGTGTACTATGCGCAACTAGTATGTATTCCCAACAACATATTAAAAATAGTAACTAAAAATATCAAAAAACCAAAAATGAGAAATAAATTATTCATGTTCACCCATACCCATAAACTGAAATGACATCTGCCCTTAAATCTTCCTGCAGAGTCTGGCACAGTGCCCTCCACTCAATATTTTTTAAATTGTTGAACTAAAAGTAATAGCTCATACAGAATTTAACAACATAACAAAACAAAACAAAAGGATCATTCAATATTTATCATTTAAACTTGATATGTTTTCAAAGAACTAAATCATTTTAGCCAAAATTATGGCTACATTATGGAAACAGATTAAACCCCTAAAGTTGTTAAAAGATACTAGAATCAGCTTTAGAATCAAAAGCTTCCTGAGATGGAATAATTTACCATGACAAATTTAATCAGTAAATTCAGCAACTCGTGCCTTTATAATTACATTGTAATTTACCTGGAGAATATAGGAATTAGATGTCATCCATGGTCTACGCTTCAATCTTTCATTAATTTGACACAAATCTGCAGATTCAGCAAAGCTGTGTCATGTTTATTTAGACTGAATCTGAGAAAATAACATTGTTTTGGAGGAAAATGAAGATAACAGTAGCCTGGATGGCTCAGCTGGTTAAGTGACTGACTCTTGACTTTAGATCAGGATCTCAGGGTCGTGAGATCCAGCCCCACGCTGGGCTTGGGTTGGATGTGGAGCCTGCTTAAGACTCTCTCTCTCCCTTTCCCTCTGCCTGTACCTCCACCCCTCGCATGCTCTCTCTCTCTCTAGATGGAAGAAGGGGGGAAGGACAAGAGGGAGGGAGGGAAGGAGAGAGAGAAAGAAAGATAAGGAAAGAAGGAAAGAAGGAAGGAAGGGAGGAAAAAATTAAGAATCAGATATCAGGAGCTCTCTGAGGGACAAGCAGGACTATTCTATTCAGAATCAAAGCCACAAAAAAGTAATATCAAACTGTTATAGGTACCAAAATAACTATTAACTTGAGCTTATTTCTCAATTTTTCTCTTCTGGTGTAGAGCTTGGCATGTCTAGGTACACAACAACCTATCATGATCTCAGCTATATTTGTGTTTGCTCTTTCGTGTTAATTCTATGCAATCTTCTCATATCCCTCAAACAAGTTAATATCCTCATTAGATATTCTCAAGATTCTCCTAAGAGGCTCAACTTTTAGCCCAGCAAAATTGCTTATTTACCCACTCATTCCATTTAGGAAATACCAAAAGCGTTCAGCAAAAATCTTCATGCAATTCCCTCTCCCACTCCCACATCCACATGTGTTGCTATGGGTTATTCAATTCCCTTAATGAGGAAATAAAATTAGGTCACTCTGAAAAGAATGAAGTGAGGGCTTATTCTAATTTTAAAATTACTCCCCTCCACATAAAGACACAGTTTTAAAACAGATTAAATAACCCAAAGCCTGTGATGTCAATTCCAGCACAAATAATTTAAGAGAAGCTCAACATTTTAATGGAAGAAATTCACTCTTTATGCAAGGAAATTCATGGTGCTCTCTCATTCCCATCAGAAAGGTCCTAGAATCTTGCTTCAGGAAGTCATGGACTGCATCATCCTCCAGAGAAATATATACTAACCTGTAAAAGTCTCCCAATTCCCGGAGACCCAAGGCAGTGACAGAGATAAGGGGAAAAGATCTCATTTCAAACATTCTTTTTAATCCCTGGGGTTTAGACACATATAACCCATTCATAATACCAATACTCTATACTCTCAAGATAAAACCAGCCCTAGGGAAAGGGCATTTTGCCCCCCTCACTTCTCACATATTCCTCCATAGTTCAGCATTTTGGGTGTTCTTAATCATTGGAACTTTATTTCACGTACATTATAAATACCTAGTATATCAGTTAGCCATTGCTGGGTAACAAACTACCCTCCAAATTTATCAGGGTTTGGGAAAGGAGAAAGAAGTATACAAGGGCTTCCTTGAGCCTCTACTTGTATCATTTGTGTTGTCCCATTGACTATAGTCATGTCACCAAGCCCAGAGTCCAAGTAGGAGGCCCCTAAAAAAGGTCTTCAATACAAGGAGATGCAAAAAATTGGGTCCATCTTTGTAATCAGTCTTCCATGCCTGGAGATGAACAATACAAGGTGGTATGTTAGAAAGTCCCCCAAATGGCTCCAGCCCCAGTCACTCCAATCACTTGCCCCTACTGTATGGGGTAAGTTGCCAAGTTGGTCACCAAGTGAGAACTAGGACCATTCTTGGCTTGTTTAGGTGCACATTGGCTCAGGATAGTGGAAGGATAATTTCCTGCCACCCGAAGGCTGGTAAATGGAGTCCAACATGGGTTGAGATAGACAAGAGAGGAAATGGTGATACAGCCTCAGCTTGGGAAACTTGATCAGTTTCCTAAGCCCTGGGCCAGAAGGAAATTGAAATTTATCACATTATACAGAACTCAAAGCAATCCACCTTGTTCTCTTCCCAGCCTGACCATAGTGGGTGCCCTCCCTTGGGGTGTCTTTCCTACCCATCAGGCTCACTATTTCCTGGACCAACTACTGGGAATCCTAAGTGCTGGGAGGAAGGGTCTTGCCTCCAGACTCCCTAGGCCACATTAGCACTGTGTGACTCTACCACCTGCCACAGTTAATGGACTCAAGGCTGGACATGTAGACCAAGCTGAGGCAAGCCTCTCTCCAAGAAGCCTGAAACTAGGGTCCATCCTACTTGGCAAGAATCTTCTTCAGAAATCTCTTTTTCTGCTTACATGTATTTGAAGTGGGTCTCTGTTACTTTCAATCAAAGGGAAATTGACCAAGTCAAGAGTTCATCAAAAAATCCATGGGGATGTTCAAGCCGCAAAAATCAAATAAGCTTTCAGTTAGTGATCTTAACTGTCTGGAATTTTTAGCAGAGATATTTCTCTATTACTCCAAAAAGACTGCATTAATAACACTATAAAGACAGTTTCCTCCAAGAGTCTTTAATATCAGTGATTAGTCTGGAAAATTAGGTACACGTTTAAATGCAAATTTTACCCAAATATATTTGAGATACCCAAAGTAGGTATCAGAATATTTCTTCTTAAAGTAAAATTAAAGTCATAGAAGCAATCACTAATTGGACTTATTAAAATTTATTGTTTGGCTAATATAACACTGTACATTAATTACACTGGAATTTAAATATTTTTAATGTGTTGTTGGGGATTTTGCCCCCCACTATTATTATTTCTCAACAGACTTTTTTTTATTGTGGTGGAGAAAACTTCACAGCTACCAATAATTCTAGCTCATCTCATATCAAATGAGTAGAAGCGAATATAACTTGAACATTCCTCCACCATGTATTTACCTTTCATTAAAATGTAGCTTTAGTTTTATGTTTGTGGAAGAGATAGGTTTTGATGGTATCTATAAATCTGGTTGATAGGGCACCTAACATTTATATCTATCTTAGCACTGAAAAAATGTTAAGTGTCTTTTTAGACCTCAATCTCCTTTTCGTTTTAGTTGTTGTGTCCTTTCCTGGACCTTGGTGTTTCAGCTAGGGCAGATCTGATTAGATGTTTCCTGCCATCTTCTGCTCACATGCTTTCCTCTAAGTGATGGCCATGCTGACCTCTTTAGAAGTCAAGATGAGCTCAATCTCTCCAAGGGGCTTCAGCTAAAAGTATGGATCTCTTAGGTCAGCAAAAAAATGCATCCTTCCCCAAATTCCATATGGCTCTTCCCCCATTAAGCCATTACTATACCAACTAAAGGGTATATTCTTAATATTTAAGTAGAATGTATATGTGAATTTATAATGATTCTTCCTAGTTTATTTTATAAAACATTCCTTAGGTTGCAAAGACACAGGGAGAGACTGGTTTCTATTCCAAAGATCACCAAATATACCCTTAGTCCTAAAAATTAACATTACATCCTAAGCATCATCACCATGTAGAGCTGCTACTGACCTATGCTGTTACGTGCAAATTAGAAAATGTGTATTGGAGTAAATGAGAAAAGGTGCCACTGCAGGCAGACAATGCCTTCAAGCACTGGGCTTGGCAAATAGTCTAAGAGCCAGATTCTAGCTCCCACCTACCCTCTCATGCCCCTCATGCAGTGGACCAACACCAGAGCCATAATCAGTGACCTGCCTTTGGGATTGAAAAGCTATTTTTACCTATTTTTTCAGCTCTTCACTTAGAAAGATGGTGTAATAAAAGTGTATGGTTGCTGCTAATTTATGGACCTTAGAAAATAAAAAGGTACGGACATTTGAGATCATCAATTTTAAAGTTCTTTTCCAGTAGACACCAGGGCACAGATGTGGAAGAGAGCTAAGGAAAAAGTTGCATTATTAACAGCTCTCTTTGGGAGGCAGCTTGTACCTATATATAGTAAAGTGCATAAAGTGTACTGATCCTAAGTCTACACCCCAATGATTTTCACACATGTCTGCACTCCATGACAACAGTTCAGTCCCAGATACAGAGTGCTTCCAGCACCCCACAAGATTTCCTCTTGCCACTTCCCAGAAAATCGCCCCTGCCCCGCAGCAATCCTGTTCTGATTTCCATTACCTTTGCTTTGTTTTGCCTATTCTTGGACTTGGTATAAATGGAATTGTACTGTATTGACTCTTTTGTGTCTGGCTTGTTCTAGTCGGCATGATGTCTATGGGGGTCCTTCTGTGTTGTATAGTATGTGTGAGCAGGTGGATCTTCTTGTTTCTGTGTAAAATTCCATTCTATGAGAATACTACGATTCATTAGCTCTCCTCTTGATGGATAGGTGGGCTCTTTCTAATTTGGAGCTATTATTAGTACAAAATCAGTGTTCTTTGAATCCATGGAATAGAATTTCATATTTTTACTCAATGTTATTCCACAAGGTTTATACAATAAAATAATAGTAAAATAGAGAGAACCAGAAAATTAAAATAAGGATAAAATAACCAATGTCTGGGCAGATAAGCATAATATGCAATCTGTCAGGTCTTTGTAGTTGTGATCATTGAGTTTCAAGTTATCTCTGAGCTTCCTGGAAGCCAAACAAAAAGGGAAATATGGTGAGTTATATAATTTTTTTAATAGGAAAAAAATAAGTCATTCAGGGAAGGCAAAACTTCTGTTGCCACTAAGTTTCAAAGAAAGTTCTTCACATGGAGTTTCACAGTAGGAATTATTGAGAGATGTGATGAATAATGTCCTCAGGGTGGCCTCTACAAGAAATGCATGGGCAGATTTTTAGATCATCACTCTTATAGTGCTCATAAAACAAGCCTCCAGCCCAGCAGATTATAAAACAGCATCGTAAGTACTGTGGCTTTGTGTGGGGTCATGTTTTTAAAGGCGGATAAGTATATTAGAACATCAGAGGTTGGCAAACTATAGCCCACTGACCAAACGTGTCCTGCCACCTATTTCCAGAAATAACTTGATTGGAACACAGCCACACCCATTCATTTATACATTGTCTGTGGCAGCTTTCCTGGGACAACAGCAGAGTTGGATGGTTGTGACAAAAACAAAAAATGTTTAAGCCCACAATGCCTAAAAAATTTATTATTTGACCCTTTACAGAAGAAAAGTTCCAATTCCTGCTCTAAATTAGCAATAGAATAGAATTCCAGGTATGATTTTCTTCTTCATTACTATTCATGTCTTTATGTAGTTTCCACCCCTGCAGAATGGGCAGAAGGGATTTTGCAGGTGTAACGAAGTTGCCAAATTGGTTAGTCCCAGATGGGCCTGACTTAATCAGGGGAAACTTCTAAAAAGAGGGACTGGGTCCCTGCTCCCATCAAAGATTTCTCTCCCTGCTGGCTCAAAAAATTAGGCTGTGTGTTTTGAGAGTACCTCTGGAGAAAATCATGTGGCAGGGAGCTATGGGTGGACTCGAGTTACTGAGGACCTCAGTCTAGCAACCACAAGGAACTTAATTCTGCCAACACCTATATGAGCTGAAAAGAGGGCTCTAAGCAATGGGGAACACTAGAACACCAACCAGCACCTCAGCTGCAGCCTGGTGAGACCCCAAAACACAGAATATACCCCAGCCAGGTGTGGACTCCCAATCCACGAAAACTATTAAATGGTAGGTGTGTACTGTTTGACTCCATTACAAATGTGGTAAACTGTCACACGGCAATAGAAAGCTAACACAGTTACCTACTCTCCCCAATTTTGTCTCCAATACACATATGGTTTAAACATGAGAAACAACCACAACTTTCATAAGGAATGCTTATCTTCTAGAAGTACACACTGAATTACCCGAGGATAAAATGATATATCTGGGATTTGCTTCAGAAAGTGGGGAGCGGACAATGGAATGGTATAAATGAGATGAGACTGCCATATGTTGATAATTCTTGAAGCTAAATGATAGATTCATGGGGATTTATTGCATTACTCCTACACTTTTGTATACGTTTGAAAGTTCCCATAATAAAAAAGTTTTTAAAAATTAGACTCATACATAGGGAATTAGCTAAAGGGATGTTTATAGTTTCTGATACAGGAAAACTAAACAATTTAAATGCCTACACAGGGAACTGGTTAAATTAATCACTATAGATATATAGTATGTTTATATGTATTTTTAAAACTGCATAGAGTAATGATCCCGTTAACATTCGTCAATGGTCTTGTGAGTCAAGGCAAAATAAAATATTTGTAAGCAACAAAACAAAGGCCACAAAGCTTGTGCAGTTTTTAAAAATTCATCTGAGTAAATTCTGTTCTGTCAGTGACTGAATCCAGCAACACAAGTGCTCTGGTGGGTCCCCTTGATGGAAGGAGCAGAATGGGGAATGGGGGGAGTCCCAAAATGAGGAGGAGAGTCTGTGGAACCACCCAGTGGTTCCCCGCCACCCCACCACACCCATCCTGAATCCCTCAGTCATCTGTTGGTTGGGAGGCAACTTTAGGGAGCCATGTTCTGTTGGGAGTCTCTAGTGCTACTATGAAGGGACAGAGGTGGGGCAAGGAAGACGGTGGAGTCAAACAGGTCACTCAAAATCTTAGCGCATCCCTGAATGAGTATCATGATTCTCAGAGAAGTTGTTTGAACTATGATCATCGTTAGGACTTTCCAGTTTTTACTTTGGCCCCAATGGCCTCAGATTCATATTATCACTGATGGATTTCTCCCATTTCTTAAAAACTACAAGTTCCTCTGTATCACCAGCTTCTATTTTCCCCAGTTCTCTTTGTCAGTAAGATTAAAGGACAAGCTGTACTTACACCAAACTGATTCTTGGGCCCATTTTCTAGAATCACTATTCCAGATCACTTCAGGGCAGAATGTTCAAAAGGCAGTGAGGACATGGTAAATGTTCTGCCAAATTATGTACAATCACAAAATGCCAGAGACGAAAGTGCCCTTATAAATCATTTAAAGTTTTGGGGTTTTTTTTATCTTACCAACTTGGGGGGGTTGGGAAAAGGAGACCCAAGACATGCAACAATGAGCAACATTACAAGGAAGGAAAATCAGAGTCTCTGAGAGTAGGACCCAGATATGTCAGCTCTCAGCCCAGTGCTGTCTACCTGGGGCTAGGTGCCCTGCCTGAGTCCATTCTTTTCCATTTTAATGACTAGCCTAAGTTTGAGCTAACACATAGACTCACAGAGCAGTAGCACAAACCTTGAAATGCAGGTGGCCACTAAATATAGGAAGGAAGGAGAAAGGAAGGAAGGGAGAGAGGAAGAGAAAAAGAGAAAGTCCCAATGGCCAGCAGATAAATTCAAAGGTATTCAAGCTCATTAGTCATCAGAGAACCACAAGCAAAATCCCAGTAAGATACCACTCCCCACCTATCAGGGTAGCCAAAATGAGAAAGACCGTACCCAGTGTAGCACACATATGGCATGACTGACACTCTCCTGCGTCACTTATAGGGATATAAGTACAGTGTGCTGGAAGATGCAATTACTTTGGACAACTGGTCGACTGCTTAGCAATCTCTACAAAAACTGATCATATGCCTACCTGGGAAGTCAGCAATTCCACCTCAAGGTGGACTCCCAACTGAAATGTGTACCTATGTTCACCAAAAGAGATACACTAAAATGTTCACAGCGTCACTATTTTTAATAGACAAAACTAGAAACTACTGCAATATTCCATCCATCGACAGCAGATGGATAGTAACAGTAGCGTGTTCATGTCGTGAATATACCACGCACAAGTATGATTGAAGCTCTGCTATAGGCAATAGTACATATGAGTCTTATAAAAAGGTTGAGTGAAAGAAGCCAGTCACCAGATAAATTATTTCCGTTTATAGGAGCTTCAGAAGGTAGCAAAGCTGATGGATGATTTGAGAAGTCAGTACCATGATGATTTCTGAGAGGGAGGTGGGAATGACTGGGAGTGGTCCCAAGGAGATCTTTGGGGCACTGGTAGAGAGCTGAGTCTTGATCTGAGTGTTAAATGCACAGAACTACTTACATTGTGATTATTTTTTGTGCTGTATACTTGTAATTTGGCACTTATCTAAACATATGCTGTTTTTCAATAAAATCATTTCTATACATATATATTTTTTAAAAGAAAGCAGCAGCAGCTGTTTTGGTAGAAGACTGAGGATCTCACGATTCTTGATCAACGCAGCCTTCTTGAACTTCCTCACACCACAGAAGGACATTCATTCTTTGTGATCTCAAACATCATCTCCATTTCCCTGCTGCAAAGAGAGATGTCTACCAGATGGTGATACCAAATAAATGTCATAGACATCATATTAGATCACGAATTATCTCAAAATAACAGAGGGAGACAGGGCCCAGAGATGTGCTCTGTACCTTATAGATGTTGTCATCTTGAGGGATTCTCTCAGTAACCCTTCAAAATAGGTTTATTAATTCCATTTCATAAAAGGAGGAATGAAGGTTTAGTGAACTTAAGGAACTTGCCCAAGGTTGCAAAGCTTCTAAACAACAGAACCTAGATACAAATCCAGAATCATTTTGCTCTGAAAACCCCCAAGTTTTTCCATCACACCCCACATGGCCCTGGTTATTAGTGCCTTTGACTTTTACCAATAGAACAACTTCACAAAACCTGCATCCTCATAATATCTCTTATAAACAAAATACCCTGAGGTGATTTCCTAGATATATTATTGAGTTATACTCTATTACCATTTATAAACCAGAAAATGTCTTACAGCCTTTACTGTTAATGAGGGAAAAGGAAAAAGAAAAAAAAATAAACATGAGGTACAGGTTCCCTGATTCCCAAATAACATTTAACTGCCCAGGATGTTGCCAGAGTACAGCCTAACCAACCCCTCCCCGACCTAACTCACCCCCTATCCCAGGGCATTCTGAAAAGGGGGAACTACCAAGGCCAAGTTACTCTTTTAAAGCCTTATTGTAGCTGTTTTATTATTCATATACTTTTAATAGCAACTCAATGATTGCTTTATAGACCTGCTATAGCTTAAGTTAATGCTAAAGACATTACAAGTAGCTGCCTTTTAAATTTTTAACCACAATAAAAGTTTACCAAAAAATCACATATACCCCAGAAACTGTAAGATCTTGTATACCAAATGAGACAGTTTTACAAGGTAACTTACAGCTTTTAGGGGGTCCCACAAGTATTTGCTGCTCATTACAACTGCAAAACCCAAAGCCTTAGTAACTGTCTTATCTATAGGCAAGTATCTGATGTTTTCTGTCTTAAAGGTCATTTTCAGGAAGTGTCATAGAAGATGAAAAGAAGAAGATGAAGATGCTCATCTTCTTCTTTTCATTAGACAAGAAAATCAAATGTTTTGGCAGCTGGGATTGGGGGTTGGAAGGAGGCACCAAACCAGAAGACACCAAAAGATACAATATTATGCAATTATTGCGTGAATCTACTTAAATTGTCCAAGTGGATGTGCCTGGTTTAGAAGAGGTTAATTGTTGTCTTTATGGAATGTGAATGAGTTTTTGTTAAATGTACTGATAGTGCTAACTTATTAATAATTGAAGCACAGACCTTCTCCACTGCCCCATTCGACAAGCTCTGCCATATATATGATGATGAATTTAATGCCTCTGCTTTTATATATAGGAGCCAATAGTGGAATTCCTCCCTAATCTAGAAGGTTAGGCTCCTGAATAATCTTGCTGGTAGGAGACTCACTGGCTGTAGAGAATAACTTTATGAGAAAAGCAAGGTAGAAGGAATAAGGAATCTCTGACAAATATTTTTATATTTACTAATATCCACTGATAAAGGCAGCACAGTGCAGTCAATTATGACATTTTTATACATCTTAAATTGGAAATAATGGCCTCTATACAGTTCATCTTCATCCCCTATCTCTTGACTCCATGGATATTTATTAAGATATCCATCCTCAAGTTTCAAAAGGATGTTAGTGAATTCCTTTCATCTTTATAGATAAACTACAAGCTAAGAGGCAGCTTTTCCTGTGCTGAGCACATTTCCAGCCAAATATCTTTCTACAATTCAGATTTCACAACTCAGAGCTATGGCTACCATGCCCCTCCCCCAAGCCCCTGCCTCAAACCCAACACAAAGACTGCCTGCCTTGGGTCTCAGAGATGCAGAGATTTCTTGCAAATGGAAAACATCTTAGAATGCCTGAATTGGCTTATGCATCCCAGGTTAGGAAATGGTTCTTCATTCCTTTCCTATCCCAGAATGATAGCCCCAATGGCAGCATACTCACTGGTCCTCCTACCTCCTCACCTCACAGCAATAGTCCACCTCAGGAACCCACAATTCCTTTCCTTCGGTTTCCTTCCACCTGACAACAAAAACTCCAACCTCACTTATGGCGATGGTTTTATATGTCAACTTAGCCAAACTATAGCACCCAGTTACTCATTCAAACACTGACTGAGGTGTTGCTGGGAAGACATTTTGTAGACGTGCCTAGTGTCTACAGTCAGTTGACCTAAGTGGAGGAGATCCCCCCATGATAATGTGAGTGGGCCTCATCCAATCCAGTTAAAGGCCTTGAGAGAAAGAGAGAAAACTAAGAAAACTAAGGGTTTCCAGAGAAGAAACATTTCTGCCTAAATACAGCAGCATCACCTCCTGTCTGAGTGTCCAGCCTGCTGGCCTGGACTGCAGACTTCAGATTTTGAACCAACCAGCCCCCAATTCTGTGAGCCAATTCCTTAAAATAAAGCTAAGGAAGGAAGGGAGGGAAGGAGAGAGGAAGGAAGGAAGGAAGGAAAGAAAGAATTGGTTCTATTTTTCTGGAAAGCCCTGACTGATATACACACCTTCCTACCTTCTTTATCCCTACTATGGCTAATTACCTCAAAACAAAGGACTCATGAGTCATTCATCTTGGAAGTGGAATCTCACAGATATTCCACAGTAAAATTTATACACTAATAGTTCATGGAAGGGGAACTTTAGCTTGTCTAGAGATTGTTATAATTTTCAATCTGGCTTCTGACAAATTGCTTGACCAAACTTTAGTCAGAGCTCTTGAACTTTCTTCCAGGCCCATCTGTACACTCCTTTGCAAAAATCTAGTTTAAGCAAGAAAGCTGATAAGTCAGTTTAACTAGAATTTCTCACCCTCCCTATCTGATGAGGTTCCTCACGCTCAGCCATCCCCCAGATGATGTCTTATCACCTGGCCTGCCTTCAGCAAGAGTTCTGTTGAGCCAGTTTAGCTAGAACTCCCCTGACCCCTAATGTTCCCTCTTAGTAATTTTCTAAGCACTGACCCCCACCCTGCTCCTTAGCTATGAATTCCCACTTGCCCCTGCTATATCTGGATTTGAGCCCGATCTTTCTTCCCTGCTGTAAAATCCCATTACAGTGGTCCCCATCCCCGTGATCCCCGAGGTGATGGTCCTGAATAAAGTCTATCTTTCCATCTGCAGCAAGTGGCTTTGAATATTTTTTTCCCTCAACTCTTTGAATTAGAAAAATTTGCCCCATTACTTCACTGTAAGCCAACACTGAGATTTGTTACTCAGTTTGGAATGGGCCAGAAGTCTGTTCTCACCTTCCAAAACTGAGGACATCTGGGGAATCCAAACCAGCTTCCTCAATCCAAAGGGCAGGGGGAAAACCAGGCACAATTCGACAGCATCCTGGGATGGGTTTGCCTGCACCAGCACTGAGGTGGACATCTGGAACTTCCCATTCATCTACAATGGAATAAAGGACCTTCTGTTAGATGTCAGCCTAGGACCTAGTGAGATATGTGAGGCTAGCCCCCACAAGAGTACCAGTTACCAAGCACATCTCCAACTTGCTCTCAAAAATCTATGTTACGTGTGACTGGCCAAGCAGATGACATATTCTCCCAGCCTTTGAAAGGGAAAAGAAATGACATATTTTTGAAATATGAACCCCCTACTCTGAAGTTAAAGTATTTCCTGTAGGGAAGAAAGAAAATAACCCCAAATCTCCTACTACTTGAAATTCAAACATTTATCAAACAGTTGTTTTTTTAAGAAAGTCTTATTCCTCAAAGAACAACATAAAGCTTGGCTTATTTCCAACAGAAGAATGCCTACAATAATCGTTATTACTGTGTCACTGGATGAGTGGTTACTGAGTGAAAATTCACAAATACCAGATACTACTAGTGAGATCAACTTACTTACCACATAACTTGTCAGGAGTTACAACTAGAAACTGTCACCGGTGTCTTTCCAAGGAAAAACCAACAACCCCAGTTGACTAAAGGGTACTTTGTAGAAGTGAAAGTGAATCCTGGTGCCAGGGATCAATGAATAATGAAGTGAATTTTTTTGAAGTTCCTCAGGTCATTAGTAAGAACAAAACATCACAGGGACTGGGGCAGAGGTGAAGGGCCCCTGAGAAAAGGCCTGTCTACACGGTTACCAGCCACCCTTTTACCACGGCCTCACAAGCATCAAAAACTCCAACAACATCCCATTCAAGGTCACCAACATCTGCAGGCTCTTGAGAAATGGCATTTCCTGGCTCAGGGATGATGCCACCTCTGATAGGTGAGACAAGGAGATCCTAACCCTTCCCCCACTCCCCACCATGACTATCATGGATACTACAGGAAAAGGAAGCCTGGGACTCCACAGATGCTGACCCATGGACGGCTACGTCTCAGGTCTCATGCTGCATTTATCCCCCTCATTTGTCACTGACTGAAAGAATCTCAATTAGGAACAGCTGAAGAATCAAACGGGCTTGCATGAGGCCGAAGCAACCATCATGTGGGGATTAAATGCAATCTCATGTTTGCAAAGCCCTGAGCATTTGGCAACGCATGTAGAATGATTTATTTGAATAATTACTATGAGTGAAACATTACACTTTATTATATAAACATGAATGAGTCAAGGTCCTCAACCTCAAGGGGCTTATTTCTGGTGGAGAAGACTGGCAAGTTCAGAGCTAAAAGGTTGGGCATGAAATTTGCTTAATTGAGAGCGACAATCCTACAGAAACCCACAGGCGGAAACAATTAATTTCAACCAGGAAAACTGAAATAGGCTGCCTAATAAATTAGTAGGAATTTAGGTGGTTTCCCCTAGAAGCTCAAGAAGAAAGAAATTCTGGGGGGTACCTGGGACTCAGAGAAGACAAGAATTAGAGAGAAGTGGCATAGAAGGGAAAGCAATTTGCAGCAACATGGCAGCAGGCAGCTGCCCTAGAAGATGAAAATACTCCTTCTAGGC
Organism: Mustela lutreola; assembly: GCF_030435805.1. Taxonomy (NCBI): domain Eukaryota; kingdom Metazoa; phylum Chordata; class Mammalia; order Carnivora; family Mustelidae; genus Mustela; species Mustela lutreola. Next base: position 74,806,763 of record NC_081301.1, read on the forward strand.
TTATAGACTGAGCTGTAGTTCACCTCCTATTTTTCTCAAGCCTTCAGTAGAAGTCTGCAATGTACAACAATCCTCTGTAGAGTGACTGTGGACTAAAATAGAAAATGACTGGGTCAGTCCATAGGGTCAGCAAGACAAACAGTGCCCTTTTGCCTCCAGGATATGTAAATCTTAGAAACTGTATTTGGAGGACTGTGCTTCTATACTAAAGAAACAGAGAACAGAGGACTTGGCAACACTTGGGTTTCACACATTAAAATGGTAAAATAATAAATTTTAAGATGACAGGCAGCATGCAAAAGAAAGGAATAACTTTCACATTCTATAACCCTGAACTTGTCAAATGACCCAGCATCCATTCTTCCTCTCACTGCCCTGTTGTTAACTCATGCTACTCCCTCTGATAAAACACCTTCATAAGGGTCACCCAAATGCCACCACCTCCAAGAAGACTTTCTGACTCTTCCACAGAGTCCTACTCCTACTCTGCTCTCATGCACTTTCCTCAATTAATTCCATTACCCAATCGTCTAAGAAATGCTTATCCACTGGACAGTCTCCCCATTAAATGGGAAAGTAGCCTCAAGAATAAGAGCTGTGGGGAGCCTGGGTGACTCAGTCGTTAAGCATCTGCCTTCAGCTCAGGTCATGATCCTGGGGTCCCAGGATCGAGCCCTGTGATGGGTTCCTTACTCAGTGGGAAGCCTGTTTCTCTCTCTCCCTCTGCCTCTGCCTGCTGTTCCCTCTGCTTGTGCTCTCTCTCTCCCTCTCTCTCTCTCTCTCTCTCTGTGCCAAATAAATAAATAAATAAAATCTTTAAAAAGAAAAAAAAGAATAGGAGCCGTGTGTCTTTTAATCTGTATCACTTTAATGCCTCCATACCCATTAACTAACACACAGTTGATGCTTAATCAAAGTTTCTGCAAAAAGGGGGCGGGGAGAAGATTTCAACCAGATAGGGAGGTTATGGTTATGATATGATTAAACATACAAGAGGCTCAAATACATTCTAAGCAAAGGGAGCAATGAAAGGAGCGAAATAAACAGAATGCATTATAAATAAAAACTTAATAAATAAAATTTTAAAATAAAAGGAATAGACTGATTAAATATAGTGGCCTGAATAAATGAATTTATCTGTACTCTCTTTGAAATGCAAGAAAGTTGAGGAATCTTTATTAAAATTATGAAGTCACAGGACAGACAGCACTAGCAACATAAGCACATTTGCAGAAAATGGGAAGTAGATGGGGAGTTAACACAGTTGCAAAGGATGAAGACCAAGTGTCTAGAAAGAGTGAAACCAAAGAGCACAAGAACTGAATGCCTTAAAAAAGCATGTCCCATGAATAATATGCCTTAGAGATTCAAGAAGTGCATGCCTAGGAGAGCCCAAATCTGTGATCCAGGTATCACCAACCTTGAAAACAGAGAGATGGGTCTGAGTCTGAATATACACCTTATAGAGCCTAGACCTTTCCTCCATCCAGTCCCCCAGATTACCACCCTGGCATGACATAGAGGATAGTTCTGTAAGGATTTTGAACCAGATTCTCCAGATTTTCAGTACACAGGCCAAATCTTCTTAAATATACTATTTATTAAATATTCATGTACCATATACCAGACCCTTAAACAACAGTGACCCCAGATCCTGATGATCCCTCAACAGAAAAGTCCAGTTGGCGGCCTGATTGCCAGTAGAACCCACTGGTTGGCAAGTTTATTCTGCACTCAGAACTTTTAACCACATTTCTTAGTGACTCATTAGGAAATCAAAATTTTTGAAGGCCAGTACTCTCACTCAATTTCCCCTTTTCATGCAATCTAATTTATTTACACCCTGCATCTGCCAATTGTCTGTTTCAAAATATAAGACTATAGCCAAACAGAGAATATGTTTAGAGGAAACGGGAGAAGCCAAATCCAAAATGATTTCTTGTAGGTCAAGCATCCTGAGGCAGATGCACAGAACAGTTAGTTAGTTAGTTAGTTAGTCCCAGTTAGAGCAGGAGAGAATTTAATTTGGACTGAGGGAATTACTGTAATTAAAAAACAGTTTACTTCTAAAGAAGTTTAGAAAGGCCCTACAGAGACTATCAGGGGACTTCTCAGCAAATGTCAGACTGAGGGTAAGATCAAAGATTTGTCCTCTAATTCTTAATAGAATAGAATTTTTAAATAAAAAGTAAATGTTTTACTCAAATTCTAGTCAAGGAAAAGTGATGTAAATCTGCCTTAAATTTCAAAAGTAAAATGGAAGAAAGTAGCAAATGAAAGAGAGAAGACTCTTAACAGACTTAGGAAGTCTCGTGGGTAGACTGGGAGAAGGTTTATAATTCTTTACTTCCCTGCATTTATAAACTTTACATCCTTGCCCTTTGCCATGTGCTGTTGCTAACCCCCACTAGAGTTAGACTTGGCCATGTGCCTTTTTTGGGTCTATGGATTGCATTAACAGTCATGATGCAAATAGAGACTTTGTGCTTGAGTGATGAAACTTGGCTTTTTATGTCATTGGGATCCCATCAGGTAGCAACTCCTTTCCATCTTGGTCCCCAGAGTGATGATATGAAGCCCCCCTGAAACTGGCTGTAAACCTGCAGTCCAGCCTGGCCCAGCCCAGCCCAGCCTGGACCAGACAAAAGTAAAGATAAATATTTTTTGTAAGCCACTGAGGTCTTTCAGTTGTTTGTTGCACAGGGAAAAATTATTATAGGCTCCTAACTTAATCACCACCTCTCAGAAGCAATACTGAGGGAAGATGAGTAGACAAAATGCTCAAATGAGCACATTACCCACTAATGTGAACAGATGCACATTGAGTAGGTATACAGGGAGCCCACGAAAGTGCAGAGAGGAAATCCTCAAGAGGAGAAGCATTAATCCGCCCTTTTAAGAAGTCAAGATCTTATAAGGGGGGGAACCCCACCAGAGCTAAATTAGGGGATCTCTAAAGCCTAAGCTTTCATGCTCCTTGAGAATAGCACATAAGTGAGGCAAAGGACAAGCCAAGGGCTCCAAGAAAGGCTTCCCACAGCCCCAGCAGAATGTTCTCCACTATTCAGGTCACACACCTCCAACTCCACATGTTCTGGTTATATAGAAACAACAAAAGTGCACAGAAAACTATATTCAACCTTCAGGCTACACGACAAACAGATCCTAAAGAGTCTGAGATAATTTGTGTACACTACATTAGATTGACTAAAAAGTGGGCAGAGCTGCTCATGCCAAGCTGGGTCAAGATAAAAAGAAATGGCATGGCAGCTAAGCAAACACTAAAGCACAAGAAAAAAATTAATAAGGGGGTGGCGGATAAAGGGGAAGGAGAATAGAAGAAAAGGGTAAGGAGAGGAAGATAAAGGACACAACCAGAAAGAAAGAAAATGTAATCCAAGAGGGAGAAGACAAATTCTCTATGAATGCTTCTTGCTACCAAAGGAAAAAAAATTAAGAAAGACATGAATTTAATAAGACAATAATAACCCAAAGTCAAAATGAAAAAGTAATGAAGTGAAATGACAGGGAGCTTGTGGAACAAAGAAACCAAATAGTGATCAAAATAACATCATTACAGAAATAATAAGTAAAAATAGTGAGGAGAAGAGAACAGCCAAAAATAAATTACTGACATAGAACAAAGGCTGAGATAATCAGCAAAAGGAAGGAAAAAGTTTCCCTTGACCTTCTTAGGAGTCTTTGGCTGGGGCTGAAAATTAAACTGACGAAGATGGGGTGCATAGGTGGCTCAGTCATTAAGCATCTGCCTTCAGCTCAGGTCATGATCCAAGGGTCCTGGGATTGAGCCCTGCATCGGGCTCTCTGCTCAGTGGGAAGTCTGCTTCTTCCTCTCCCACTCCCCCTGCTTATGTTCCCTCTCTTGCTGTGTCTCTCTCTGTCAAATTAAAAAAAAAAAAAAAAAAAAAAAAGAAGTCTTTTTAAAAATAAATAAATAAAATAAAATAAACTGACAAAGACCAGGGACACCTGGGTGGCTCAGTTGGTTAAGCATCTACCTTTGGCTCAGGTCATGATTCCAGAGTCCTGGGATCAAGTTTCACATCAGGCTCCTTGCTCTGCAGGGAGCCTGCTGCTCCCTCTGCCTGCTGCTCCCCCTGCTTGTGCTCTCTCTCTCTCTCTAACAAATAAATAAATAAAATCTTTAAAAAAAAATAAAATAAAATAAACTGACAAGGACCAATTAACAGGAGAAAAACATATATATTTTATAGAATTGTTATGGGTACCTGGGAGACTTCACAAGAGAATGAAGACCCAAAGAAGTGACCAGAGCAGGAAGCTTTTATACCTTTCAGATAAGGAAAATGATACATTTGGGAAGAACTGGAAAGATAAAGAGGTTTGGACTAAGGGTAGTCCAACTAAAGCTAGGTGGCCCCTACTTTTTTAATTAAGAAAAGAAAGGTTAATTTAACCAAGGTTTGTTTGCAGATTCCTCTGGAGCCTTCTCTGGGCTGGTAAGAGTCAGTCTCTAATCAAAGGAGAATTTAGGCATATTCTGCCTATAGTCAGAAAAAGAGAAGCATTTTCTGCATTCAACATTTCTTAATTGTCTTCAGCTCAAAATAATTTTATGTCAAAGAGGCATATTTTGGGGTGACATATTCTGGTTTCTTTCAATAGCAAATGAAAGCAAAGATATAAAAGCAATTGAGAGAATATCCAGGAACAAAGATAATGGCATGTGTCCTCAAGATAAAGAACTCAATAAATGAGACAAAAAAGATAGTAAAAAACAAAGTAGAAGAAAATTTCCATGACATAAAGGAAGAACTAAACCTGAAGCATAAAAGGACATAAAATTGATATAAATGATTAATACTGTGACATGTACTCAAGAAGATATAAACTCTAATAATAAAGAAAGATTCCTTCAGGCATGGTGGGGTGGTGGTGGGAGGGGGCAGTTAGACATCCCCAAGGGATAATAACAAAGCTATGCTCGGGCTTCCCAAGAACAATACCCAATGCCCAAAAGCAAAGGAGCAAAGCCTACAAGGTCCCCAGACAAAGAGAGACCACCCCAAGTCGGACAGACACAATCAAGTAAGCCCTCCAGCATGCACATTTTCCAACAGGAAAGAACAGGAGAAATGTAGTGCCTACATATCACGGGGAAAGTAGAATTCTTGACCACAAAATCCAACCAGCCAAAAGATACATAAAGAAGCTGTAACTTTAAAATTATAGAAAAAAATTAGGGGCACCTGGATAGCTCAGTGAGTTAAGTCGCTGCCTTTGGCTCAGGTCATGATCTCAGGGTCCTGGGATCGAGCCCACATCAGGCTCTCTGCTTAGCAGGGAGCCTGCTTCCCCACCCCCACCCCCGCCTGCCTCTCTGCCTACTTGTGATCTCTCTCTCTCAGTCAAATAAATAAATAGAATTATAAATAAAATAAAATAAAAAATAAAAAAATTTTTAAATTATAGCAAGAAATTAAAAATAAAAAGTATACAATACTTGGTAGGAAATGGGACCTAAGAGTTGTATACTTAGACAGTTTGTCCTTTGCTAGGAGGCAAATCAGAGGCTAAAATCCTTTAAGTCCTTCTTGAAAATATTACTAGGTAATAAATACAACTCAATAAGAGGAATAAAACTTTAAAAAAAAGAACAGAAATGGAGAAATCTTGATTTAAAAAAATATGGTGGTAGGCATTGACCGATCTACTAAATCATCTAAGACAAAAGGACCCCTAAGTCATTCTGGTGACAGAACAGAATGTAAACCATCGGCCTTGACAATTTAAGATCAATCAAATGAGCAAAGGGAATTCAGACAGGAGAAGTGGAAGAACGCTTATTTCCTTATCTGTCAGAGTAGGAAGTCAACTCCTTATCTGTCAGAGTAGAAAGTCAACTGCTCCATCCAAAACTGAAAACAGGACTTTAAAGAGCAAAAAGATGCCCAACCTTTTCATCATCTTCCCCCCAACCCCAATTTCAGAGGAACTGTTTTAGGAACTATTATCACTCATGGTGAAGAAATGTGTGTCTGAACTTCAGTAGCTCCTGCAATCTTATTTCAGTTCGTTCCTTCTGTCAAATTCAAGTAAAATTGAATTTACTATATTTTTAAATATAGCTTTCATTTTTATAAAGATGCTTTCATCTATATAAAATTAGCTCTCTCTTTTTTCCTCTATGGATACATTTCCAAAGACACAAGTGAGAAGGAAAGAGAAAAAAAAAAAAAAAAAAGATTTGGGAAATGATGAGCACCTAATATAAATGAGGGTTATTCTCCGTCAAGGATCAGCAAATCACAGCCTGCCAGTCTAATCTTGCCCTAAATAAAGTTTTGTTAAAACACAGTCATACCTGTTCATTCATTTACCTTTTGTCCAATAGCAGAATTCAATTATAGTGATAAAGACCAAAGGCAAAGATATTTACTACACTAGACATTTGCAGAAAGCTTGATGACTCCCACATATGTGGTGGGATTGAGTGGTTTGGGGTGTTTGAGTTTGGATTTTTTTATTTTCCTTTTTATCATTTGTTACATTGCATAGAATTTTTAATGAACATTATAATTTTTAATAAAGCAATGAACCCACTTTCATATTTTAAAAATGCTACCCTCCATGTGTGGGATTTGGGCTAAGTGACCCTCTGGCTTACCTACAGCTTCACATAGTCCCTTCTAGAGCAGCACCTTCCCGCCCAAGAGGCTGGTGTTTCTGTGGAGAAGATTCAACACAAAGCTGGCTGGTGGCTGTGGAAATCTGGGCCAGTCTGTCAGGTGCCTGTCTGAAGAAGGCAATTGTGTCACTGACTTTGGCAAACGATTTGAGAACCTAAGAGGATGAGTAGGGGAAGGCAGGCAAGGGGGGTGGGGGAACAATTTTTTTTCTATTTAGCAGTTGCCAAAATCACAACCTTCAGCAAATATCACATAACTCATTAAAAGATTCCTCATTTACTGAAACTAAAATGGAAGTGGCCCAAGAATCAAAAGAAAAGCTAATCACTCTCACTTACGCATTTAAAATCTATTTCTTAACTGCATGCTAATTTTCCCATGTCCAAATAAAGGCCTTTTCTCAACAATTCAAGTTGGAAAATGTATCAGAGTCTGCACAATTCAAGGGAGAGTCAGAGTCTGTGAAATGCCTTTTGATGGATTTGTAAGAGACCTTGTCACATGGACAGCTGTGAGAAGAGGCTGCCCAAATGTGTCCCCCACTGTGAGCCTTGCCCTTCAGCCTTGGGGCCACACTCTGCAGAGTCTTTCCACCAGGAAAACCTCTCTATTTAAGCAGCCAAAGCAACCCCAGCATGGGATGAACGCCTGCCCCTGTACTATGTATCACTTCCCCCAGCATAAATTATTAATTAATTACAGAGCATTCCAAGGGCACAGAGGCATAATTCTGCAGAATGAGTTATCAGCCATTAGAAACAAGAAGATTAAGACCCATGAATTAAAGGTTTCATGATTCAAGATGTTTTCTGTCTTAAAATAATTAATAATGTTGATTTTATTCCCTATTGGATAAATGTACTTATTCCAAGAACAGTAAATCTCCCAAGTTCAATAGCAACCAGAATGAAAAGGTCTCCAACAGAAACCTTCTGCTTCCTTCCTGATTAGAAAGCAACTTTATTTTTTTAGGGAAAGGAAAAATCTATATTAAAAACTGTTTTTACTAAAAATGCTAACAGATCAATAAATTATATCTAAAAACAGAAACTGCAAAAATGTTTCTTCATGCTTCTCCAGGTTTCTTACATAATCAAAAGTTTAAAAAAAATATTTTCCACATAAAAATTGAATTAGTTGAGCACAGAAGACAAGTTGAAGTTGTCTGAGAAAAATGCTTTTAAGTTCTTGTCATGAATCAAAAAACTAGAAGATATTTCTTCCAAAGATTTTACAATTTTATTCAGATTTTACAGTTCCTCATTTTATTAGCAGTCATTCAGATGCTCAATGAAAGCTAGGATATTCTCCCAAATACATAAAATTCTTTGTACTGCACTGCACCACTAACTCACCGCAATCCCCCAAATTCCCTTATTGACAAACAACCCAGACCAACATGATAATTAATTGTTTTTAAAAGAAAGAGTTGAGGGATGCCTGGATGGCTCTGTTGATTCATTGTCTGACTCCTGATTTCAGCGCAGGTTATGATCTCAGGGTCATGAGACAGAGCCCCACATTGGGCTCCGGGCTCAGCGTGGAGTTGAGATTCTCTCTCTCCTTCTCCCTCTACACCCCACGCCCCTAAGTAAATAAATAAAATATTTTTAAAAATTAAAAAGAAAAAAAGAGAAAGAGCTGAAACTCAGATATATTTCAAAATACCATCCCTCAGCTGGACAAGAAAATGCTGAGATGTAGTTAGGAAGTCCAATCTGTCTATACAGGCACATTTTTCCACAAATGAGCAGGACAGACATCAGCCAAGACATCAAGAGCAATTCAAGAACTCTCTCTCTCAAATAAATAAATGAAATCTTTAAAAAAAGAAAAAAAGAAAGAAAGAAAAGGAGGCTCAGTCAGTTAAGCAACTACCTTTGGCTCAGATCATGATCTCAGGGTTCTGGGATCGAGCCCCCCATTGGGCTCCCTGCTCCACGAGAAGTCTGCTTCTCTCTCTCTCTCTGCCCCTCTCAGCTGCTTGTGTACTCTCTCTCTCTTTCAAATAAATAAATAAAATATTTTCTTTTTAAGAGCAATTCAAAACCAATTCATGATTTTTGACCAGAAATCCAATCCTGAGAGGTGGGAGAAATGCGTGAAGGGGGTCAAAAGTACAAACTTTCAGTTCTAAAATAAATAAGTCCTGAGAATCTAATGTACAGCATGGTGAGTACAGTTAACAATTCTATATTGCATATTTGAAAGTTAAGAGAGTAAACCTTAAGAGTTTTCATCACAAGAAAAAAATTGTAACTTACCGTGACAATCATTTCACAATATGCACATCTATTAAATCATTATGCTGTATGCATGAAATTAATATAATGTTATAAATCAAGTATGCCTCAATTTTTAAAAAAGAAATCCAATTTTATTGCCAAATCCCAGACATTCTATGTTCCATTAATCATATAAGTCAGACTGAAACTCTTCCAGAGAAAAAAGAGCCAATTGAGAGAGTGTCTGGAGTTTCAAGCTATAAGGAAGGTCTATATATTGAACTTTATTCTTTGCATGTCTAGACATCTTTATTATATGCTGAACATTTTGAATGACGCATTGTAGAGATTCTGGATTTTGTTGTATTCTTCTAAGAAATATGACATTTTGTTCTAACAGTTGAATTACTAATGGATCATCTTGATCTTACTGAGTCTTGGGTTTTGGCTTTGTCAAGGCAGATATGTTTCATTTTTGTTTTCAGTGCTATGGCATGTCTCTTATTCCTACGACATGGTCCTTCCTCCTAAGGTAGGCCTTTCCAGGGTCTCAAATAAGCGTCCAGCCCCACTTTGGCTGGATCAGAACTCCAACAGCTCTCTTGCATGGCAACTTTTCAAATCACTATTCACCTCCCAATCCCCTAGAAATTGTTCTCAGCTGACTTTGCAGAGTCTCATTCAGTGCATAAGATCTGGCGAAGCTGAAGGAAACCCTTACACAGATTTCTGGGGCTATTTTTCCTCAGCATCCTTCTCCAGAGAGAAGTACCAGAGTACCCAACCCTGCGAGTTCCAGCAGCCTTAGCAACTCTGACCTTCTATCTTTATGCCCTTCCCCCAACCAGACTGTTGCTTTCTGCTTGGGACCCACTTCCCTACAGTTTGGAAGATGCCTCAGGCAAAAAGTCAGCCTGGAAGTGAATCTCACCTTTCGTGTTTCTCTTCCCTCTAGAATTGAAGCCATGGGATGCTTGGGATCAGTTGTTCATCTATTTTGTCCAATTTTATAGCTATTAATGGTGGAAAAATAAACCTGTTACTCTTGGCAAAAGCTAAAAGTCCTACATATTTTAACACATCAATAATTTTCATTATTCTAAGAATAACAAAGACCTCTAAAGTAAAGTCATCAACACCAGTTTAAAATAAGCCCTGGGCTGGGAGTGAGAAAACCCAGTCACTCTCCCAGTTCCTTCTCTGCCTATCTGTTATTTAAGCTCCTTAACCCTCAGCTTTCAACTCTGTAAAACAAGCCAAGCTACATGATTAGCTCTAGCACGTGAAGGTCCTTCTTCTCCCATTATGTAATTGGGTTAATGAGAAGTACTACTTCAGGGATCAAATCAGCAGTTCTTGGTAAAGCCTTCCCTGAAGCTCTTGGGCCACAGGAGACTCCCTGGGGCTCTCAGACCCCAGCAAGTCTTCTACCCTTGAATGATGGTGCAGCAAACTCCAAGTCAATACAGAGGGAGCCCATAAGTCACACAGGGGA